>NC_083315.2:133008785-133335625 GCF_963455315.2 Globicephala melas
TCTTACTCATGGTGCCTTGCTTTGGTGTGTGTAGGGGGGTTGTTTGTTTTTTTTGTTTAGTTTTTACCATGAGTTCCTATTTCTTAGATTTTATCTGTGGGAATGTTCTGCCACCAGAATTGAGGGTGGATTTCCCTAGAGAGAAATTGCCTTTGCTTCTCTCAGATGAATGGAGTCACTCCCAACCCCCAGAACCACTGGAAACTCAGCTCTCAACTTGAGGTTTTTTTGGATCTCAAGTTATTTCTGGCCACAAACTTGTATAAGGCCTGGCTTGTGGTGCTGAATTCTTGGAGGTTCAGGAATCTCCCCCTTTCACTTAGCACCAAGATTTGAGGCAGGCAGTTGTCTTTGTAGTCCTGAAGTGTCAGTCTCCCAAACACTGAGGGTGTGGTCCCTGGTGTGTCCTAATAGATGCTCCTCTTTGGGAGTTGATTTTTTTTTTTTCCTGCCTATAGCACCACTATGAGGCTATGAAAACAACAGTAAAGCCCACCCAGACCAGCAAATGCCCCCAAGACTGAAACCACTTTTAGTCTGTTGCTTACCTCTTTCAATTTCCTGCTTTCAGTTAATCTTTGGCTTCTAATATTCCTTACTAACCAGCCAGGTCATGTCCAACTATCTTTTTCTTTTTCTTTTTCTTTTTTTTTTGTGGTACGTGGGCCTCTCACTGTTGTGGCCTCTCCCGTTGCGGAGCACAGGCTCCGGACGCGCAGGCTTAGCGGCCATGGCTCACGCGCCCAGCCGCTCCGTGGCATGTGGGATCTTCCCGGACTGGGGCATGAGCCCGTGTCCCCTGCATCGGCAGGCGGACTCTCAACCACTGCGCCACCAGGGAAGCCCTCCAACTATCTATTTTTAATGCTTTAGCCAACATTTGTAGGTTTCAGTGTGAGGATCAGTCAGAGTACCAACTTGGACAAAACTCCAGAAACTGATAGAAGTCCTCAGTTAATTCTTAATACTGCTTTGAACCTTTCTCGATTTCGCCTGTGCACCTGCCACTGCAGGACCTGGCATCTGTTTTATAGAATTCATGTCAGACAGGCATCCAGACCCCACTATAATAGTGCTCACTACTTGTTCAGAATTCCATTCCATTCAGACACCTCTGATTTTTAGATTCCTTTTTCTTCCACAGAACTAAATTCTAGCTCTCTTTAATTTCTCCCGTTGTTTAGTATTCTGCTCCTTGAAGCAACACAAGGTAAATCTCCCTTTCCCGTGTGGCATGATTTGAGATTTCCATCCCCAAACATCAGGATTATAGATGATTCCCCTCTACCTGGAAGCTAGTTTGTCAGCCCCCCAGGCATTGCATATTCACAACTGCATCAGATATTCCCAATATGGCCCAACCATGTCATAGTGTGTGGACTCCCTAGACACTTCTGGCCGTGCTCTCTGTGGCTTTCTATAGTAGATCTGTCACCAGGTTCATTCCAATTCACTGAGCTAATAATCAGTTCTTCTCTCCCCACTCTCTATTCCTCCTACCCCACCCACGCTGACCTTTTTCATGTAAACTGTTGTAAACCAGATCTTATTCATCCTGAAATTATGAATAATATACATTTTAAAAGGTAAATGATGGGCTGATGTCTGGTTCCTTTTGGAATGGGCACATTAAACCCTGATATGGTTTTATTTATCTTAAGAGTAATTTCCTTGAACGTAAAATAATCTGGGATCTCACAAACTCCTAAATTGTTGGTTTAGAAACCTAGCACTTTGACTTGATACGTTGCCAGTCAGTTCTGTCTGCAGAAGTTATTCATTTATAATTAATAACTAAATCTGTTGAATTAATAATATGCCTCTTGCAATTATAGTGACTCTTAAAAGATATTTTACAGAGGTGTTTCATTTACTATCTTTAATTTAAGGGAAGAGATTAAAGTTCTTAAAATTTCATTTTATCCAACATGTGATGTCAATTGCTGTTTTATAGTGACTGCATTAAATAGATTTCCTGCTGACCTCAGTCTTCTAGTACATAATATATCAAAAAAATCTATTAGTTATACTTTAGATTCTTGTCATACATACTTTTAGAAGGCTGTTCCAGCAGTGGTAGTGGCCGTTAAAGGTATTCTAGTGTTCTTAACTCATCTCCACAATTATTTCGCTCTTCTCAAAATAAAACCTTGGTCCCTCTCTTTCCTGTTGTGATTTCTCGACTTCTGACTACGGGGCTCACCAGTTTTGTGTAGATTTACTGTGCTTAAATTTCTGACAAGATATATTCTGAATTTCAGACAATGAATTTGGTGTCTAATTAATCAATTATTCAGATGATTCATGAAACTAATTGTACAGGGACGTAAAGCATGTGTCTAAAAACCGCTGAGTGGCAGTTTCAGTGCCTGTGAATATGTTTGACAAAGATGTTAACCAGGAGGATTTGTGGGTTGAAGTTATTTTAAGGTTCACATGAAAGGATTTGCTTAGTGAACTAGGAAGAAAAAATTCTTGCCTAGAGATGAGAGTAGAAAAGCAATTAGTTAGGAAGGTAGCTGAAAACTTCCTTGAGTTGATTAAAGCAACTCAAGCAGTAAATTAAGCAAGATTTATTGTTAATGGTGGAAAATGTTTTTTCATTGATTTTTGATTGGAAGCATGAATTAACTGTAAATCTTATCACCTATTTTTCGAAGGGGACTTTTTATGCTAATATTTGTTAGTGACCTGAAGATAGTATCCTAAAGTATAATTCATCTTAATAACAGGGCTAAAATAATGGAAACATCAGTTATTAAACCACAAATGATAGTTATGGCTCACCTTGGTCTATATGGGTTCAAAGTTGCAAAACAGTTAGTTGCCTTAATCAGTTTTAGATAATCTAGAAAGATAAAGAATATTTATGTGTTCTTTCCTTGGAATTGAGAATAGGGAAATAATCTTCAGGAAGAGAATATCTTAGAATATCTGCTTTTTTAGATTTCTTGATCGACTTTACAAGAGGAGGCCTGACTTAACCTCTAACTCCTTTGAGTTTGGTAGTCTTACCTGACAGATAAGAACTGACTTCATAAAGAACAAACGGGAATGCTGTTATGCCCTCTTCGGTTAAGCGTGCTCTAGACTTTTACTTTTAAACCTTCCTTTGTCAGTACTAATAACATATTTGTAGAGTCCTTTCCTGTTTCTCTTCTCACTTGATTTCCACAAGAGCCCTGAGAGGCAGAATAAGCATTATGTTTATCCTGTGTACGTGTGTACACACACACAACACACGCGCACGTGGCAGTATTGCAGCTCCATTTAACAAATGAAGAAACCAAGACTCAACCAAGTGAAAGACTTGAATAGTTCTACACAGTTAGTAGACTAGAGCCCAGGTCATCTAATTCTGAGTTCAGTGCTCTGTAGATGCCACCTTCCGCCCAACTCTGTACCTGTGGAGAGAAACTACCCTGCTCAGCACCTGTGATTTGGGAAGCCCACTAGAAAAGCAGTTGAAGTACAGAGCTCAGGGTGAGTCATGCTGGGCCCCTGAGCAACTGGGTGTGACCTTCAGCAAGTTCCCCAACTCCATCTATCATCAACTCTTGGTCCCATTTCTTAATAGAAATGACAAGGAGGATGAATCATGTAGAATAGACAATAAAGGGAATCATCCGGGCTTCCCTGGTGGCGCAGTGGTTGAGTCCGCCTGCCGATGCAGGGGACACGGGTCCGTGCCCCGATCCGGGAAGATCCCACATGCCGCGGCGTGGCTGGGCCCGTGAGCCATGGCCGCTGAGCCTGCGCGTCCCGAGCCTGTGCTCCACAACGGGAGAGGCCACAACAGTGAGAGGCCTGCGTACCGCAAAAAAAAAAAAAGAAGAAATAATCCACCAGTAGTAGAAAGAGGTGGGGTTTAGAGATGAGGACCTGGATTCAGGCTCTGCTCCCTGGGCTGGTGAATCAGCAATGGCAGCAAGTCTCCTGACCCTCTGATCGACCAGTTTCTTATTCTGTAAGAACTTTGGGCCAGCTTGTGAAGGCCTTATAAGTTATATTCAGGATTTGGAAAGTAATTCTGAGGGCAGTGAGATGCCACAGAAGTAGTTTAAGCAGGGATGTGACATGATTGGATTTGTTTTAGGAACATCATTCTGGGTACCGTGCGGAGGGCAGGACTTGAGTTTGGGAGATCTGTTCGAGTAACCCAGCTGTGAAATGATGGAGAAAAGTGCATGGATTCCAGTGGTGTGAAGGAGGGGAAATTGACCAGCTCAGTAAATGACCGGACCGGGGGGGGGGGGGGGGCCGGGGGGGGTATGGAAGAGGTTAGAGACAAGGATGATGCTGAAAGTGTGGACAAGCTTGTTAGTGATGTTGGCAAGAACAGTTTCATTGGAATTATGGGAGTGGATGCCATATTTTAGAGAACTGATGAGCAAGGGGTTAATGAAGTGGAGAGAGTGCAAGAAGACTACCCTTTATAGTTGGCTTTCAAGATGTTAGACAGTGTAGAGTGACAGGTGGAGGGAGATGAGAGTCAAGAGGAAGTTTTTAAGAGAGGCAAGTCCTAAGCATGTTTGAATGCCAACCTAAGAAGGCAGTAAAGGAAAAAGGGAAAAGCTACGGAAGAGGGAATTAGTGGGTAAAGAGATTGTGATACTCAGGAAAGGAAGGGTCCGAAGTTCAAGCGGAGTGGCTGGCCTTGGATGGACTTGCATCTCTGAGGCAGTGTACTTATGGGTAGATGCCAAGTTCTAAAGTCTGCCAACAGTAAGACACTTACTATTATTACTGTTATTAATAATAATGATTATTTCTTATTCTTCTCTGTATTCTGCTGTTAACCACAGTTTTTTTAATATACAGCAGGTTCTTATTAGTTATATATTTTATACATATTAGTGTACACATGTCAACCCCAATCTCCCAATTCATCACATCACCACCACCACCACCCGCCACTTTCCCCTCTTGGTGTCCATATGTTTGTTCTCTGCATCTGTGTCACTATTTCTGCCCTGTAAACCTGTTCATCTGTACCATTTTTCTAAGTTCCACATATATGCGTTAATATACGATATTTGTTTTTCTCTTTCTGACTTCACTCTGTATGACAGTCTCTAGATCCATCCACGTCTCTACAAATGACCCAATTTCATTCCTTTTTATGGCTGAGTAATATTCCATTGTATATATGTACCACATCTTCTTTATGCATTCATCTGTCGATGGGCATTTAGGTTGCTTCCATGTCCTGGCTATTGTAAATAGTGCTGCAATGAACATTGGGGTGCATGTGTCTTTTTGAATTATGCTTTTCTCTGTGTATATGCCCAGCAGTGGGATTGCCGGGGCATATGGTAGTTCTATTTTTAGTTTTCTAAGGACCCTCCATACTGTTCTCCATGTTCCTGTATCAATTTACATTCCTACCAACAGTGCAAGAGGGCTCCCTTTTCTCCGCACCCTTTCCAGCATTTGTTGTTTGTAGATTTTCTGATGATGCCCATTCTAACTGGTGTGAGGTGATACCTCACTGTAGTTTTGATTTGCATTTCTCTAATAATTAGTGATGTTGAGCAGTGCTTTTCATGTGCTTCTTGGCCATCTGTATGTCTTCTTTGGAGAAATGTCTATTTAGGTCTTCTGCCCATTTTTGGATTGGGTTGTTTTGTTTTTTTAATATTGAGCTGCATGAGCTGTTTATATATTTTGAAGATTAATCCTTTGTCCGTTGATTCATTTGCAAATATTTTCTCCCATTCTGAGGGTTGTCTTTTCATCTTGTTTGTAGTTTCCTTTGCTGTGCAAAACCTTTTAAGTTTCATTAGGTCCCATTTGTTTATTTTTGTTTTTATTTCCATTACTCTAGGAGGTGGATCAAAAAAGATCTTGCTGTGATTTATGTCAAAGAGGGTTCTTCCTATGTTTTCCTCTAAGACTTTTATAGCGTCTGGCCTTACATATAGGCTTTAATCCATTTTGAGTTTAGTTTTGTGTATGCTGTTAGGGAGTGTTCTAATTTCATTCTTTTACATGTAGCTGTCCAGTTTTCCCAGCACCACTTATTGAAGAGACTGTCTTTTCTCCATTGTATATCATTGCCTCCGTTGTCATAGATTAGTTGACCATAGGTGCGTGGGTTTATCTGTGGGCTTTCTATCCTGTTCCATTGATCTATAACTATCTTTAACTCAATACATATTTCTTAAAAATAACAAGAAAGCAGAAACCAGTGAGGATTTTTTCAAAGCCACTACTAATTTAAATAAATATTTTTCAAATAACCAATCTGTATTGTGGCGTGCCACGCACATTTTCATTACTGATCTTTGTGGTTGGGAACTGTGCCCTCTTAGGGCGTCCTGTGGGTGATCTGTCTCAACATGTATAGTAGCATCATTTGTACTGTGCAGCTGCCCTATGAAATACTCCTCAAGATTGTAACATATTCTACTTATTAGATGGCTTTGTAGTTCTTTTTTTTTTTTTTTTAAGTCCTCTTTATTTATTTTTTGGCGAAGCCCACATGGCTTGCAGGATCTTAGTTCCTCGACCAGGGATCAAAACTGGGACCCTTGCAGTGGAAGCGTGGAGTCCTAACCACTGGACCACCAGGGAATTCCCCATAGTTCTCTTTCTTAAAGCCATATATTTATACTTTTTAAAAATTTTAAAAGTAATGCAGAACCATATGCATATTCTGTACCAGGAGGAAAAATCTCTGTAGCAGGACAGAGTGGGGAGGCAAGAAATCTTCCATCCCATGGCAGAGTGAGCCATTTCCAGGCATGCGATTTGGGCTATGGTATGTGTACATCCAGGTGTCTCAAAGTGTCAGGTGAGGCTGAGTGGGAGGAAATACTGATTATTTGGAGTTGAAAGTTGCTGGAGAAGGGTTGCTTGTAGAGAGTCCAGAGGCCTCTTGGGAAAGGAGGGACTAAGGCCATCCCTTGCCCCCTGAAACTCAAAGTCACGGAAGTATGTCAGGATGTGATAGTGACCACGGCCCATTCATTGTCAGGGTATGCTTGGGTAGTGACCAAGGCCCCTAGTCATTATGGGGAGGAATAAATCTGGCTCGAGGGCAGGCCCATGTTCTCTTTCAGGAGTGTTTGCTGAGACAGAAAAATGGTATCTTATTGAAAATCGGGGATCAAGTGAACGCCCACGTGCTGAATAGTGAGCTCTTTCACTATCTTCCTTCTCTTGTTCCCCTGAAACACTGGAAGTGAGACCAATAACGTCAGCCAGGAGATCTAAGGATTCTTCTCTGAGGTAACCAACCAGACCTAGAGAAGAAAACCTTACAGATGCCAAGTTTTGGAATTCTGTCCCCTTCAGTGAAACAGACGGGACTCTTGACTACTCAGAGCTAGGCATGCAAGAAAGAACGAACTAAAAACTAAATATTTGGTAACCAGAGGTTAAAGCAGCTTTCGGTGATAGGAAGATAAAGGTGAAAGAAATCTCCCAGAAGGGAGAACAGTGCGCAGGGGAAAAGAATATTTGGGAATTGATCAACTCATGAGTCTAACCCCTAACTAACGTGAGTTCCAGAAGAAGTGGTAGGGAGAAAAATTATAAAGCAGTAGTTCGGGAAAATGCATGTGCCTCCAGATTAAACGGGCCCAGCAAGTACAGACAAGCCTTGTTCTTTCATTCTAGCTAGATTTATTGAGCACCTGCTCTATGACGGGCACCGTTAAATGCACTGGAGGTACAGGAGTGTGGGAGAGGCACATTCCTTCTGTTGGAATTACACTAAAAATTAAAAAATTATTCACACCAAGGCACTTCATTATGAAATTTCAGAACACCGGGGATAAAGGGACGATGGTAAACATTTCCAGAGAGGAGGAAACCAGGTTATATTGAAAAGATCAGGACTCAAGTAGCAATGAACTTCTCAACAACAAAGCAACGTGCTACTTAGGAGGGGAAATGAGTTCCAGCCTGTGGTTCTGCACCCAGCCAAACCATCCAGTGGGAGAGCAGAGCCAAGACATTTTTAGATATGCGAGGACTAAAAAATTGACCTGCGCGGGATGTACTCCACAGAAATGAGGAAGGAAAATGAAGAGGAAGACACGTGATCCAGGAAACAAGAGCTCCAACACAAGAAGAAAGGTAAGGAAATTGGCAGGATGGTGAGAAGGGAACACAGCTGTGTCCTCCAGGTCAGCCAACCCTGATGCGTGGAGGCCTCTGGAAGGAACCCCTCTGTGTGAGGGGAGTGGGGTCAGGAGGAACGGCTGAGAGACTCCCTGATGGGATTCCGTAGGGAGGAGTTTAATAGTCGTGTCAGGTTTGGGGACAAGTTAGTGATGGGAAAATAGAAAACGAAGCGAACATAAACAAAGTAATTAATTCCAGGAGAGACAAAGTTATTAAGAAAAGAAAGATACTCATGGTATAGACTCAGCTGTGAACATTATGTAGATAGTCATAACCATGTCAACAGTGAATATCTATTTAATGGAAAATTAGGTTAGCAAGATGAGGGAGGGGAGTCTGCCTGAGAAAGTTAAAGGCTCACCTTGCAAAATAGGAAGTCAACACTAACTTGTAACTGAAAACCAAGAGAGAGTAACGTGGTAGGTAGGTCATGTCACACTAAACGAACTTGCCAAGGAAGTCTGTGTAACTTCCACCCTGCTGTGACTTAAGACAGGATGGAAAGCGATCTTTCAACCCTTTGGCTGATGACTCCTATAAACAGATTCCATCTCTGAGGGAGGTGGATGGCTTTATCACAGTGAGGTTCCTGAAGGAGCTATGCAGGCTTCTTGGGGCAAGCTTGTTTAACATACCCTTTCTAAGGAATACCATTGGGTTACAAGGACTGCATCAGTGCATTTATTTTACCTAATAAGCCCTGATTTCTCCTAGTATGTTTTTCTCCTATTTGAGAAGGAACATAGTATGGGAAGAATACAGGCTCTCGAGCCAGACTGCCTGGTCCAAAATCCTGGTTCTTTGTGACCTTGGGCAAGTGAAGTCACACCTCTGTTTCCCCGCCTGTAAAATATGGATAATAATACTACCTCCTTCCTAAGGTGGTTGTAAAGAGTAAATCAGTTAATATATGTAAAATCTTTCAACTAGTGCATCGCACGTAGCATACAGTTGTACATTATAATTTTTTATTTTGTTAACTTTCATTTTTTTGCTATTACACTTGTGTTGTTTTCTTTATTCAGTTCACAAAAATGGATCAGTAATTCAGAAGTGGTTCACTGATGTGTAAAAGGACTGACAAAAATAGGAATATAATACCACAGTTCAGAATAACAGCATAAACATCAATAGTGAACAGAAACCCAGAGTAATTATAGAATGTGAATCTTTTTTTTTAACATCTTTATTGGAGTATAATTGCTTTACAATGTTGTGTTAGTTTCTACTGTATAACAAAGTGACTAGGCTATATGTATATGTATATGCCCATATCCCCCTCCCTCTTGCATCTCCCTCCCACCCTCACTATCCCACACCTCTAGCTGGTAACAAAACACCGAGCTGATCTCCCTGTGCTATGCGGCTGCTTCCTACTAGCTATCTATTTTACCTTTGGTAGTATATATATGTCAGTGCTACTCTCTCACATCGGCCCAGCTTACCCCTTCCCCCCCCCGCCCCCATGCCCTCAGGTCCATTCTGTACTTCTGCGTCTTTAGTCCTGTCCTTACCCTAGGTTCGTCAGTACCATTTTTTTTTTTTTTTAGATTCCATATATATGTGTTAGCATATGGTATTTGTTTTTCTCTTTCTGACTTACTTCACTCTGTATGAAAGACTCTGGGTCAACCCACCTCACTACAAATAACTCAATTTCATTTCTTTTTATGGCTGAGTAGTATTCCATTGTATATATGTGCCACAACTTCTTTATCCATTCATCTGTTGATGAACACTTAAGTTGCATCCATGTCCTGGCTATTGTAAATAGTGCTGCAATTAACATTTTGGTACATGACTCTTTTTGAATTATGGTTTTCTCAGGCTATATGCCCAGTAGTGGGGTTGCTGGGTCATATGGTAGTTCTATTTTTAGTTTTTTTTTTTTTCTTTTCTTTTTGCGGTACGCGGGCCTATCACTGTTGTGGCCTATCCTGTTGTGCAGCACAGGCTCTGGACGCACAGGCTCTGGACACGCAGGCTCAGCGGCCATGGCTCACGGGCCCAGCCGCTCCACGGCACGTGGGATCTTCCCGGACCGGGGCACGAACCCGTGTCCCCTGCATCGGCAGGCGGACTCTCAACCACTGCGCCACCAGGGAAGCCCCTTATTTTTAGTTTTTTAAGGAACCTCCATACTGTTCTCCATAGTGGCTGTATCAATTTACATTCCCACCAACAGTGTAAGAGGGTTCCCTTTTCTCCACACCCTCTCCAGCACTTATTGTTTGTAGACTTTTTGATGATGGCCATTCTGACTGGTGTGAGGTGATACCTCATTGTAGTTTTGATTTGTATTTCTCTAATGATCAGTGATGTTGAGCATCCTTTCATGTGTTTGTTGGCAGTCTGTATATCTTCTTTGGAGAAATGTCTATTTAGGTCTTCTGCCCATTTTTGGATTGGGTTGTTTGTTTTTTTGATACTAAGCTGCAGAGCTGCTTGTATATTTTGGAGATTACTCCTTTGTCAGTTGCTTCGTTTGCAAATATTTTCTCCCATTCTGAGGGTTGTCTTTTGATCTTATTTATGGTGTCCTTTTGCTGTGCAAAAGCTTTTAAGTTTCATTAGGTCCCATTTGTTTGTTTTTATTTCCATTTCCATAGGAGGTGGGTCATAAAGGATCTTGCTGTGATGTATGTCATAGAGTGTTCTGCCTATGTTTTCCTCTAAGAGTTTTATAGTGTCTGGGCTTACATTTAGGTCTTTAATCCATTTTGAGCTTATTTTTGTGTATGGTGTTAAGGAGTGTTCTAATATCATTCTTTTACATGTAGCTGTCCAGATTTCCCAGCACCACTTATTGAAGAGGCTGTCTGTTCTCCACTGTATACTCTTGCCTCCTTTATCAGAGATACGGTGACCATATGTGCATGGGATTATCTTCGGGCTTTCTATCCTGTTCCATTGATCTATATTTCTGTTTTTGTGCCAATACCATACTGTCTTGATTACTTTGTAGTATAGTCTGAAGTCCGGAACCCTGATTCCTCCAGCTCCATTTTTCTTTCTCAAGATTGCTTTGGCTATTTGGGGTCTTTTGTGTTTCCATAAATTGTGAAATTTTTTGTTCTAGTTCTGTGAAAAATGACCTTGGTGATTTGATAGGGATTGCATTGAATCTGTAGATTGCTTTGGGTAGTAGAGTCATTTTCACAATGTTGATTCTTCCAATCCAGGAACATGGTATATTGCTCCATCTGTCTGTATCTTCTTTAATTTCTTTCATCAGCGTCTTATAGTTTTCTGCATACAGGTCCTTTGTCTCCTTAGGTAGGTTTATTCCTAGGTATTTTATGCTTTTTGTTGCAGTAGTAAATGGGAGTGTTTCCTTAATTTCTCTTGCAGATTTTTCATCATTAGTGTATAGGAATGCAAGAGATTTCTGTGCATTAATTTTGTATCCTGCTACTCTACCAAATTCATTGATTAGCTCAAGTAGTTTTCTGGTAGTATCTTTAGGATTCTCTGTGTATAGTATCATGTCATCTGCAAACAGTGACAACTTTACTTTTTCTTTTCCAATTTGGATTCTTTTTATTTCTTTTTCTTCTCTGATTGCTGTGGCTAAAAATTCCAAAACTATGTTGAATAATAGTGGTGAGAGTGGACAACCTTGTCTTGTTCCTGATCGTAGAGGAAATGGTTTCAGTTTTTCACCATTGAGAATGAGGTTGGCTGTGTGTTTGCCATATATGGCCTTTATTATGTTGAGGTGGGTTCCCTCTATGCCTACTTTCTGAAGAGTTTTGATCATAAATGGGTGTTGAATTTTGTTGAAAGCTTTTTCTGCATTTATTGAGATGATCATATGGTTTTTATCTTTCAGTTTGTTAATATGGTGTATCATATTGATTGATTTATGTATATTGAAGAATCCTTGCATTCCTGGGATAAACCCCACTTGATCATGGTGTATGATCCTTTTAATGTGCTGTTGGATTCTGTTTGCTAGTATTTTGTTGAGGATTTTTGCATCTATATTCATCAGAGATATTGGCCTGTAGTTTTCTTTTTTTGTGACATCTTTGTCTGGTTTTGGTATCAGGGTGACAGTGGCCTCGTAGAATGAGTTTGAGAGTGTTCCTTCCTCTGCTATATTTTGGAAGACTTTGAGAAGGATAGGTGTTAGCTCTTCTCTAAATGTTTGATAGAATTCGCCTGTGAAGCCATGTGGTCCTGGGCTTTTGTTTGTTTGAAGATTTTTTTTTTTTTTTTTTTTTGCGGTACGCGGGCCTCTCACTGTTGTGGCCTCTCCCATTGCGGAGCACAGGCTCCGGATGCACAGGCTCAGCGGCCATGGCTCACGGGCCCAGCCGCTCCGCGGCATGTGGGATCTTCCCGGACCGGGGCACAAACCCGTGTCCCCTGCATCGGCAGGCGGACTCTCAACCACTGCGCCACCAGGGAAACCCTGTTGGAAGATTTTTAATCACAGTCAATTTCAGTGCTTGTGGTTGCTCGGTTTATATTTCCTATTTCTTCCTGGTTCAGTTTCAGAAGGTTGTGCTTTTCTAAGAATTTGTCCATTTCTTCCAGGTTGTCCTTTTTATTGGCATAGAGTTGCTTGTAGTAATCTCTCGTGATCTTTTGTATTTCTACAGTGTCACTTGTTACTTCTCCTATTTCATTTCTAATTCTATTGATTTGAGTCTTCTCCCTTTTTTTCTTGATGAGTCTGGCTAATGGTTTATCAATTTTGTTTATCTTCTCAAAGAAGCAGCTTTTAGTTTTATTGATCTTTGCTATTGTTTTCTTCATTTCTTTTTCATTTATTTCTGACCTGATCTTTATAATTTCTTTCCGTCTGCTAGCTTTGGGTTTTTTTTTTGTTCTTCTTTCTCTAATTGCTTTAGGTGTAAGGTTAGGTTGTTTATTTGTGATTTTTCTTGTTTCTTGAGGTAGGATTGTATTACTATAAACTTCCCTCTTAGAACTGCTTTTGCTGTATCCCATAGGTTTGGGGTCATCATGTTTTCATTGTCATTTGTTTCTGGGTATTTTTTGATTTCCTCTTTGATTTCTTCAGTGATCTCTTGGTTATTTAGTAGTGTATTGTTTAGACTCCATGTGTTTGTATTTTTTACAGTTTTTTCTCCTGTAATTGGTATCTTCACTCATAGCATTGTCGTTGGAAAAGATACTTGATATGGTTTCAGTTTTCTTAAATTTACCAAGGCTTGATTTGTGGCCCAAGTTATGGTCTATCCTGGAGAATGTTCCATGAGCACTTGAGAAGAAAGTGTATTCTGTTGTTTTTGGATGGAATGTCCTATAAATATCAATTAAGTCTATCTTGTTTAATGTGTCATTTAAAGCTTGTGTTTCCTTATTTATTTTCATTTTGGATGATCTGTCCATTGGTGAAAGTGGGGTGTTAAAGTCCCCTACTATGATTGTGTTACTGTCGATTTCCGTTTTTATGGCTGTTAGCATTTGCTTTATGTATTGAGGTACTTCTACGTTGGGTGCATACATATTTACAATTGTTATATCTTCTTCTTGGATTGTTCCCTTGATCATTATGTAGTGTCCTTCTTTGTCTCTTGTAATAGTCTTTATTTTAAAGTCTATTTTATGTGATATGAGTATTGCTACTCTGGCTTTCTTTTCATTTCCATTTTCATGGAATACCTTTTTCCATCCCCTCACTTTCAGTCTGTATGTGTCCTTAGGTCTGAAGTGGGTCTCTTGTAGACAGCATATATACTGTCTACAGTATGCATACTGTTTTTGTATCCATTCAGCCAGTCTGTGTCTTTTGGTTGGAGCATTTACTCCATTTACATTTAAGGTAATTATCAATATGTATGTTCTTAGTATCATTTTCTTAATTGTTTCGGGTTTGTTATTGTAGGTCTTTTCCTTCTCTTGTGTTTCCTGCCTAGAGAAGTTCCTTTAGCATTTGTTGTAAAGCTGGTTTGGTGGTGCTGAGAATAATTCTCTTAACTTTTGCTTGTCTGTAAAGGTTTTAATTTCTCCATTGAGTCTGAGTGAGATCCTTGCTGATTAGAGTAATCTTGGTTGTAGGTTTTTCCCTTTTATCACTTTAAATATGTCCTGCCACTCCCTTCTGGCTTGCAGAGTTTCTGCTAAAAGATCAGCTCTTAACCTTATGGGGATTCCCTTGTATGTTATTTGTTGTTTTTCCCTTGCTTCTTTTAATATTTTTTTCTTTGTATTTAATTTTTGTCAGTTTGATTACTATCTGTCTCGGCGTGTTTCTCTTTGGGTTTATCCTGTGTGGGACTCTCTGTGCTTCCTGGACTTGATTGACTATTTCCTTTCCCATGTTAGGGAAGTTTTCAACTATAATCTCTTCAAATATTTTCTCAGACCCTTTCTTTTTCTCTTCTTCTTCTGGGACCCCTATAATTCGAACGTTGGTGCATTTAATGTTGTCCCAGAGGTCTCTGAGACTGTCCTCAATTCTTTTCATTCGTTTTTGTTTATTCTGCTCTGCAGTAATTACTTCTACCATTTTATCTTCCAGGTCACTTACCTGTTCTTCTGCCTCAGTTATTCTGCTATTGATTCCTTCTGGAGTATTTTTAATTTCAGTAATTTTGTTGTTCGTCACTATTTGCTCTTTAGTTCTTCTAGACCCTTGTTAAATGTTTCTTGTATTTTCTCCATTCCGTTTCCCGAGATTTTGGATCATCTTTACTATCATTACTCTGAATTCTTTTCAGGTAGGTTGCCTATTTCTTCTTCATTCATTTGGTCTTGTAGGTTTTTTACCTTGCTCCTTTGTCTGTAACATATTTTTTTGTCATTTCATCTTTTTTTTTTTTTTTTGAGGGGTGGTGCTGTATTCCTGTCTTACTGTTTCTTTGACCTCAGACGTCCATCACTGGAGTTTGCAGGCAGTTGGATAGAGACGGGTCTTTGTGCTGAGATGAGGACCTCTGGGAGGCCTCACCCCAATTAATACTCCCTGGGGTCTGAGGTTCTCTGTTAGTCCAGCAGTTTGGCCTCGGAGCTTACACCACAGGAACTTGGGCCCGACCTCTGGCCTGGGAACCACAATCCCACAAGCTTGGTGATGTGGTTAAAAAAAAAGAAGAAAAAAGCAGTACAATATCAAAGAATACAAAACAAAATAAAATTAGAAAGATAAAAAATATATTAGGAAACATAAAACTATAATTGAAACAACTGCAACAAGGTAAAATAAAACCACAACAGAAAAAGGAAAGAAAAAAAAAAGCAGTAGGGAACAAGCCAAAAGGAGAGAACAATAACAAACTATAAAGAATAAAATAAAATTAGAAAAATAAAAGATTTATTAGGAAAAATAAAAATATAAAAGAATCAACAACAGTGAATCAACAAGGTAAAACAGAACCCCAATCTAAAAGGGGGAAAAAAAAAGCCTTGGCTATGGGGGCAGAGTGTAGGCAGAGGTGGAACTTCGGCAGGGGCTGGGTTTAGGGTGGGGCAGGACCTAGCTGGGTGGGGGGCAACGTTCAGGCATGGGGCTGTGGCCTCTGCTTGGGACCTGCAGGGAAGGGGAGAGGCAGCATGTGGAAAGGAGGGCCTCTGGTGCGTGGAGTTCTGGAGTTTGGAGGTAGGGCCCTGAGTGAGGGTGTGTGGGTGGGGTTTAGGCCCTGCTCATTGGAGGGCGTCTCCGAGTGTAGAGGTGGGGCCCTGGGTGGGGGAGGAGGGGCGAGGCTTGGGCTCTGTGCAGCAGGAGGGAGGCTCCGAGGGCAGAGGATTAGGCCTGGGAGCCCAACAGCCTCCCTGGTGCCTAAGTGGACAGGGAAAGCTCTGGCCCCGTTCCCTTCCGTTCCTCCGTGCCCCTCCCCCGCCATCTCCCCCAGAGCCTCCCCCATCCTGCTGGACCCCTAACCGTGGGTGGGTCCCGCTGGATGTAGGAACCCCTCCCCTCCCCTAGTGGCCCCTCAGGGGTGCTGGGCCTGTTGGTCTGGCCTTTACTTTTGCTCCCCTTCCCTCCCTCCCACTCAGCACCCAGGTGGCTGGAAGGGTCCTTGGTGGGCAGAGGATCAGGCCCAGGATCTCAGCAGGTTCCCAGGGGCCCAAGTGGGCAGGGGAAACCTGGCCACACTCCCTTTTGATCCTCTGCCCTCCCGATGGTCCCAGTTTCCCCCTTCTGGTATGGGATCCCTTCCCCTCCCCCAGCCGCCCCTCAGGGGCTCCGGTCCACCCCCGCCTCCACTTCTCCTCCCCCCTCATTCCCCCTCATGTCATACCCAGTTGCTGGGGGTTCTTCCCGTCCCCTTCGGTGTCTGTGGTCCCCCAGCAGTGCCTGGTAGGTGCCCTAGTTGTGAGGAGACGCGAATTCTGCGTCCTCCTAGTCAGCCATCTTGACTCCGCCTCTAGAATGTGAATCTTGATGTCCAGAAACCAGAGAACCTGCCAGGTTGATAGTTTCACTCAAGTGACAGAAAAAGAAGAATTGTAAACAGAAAGTACCATCATGACTGTCTGTGAATTGGATTTTCCTTGGCAGGTGATTTATTTGTCCCGAGTCTCCCGTGCTTCCTCTGTTATGAAACTTTGTCATGAGTGGCATGAAACCTTCAACACTTCAGAGTCACTTTCAGGCAAAGTACAAGTGGCCTTTCTAGTGAACCAGTTGTGTCTTCCCAGATCAAGTACAAAATAATGTTTTCCAGGGTGAAATTGATGAATGTTGTTGCTGAGGGCCCAGAATAGAACAGAACCTCAGAGGCATGGTTCAGAATTCCATCCGTCACAGCAAAGGCAGATTTGCTAAGAAGTTCGTAAAATCAGCCTCAAAGCTGATGGCAAACGTACTCAAATGGAAAGAGGAACAAGCTTTTGGCGAAATATCTTTATCAAATGCTGCTGTTGCCTGTCACATAATATCAGTGGTATGCAGTGTGGGAGAGCAGTCACGTGTGTGGGAATGAATATTTTACTTCATAGTTTGTTGAAATCACTAATGTGCAGGGTATGAGTCATAATAACACGTCTGATAACACATACCAGGGAGAAGGGTCCAATGACTTTTCATTGAAAACCTTTGCTTCAGACGGAGAGATTTTTTTTTTTTTTGCATTTTACTTATTTATTTATTTATTTTTAACATGTCTATTGGAGTATAATTGCTTTACAATGGTGTGTTAGTTTCTGCTGTATAACAAAGTGAATCAGGAGATTTTAAGACTATATCTAGTCCATCCTTCCTCAATAGGCACAAATCTCCTTTGCGGCACACCTGACACATTCTGTGAACTTTCCCCTGTGGGACGAGCAGAGGACGTGAAGCTTGTTATGACCTGGGAAGGGTGGCAGGCCCAGTGCTATACAACTGGGTTCCATTTTCAATAGCTGTAACTCTTGCAAGGTTTATCTTTCTGTACCTGAATCTGATTCCTCTCTCCTATAACTTTATATATTGGTTTTGGTTCTGTCCATCAGAGCCAAACAGAAAAAGTCAAATTTTTCTTTTAATTGTATAGCCCATTAATTATTTAAAGTCAGCTATTACTCCTCCACTAAGACATCACTTCTAGGGCAAGTTGCTCCAGTTCTTTGAACCCTTCTTGCTGTCCGTTTCCCATTTCGTTCTCTGCTTTGGCCCTTCTGTGTCTTTGCATTTGAGTGCTCTTTAGGACAATCGTGGTCTACCTGCATTGGTTAGAATGGTTTCTGTGTTATGCAGTGTTTACTGAGGCAGGCCAACTGTGTGCCGGAAGTGTGGGCTTGGCATGGTCCTGTGTTACTTAACCCATATAACTTTGCAAGTAGGCTCGGTTATCAACAGTACACTGATAAGAAACTTAAGACTCAGATGTTAAGTAAATTGCTCAAGGTAACTTACCCAGGAAGTGGCAGAGCTGTGTCTCCTATTCCCTTTTATTATTTCATTGCACCATTGACTCATATTACACAACCTTTCTCATACTTGGTGCCTCAGCCACATGCCTTTTTTTTTTAATTAAAGAGGTATTACATGCTTTCTGAAAACCTTTAAACTATACACAAATGTATGAAGGAAATCTTTTCCCACCCCAGGAATTCTGCTGGTAGTGTGAAATGTGATTGCCTTTTTACATTCTTCCTCCACCACTTAACTTCTGTACCTAAATAAAATAGAGATGTGACTATGTACATGTTTCATTATAAGGATTGAACAACAGAATATATATGTAAAGGACATATAGAATAGTGTCTGGAGCATAGTTAGAGCTCAAGTATTAGTTGATCTTCAATATACAAAGACACAAACTCATGCAAACTCTTGTATATGAAAATAAACATATATACATGTCAACTAATGTTTGACAGGGGAGCCAAGAATACTTAATGGGAAAAAGACAGTCTTTGAAATAAAGGTGTTGGGAAAACTGGATAGCCACATGCCAAAAAGAAAGAAAAGAAACTGGACTCAATCATAACTACTCACAAAAATTAACTCAAAATGGATTAAAGACTTAAATATAAGACCTGAAACCGTTAAACTCCTAGGAGAAAACATAAGAGAAAAGCTCATTAACATTGTCATGGCAACAATTTTTTTAATATGACACCAAAAGCACAAGCAACAAGAGCAAACAGGTGGGACTACATCAAACTAAAAAGCTTGTGCACAGCAAGAGAAACAGTCAGCAGAATGAAGAGGCAACCTACAGAATGGGGGGAGGGGAATATTTGCCAACCATACATCAGAGAAGGGGTTAATCTCAAAAATATATAAGGAATTCATACAACTCAAAAGCAAAAAGACTAATAATCCAATTAAAAAATAGGCAGACAACCTGAATAGACATTTTTCCAAAGAAGACATACAAATGGCTAACAAGTACATGAACAGATGCTCAACATCACTTATCATCAGCAGGTCAAAACCACAAAGAGATATCACCTCAGACCTGTTTAAATGGCTGTCATCAAGAAGACAAGAGATGGGCTTCCCTGGTGGCGCAGTGGTTGAGAGTCCGCCTGCCGATGCAGGGGACACTGGTTCGTGCCCCGGTCCGGGAAGATCCCACATGCCACGGGGCGGCTGGGCCCGTGAGCCATGGCCGCTAGGTCTGCGCGTGTCCGGAGCCTGTGCTCCGCAACGGGAGAGGTCACATCAGTGAGAGGCCCGCGTACTGCAAAAAAAAAAAAAAAAAGAAGACAAGAGATAACAAGTGTGGGTGAGGATGTGGAAAAAAGAACCCTTGTGCACCGTTGGTGGGAATGTAAATTGGTGCAGCTGCTGTGGAGAACAGTATGGAAGATCCTCAAAAAATTAAAAATAGAACTACCATATGACTTAGCAATCCCAGCTTCTGGGTATTTATCCAAAGGTAATGAAATCACTTTCCGGAAGAGAAATCTGCACCCCCATGTTCACTGCAGCATAGTTTACAATAACTAAGACATGGAAACAGCCTAGGTGTCCATCGATGGAAGAATGGGTAAAGAAAATATGGTATATATATGCAAGGGAATATTTATTCAGCCATAAAAAAGAAGTATGAAACAACCTGGATGGATCTTGAGGGTGTTACGCAGTGAAATAAATCAGAGAAAGACAAATGCTACATGATACCACTTACGTATGCAATCTTAAATAAAAAGCTGGGAATTCCCTGGTGGTCCAGAGGTTAGGACTCAGTGCTTTCACTGCTGGGGCCAGATTCAGTCCCTAGTCAGGTGGTCGGGGAACTAAGATCCCACAAGCCGAGTGGTGCAGCCAAAAAACAAAAAGCCAAACTCATAGAAGCAGTACAATGGTGGTTTCTTGGAGGTGGGGGAAATCAGAAGTTGTTGGTCAAAGGGTACAGATTTCCAGTTATAAGATGAATCAGTTCCGAGGATCTAATATAGAGCATGTGACTGTAGTTAAAAATACTGTATTATACTTGAAAGTTGCTTAAGAGAGTAGATCTCGCTAAAACAAAAATAGTAGTTAGACAATGGATATGTTAACTAACCTTATTGTGGTAAGCATTTCACAATATATTGTATACATGTAATCAGATCAACACATTGTATAGCGTAAACTCACACAATGTTATATGTCAATTATATCTCAGTTAAACTGAGGGGAAAGAGAAAGGTCTTCCCCACATTAGACTAATAAAATTTTTCCTTTTTTTTTTTTTAAAGCCCACAAAACTCAATGGATGAGCTTAACAATAGTTTAGAGACAGGTGAGAGAGAATCAGTATGATGAAAAATAGACAAAATAAAATATCTAGAATAAAAGGAAATCATAGGATAATTTTAAAAACTGCTTAATCCAAAATAAAGCTTCAAAGGCTACTTAAAACAGGAATATACCACAGGTTAGGACAAATGGAAAGCAAGGAGTAAGAAGATAAATAAAACACAGCTATATATAAGTAACTGTAATGAATTAAATGCTATGGTCTAGATGTTCCAAATTAAAAAAAGAAAACAAAAGAAAAAACATGTGGAATTCCTTAAAAACAAAACAAACAAGAATGGGGAGAGTCTGTGTATAATACCCTCAACCTGCTTTTATCACCCCAGATTTATCAGACATTCTTCCATATCATTGTATTTCAGCCTCCTGTAGTTTTTTTTTTTCTTTTTATAGCTGCAAAGTATACTACATTCAGTTAATATATTTAGCTATTCCCTCGTTGATGGATATTTATGTTGTCTTCTTGTTATTACAAATAATGGTGTCTGGAGCAGTTGGTACACATATCCTTATTCATGAGACTTGATTGTCTTAACCTACACATAAGAAATTTACATTTGTCTCTTTCAGAATATTTTATATTGTTAGATTTGGCCTGTTTTTATAATGTCTTGTCATTGGATAGATTTTGATCCTGTCTTCCAGTGGATTCACTGACTGGTTTTATTTCATTTCTGTTCATTGTGATCAAGTGCCTCTCCTTGACATCTTGAAAATCTTGGATTAAAAAAGATTGAATTCAGCAGAGTTTAAGGCAGCATTCTACAGTTGCCGCCAGAGGTCTCCTGTTAGGTTGAAACTGATCTTTTAGGTATACTCATTCACCCAGGTATATTTTCTAACTTATTTCTTCATTGTATGTACAAAAACGTCATTACAGACCTTGTCAGATGCCGTTATGGAATCTTGTTAAGAAAGTAGTCAATTATGGAGTAGTCTTTGCTACCCAGTCTGGAAGGATGATACTTTACTGTCTATTTGGGGAAACTTGAAATATAAACAACAGATGTCTGTAGTTTGGGAAATGTCTGAAAAATGTCTAAAAATGCCCACAGTTTTATTGCACACACACAGAAAGTATGAATGCTGTTTTGATTCCGTTAGGCTAGCTGCCACGTAACTGACATCAGTGTTGATGCTCCATTTGGAAATTTTTTAGCAAGATCAAATTTAATATAATCAGTTAAGATGTATTTTCAGAATATTGGGTTGATTTAGACCATTAAAATTGGTTGCATGAATGTGAAATAGAGCACAAAAATAACTTTCAGTCTCTTCTATGCTAACTATTAGTATGCAGCAAACGTCATACAAGCCAACTAAAAATGAAGCTGCGTTGAACATAGTAAACAATGAAAACATGAAGTTCTGTGCACATTTTTTATTCATTCTTCAGCTCTTTTAAGATTTTAGAGATTAGAACCACATACAGCACCTCATTTGAATCTTGCAAAGACTCTGAAGTGACAGAATACAGATCATTATTCCTATTTTTTAGTGGAAGGAATTGAAGCACAAAGAAATAAAATCACTGCCTTGGAGAAGGAGCGGTTCATTCTGATCATCAGGAGAGACGTGGAAACCTTCCCACAAGAGATGGCCTTTAACCAGGGCTTACCACTTTATTCAGAAGTGATTGTGAAAAGGGGCGTCCAGGCTGAGCAGCGGGCCAAGGCGGGGAGGCATGGAAGAGGCAGGAGGGTCTGGAAGGTAGAGGGAAGGCAGGTGGCTGGCACCTACCGGGAGGTTGGCCCAAAAGGGTGACGTGAGGCCAAATCCTAGACAGTCCTGAATGCCAGGCTCAGGCATTTAGAAGTGCGTCCCTCACAGTGGGAAGCTGACTGAAAGGAAGAGAGGCCGGAAACAGAGTGGAGGCCTGAGAGGCTGTTGCTGCTACTTACTGTTCGGAGGCTTAGTTGTTTGAAACTCACAACTGTTCCGTTAGGTGGCCACAGGAGGGCCAGTCACTGCTGGTTGTCTGTGTTCACCAAACCACTTTGTAAGAGGGTTTTCCTCTGAGGGAATACCTCCTAAGCGTGGCTAGTTGCTATTCAAAAATGAAATGCTCAGTTTTCTCTCCCAGTTGTTGCCCTGACATCGGTGTTATGCTTTATTGGACCGTTCACAGGAAGGTTTGAGTACTTTTTCATCCGTTCATCCCTGTGGTAGTTCTGTGACTTGGCCGTGGGAGATGGATTATTTGGCGCTCAAAAGTGTTTATGAGTTTCAGAAGATTGATATGGGTATCTTACTTCCCAGAAATTCACATAGAGAGTTCTAAGCTTAAGGCATTAACATCTAGTAAAATTCAAGCAATATTGAGCTTTACTCTGTTCCAGGCACCCAAGGGGTGTGGGAAGAAAGAGAAGTAAGGCCAAGACCCCTGGGCAGTTAATTGTTCCCATCTGTTTGGTGTCATTTACTTGGGTTATTATACATTGGTCTTTCACAGTGGTTGGTTTTTCTCATTTTCAAGTCTTGTCTCAATCACTGTGCGTGCCATCCCCTCTCCAACATACCTTTTCCCTCGTTCTGCCTAAATCCTGCTACCTCAGCATCCCAGTCAGGGACCACCTCCTCCTAGAATCCTTATCCAACTCTGCCCAGCCACAGTCAGTTTAATTCAACAAGTCCTTCTGGAGCAATCTGTCATGCGCAAGGTCTGGTGCGCTTAACTTGGGGACAAGAACTGTGCCTAACTCAGTCTTTATAACCTCAGTACTGAGCATGGTGCTAGACACATAGCCGGGGCTCCAAGGATGTCTCACAAGGAAGTAAGGGACTCACGTTCCCTTGAGGAGGCAATACGTAGACACACACCAAAAACACACAGCAGCACTTGGGGCAGCACACGTGGCCTGCGGCCTCGGTTCTGTGGGCATGCAGAGGGTGGAGACTGGAAACAGCGGCAGAGAGCGTGTCTCCACTGCTCTACCCATTAGAGTGTGTGCAATGACTCGTTCAGGCACTGCTGCCTGCTGTGGTCAACAGCTGTTCTGGGCCCTGTGGTTATGCGAACCTTGATGTCACTCAGATGCTTCTGAGGTGGGGAAAGCATTTCTGGGAGATTTATTTGACTTCTGTGAACAGCCTGGATTAGAGGGGTGTCTCACACGGGCTGGGGTAGGTCTCTCTCATATTCTCCGAGAGACGGAAGTCCCCTTCACCTGTAGGTTTTGGAACATCCTGTCTTCCTTTCTGAGGATGCTCTAAGCAGGGGTGTATCCCATCCCAGCTGTAACACCACGTGCTCTGCCCAGACTTTGGCTTCTGGCTTGTTTCCAGTAGCCACCAACCTTGGCTGGACTTGGGGAGTGCTGTCCTGATGTGCTGTAGGCCCTAAGGAAAGCCTGGGCCTTCCTGGAAACTCTGCTGAAACACTGCCAGGCAGCTCGATACTGGAAGATATTAGTGGTTTCTTAGATTTGGTTCTTTAAACGCAAAGCCAAAGCCTGGGTAAGTGGTTTATTGAGGAACTGCTGTCAGAAGAAAACAGTAAGGAATTGAGAGGAGCAGGAGAGAGCCAGAGAAGCAGCTGAGAAAATGTTAGCCGAAGTCTAGCCTCAGGTTGGTCCCGCGGGGAGCACTGAAGCGTGGGACCACATAGTTGCCTCACTTTTTTTTCTTTTTATCTATTTTATTTTATTTTTTAATTTTTATCGGGTTATAGTTGATTTACAATGTCGTGTTAGTTTCAGGTGTACAGCAAAGTGAATCAGTTATGCATATACATGTACCCACTCTATTTTAGATTCTTTTCCCATATAGGTCATACAGAGTATTGAGTAGAGTTCCCTGTGCTATACAGTAGGTCCTTATTGGTTATCTATTTACATATAGAGCAGTGTGTCTATGTCAGTCCCAATATCTCCCAGTTTATCCCTCCCCTACCCTCTTACCCCCGGTAACGATAAATTTATTTTCTACATCTATAACTCTATTTCTGTTTTGTAGATAAGTTCACTTGTACCCTTTTTTTAGATTCCACATATAAGCAATATCATATGATATTTGTCTTTCTCTGTCTGACTTACTCAGTATGACAATCTCTAGATCCCACTTTTTTTGATAGTTATGCGCCACAGGCTGCTCCTGGGAGAAGAGCATCCTCTCCCAGGCATTTCTGAACTGAGTAGTCAAAGGGACCTTCCCCAGAAAAGGGTTCAGTCGTGAACCATTAGTGCCCCACGCTCAGCTGCCCTCAGTCCCCACTGTGGGGGAAGGGGGAGGTAGGCACACTGGCCCTGTGAAGTCACCAACAAGCCCTCTTCATAAACAGAGGTTAACATTTGTACTTCTTAACCTTAGTGTACCTCTTTCCGTCACACATGGAATTACGCCCCCCCCCAGGAAGATAGTGGCATAACGTTTGTGTAGCACTTTAAACTTAAAAAATCAAGTTTATTTTCTTGCTTCGCTGTATCCCTGTAAGGTAAGTAGGGTAGTTATTGATGCTTTACAGTTGAGAGTATTGTAATCTGTTAGTAACTTAAGGGCAAGTGGCAGTGTTTCCTCCGGGCACTCTGTTTCACCCTTGCAACAGTTCTCTGAGGTGACTATTGTTGCCCCCCACCCACCCCCCAGTTTCCAGGCAGGGAGGTTGTGTGACGTGCCTGTGTTCTCAGAGCTGGTGTGCAGTGGACTCTCGTATTTAAACCACCTGTTGGACTTCACACCCCACTTCAGTCCCACCATACCCCGCAGCCTCCGCAATTTAGGCAAAACCAAGGCCAAGACTCAAGTTTTTGACACATACAGTTCTTGGAAAGAGGCCTCTAAGTGTAAATGAGGGGGACTATTAGATGTGAAATTTTAAATGTTCGTTGTTTAAAGCTAACGTAGAGCAGCAGGACGAGCTGTCAGAGCTCTGGGGTTGCCACATCGAGAGTAGCCACGTACGTCGATACTTCAGCTGTTCGATTTATATTCATCTTGTGTTCCCGTCTAGACTGACACGATGGCCTGAGGCTCCACGCGTCGTATACTGTAATTCTCTTGGTTTTGTTCGTAGTGAGGCATAAATGGATGATGAGGTAGAACTTTCAGAATTTTTCATTAACTTAATTTGAGACTAACACAGGGTAATAATGTCTCAAGCATCTGGAATGCTTGAGAGGATAGGGTACTCTGGCTCAAGAATTTACTCGTTTGGCAAACACTGAGTACTCTCTGTGCCAGACATCATGCAGCTAGACAGTAAGGAGCTGACAGTGTATAGACAAGTAACTCGTCACCACAGCACAGGCGAGGTCAAGTAGCCAGACTTGAAAAAAACGATGTTTAGGCCTTTAGAATTAGTTTCATAATTAATAGTCACATAGCCCTGTCTTAAAGTAAGATTTCCCAAAGGGAAGATGTTCCTACACTGTGTTCATTAACACGGCCAAATCTTTATTGGAACATCTATTGGACCTAAAGTACTGTAACCCAGTCCCATCACTTGCCAAGTCAACAAGCTTTTGAAAGAAGTCTTAGAAAACATGATGGTAACATTATTCCTGTGAAAACACATCTAACATGTCACATGTTATGTGTATGGGTTGTCATGGCAGAGTCAGTTTGGGTTAGGCAAGACAAAAAACATCATTCACTACAGAATGAAAATTAATCAGAAATGTCAGAAGCCAGGTGTGGTTCTGGAGAAAGGGGGTATCCAGAAAACATTTACTGAGATCTGATTGAAAAACTGTATAAACTTCAATTTGTCCCTGTATCTTTTAAGCAAAGATTTTATGTTGAGGCTGACTCCTTTTTTTGTTTAACACAAATTGTAATTAGAAAACACAACACTTCAGAACTTCTTGTGAAGTAACTAATATATAGAATAAATGAAATCACTAGTTAACCTAGTCTATAAGCTCTTAAATAACGAAAGATTTTATCTCAGGCAGATTTCAGATAGGTCTCCCCTCCTTCATCTCATATGCTCCGATTAATCTAGGCCATACCTTTTAAAGTGCACGTTTTGAGTATATGTAAGCTTCATCTTCAGATTCATACTAGTGTATGCTGCTAGAAGGTGCCAGATGCTTGAATATTTCCATAGGGTGCTCTGCATTCTTACGTATTGTTCACTTTGACAAACATTAAGGTATATAGTGTTGCTTTTCCTTTCAAAATATGAATTTGAGTATTTCTTTTTAAATATTTGCCTGGATATACATAGAGCCCTATTTTAATAACATATGGTGAACATCAAGGGCAAATAGGATGTGACGTAACCAAAATTAGCTTTATAACAAATATGTGTTTTCTTCTATAACAGAGACACCTACCAAGTTAAAGAACAGACGCACACATTGTCCTGTAAAGTAGTTGTGTACTGTGCGTGCCAGGAATACACACAATACACAGCTACTTTATAAGACAGTGTGTACTTAGAAAGTATTTGTGTACTCTAGGTACTAGAGATAAATCAATGAACAGCATAGAAAAAGGTCTTACCCGTTTAGAAATTACTTTGTAATGTGAGCTAGGAGGAAGACGGTATACAAATAAAATAAACAAATATCAGCTGTTAAGTGTTCAGGAAAAAAAATAAGATTAGCAAGAAGTGGATTGGAATACTACTAATAGTTAATGTTACTAGGAGTGTTATAATTCAAGAAGTTGAATTAAGTTTAAAATTGTCCTCACTTCAAGTGTACTAGACTCTACCCCCACCCCCTAGATTTTCTGAATGTATGCAAAACAGAGTTCTCTGCCTACCCATCAAGAATTATCTCCTACAGAAACTTTCTCTCTGCCCTTGCTGTACACAGCGAAACACTGGACAAAATATATTAAATAACTGTTTGCAGGCATTGGACCACAGGCAGCTCAGGGCTGTGATTCCCTAAGAGAAGGGAAATGAATGAGGCAACCCCCACCCCCATTCTAAATGGCCTGAAGGCAGTTTCCAGGCCCAAGCAGATGGGGAACAACACAGCCCTGTGTTGAAGGGCCAGAGATTACAGTTAAGGCAGCTAGAATTTGTGAAGGACAGTAGCAGAGATGGGAGCTTCACAGGGAGGAAGAGCTCCTGATAGCTGCAGAGGACGATGCCCTTGAGCCCTTGGGTAAGCACTGCTTTGCTCATGTGTGGGGTAAAACTCCACATTGTGGGCAAAGAACCACTGGAAAGCAGTGAGTTGAACCATTTCCGCAGCTCACAAAGGGCTGGGGCTTAGTCCATGTTCCCACTTGCAGAGTAGAAAGACTTCCTGATACAAGGGAAATAGGATAGAGTCTATAGAAGAGAAATAGATAACGAGGCTAAATTATCCCTAGGTCAAAGTCTGCCCTGGACTCGCCCTAACAAAGCTTATAAGCAAGGCTTGAGAGAGAAAACTGATCCAAAGTAGCATAACTGCCTGCCAGAACAAGTTCAACACCTTTAACAAAATCCAGCACCCCAAAATATAAAACTCACAGTGTCCAGCATCCAATCCAAAATTACCAGAGAGGCAGAAAAGCAGTAAAATTATGACCTATACTGAGGCAAGGGTGGTGAGAATCAACCAGTAGAAACAAACCCAGAAATTACAGATGGAATTAATAGACAAAAAGGGTAAAACAACTGCAGTAGTTATATTTCCTGTGATCAAGAGTGTAGAGGAAAACATGAACATGTTGAGGAGAGGAATGGAAGTAAAAGAAGGACCCAACTGAAACTTCCAAAGTGAAAAATGAAGTGTCTAAAGTGAAAAACACACTGGTTGAGGTAACAGCAGTTTAGAAACTGAAGAAGAAAAGATCAGTGAACTGGAAAACATAGCAATATAAAGTGTTCAGTATAAGGCAGAGAGAGGAAAATGGCTGAAGAAAAGTGAAGAGAGGGCTTCCCTGGTGGCGCAGTGGTTGAGAGTCCGCCTGCCGATGCAGGGGACACGGGTTCGTGCCCCGGTCCGGGAAGATCCCATCATGCCGCGGAGTGGCTGGGCCCGTGAGCCATGGCCGCTGAGCCTGCGCGTCCGGAGCCTGTGCTCCGCAGCGGGAGAGGCCACAACAGTGAGAGGCCCACGTACAGCCAAAAAAAAAAAAAAAAAATGAAGAGAGCCACAGTAAAATGTAGAAAAATATCAAGTGGACTCAAACATGTATAATTGGTATTTTAGAAAAATTGGAGTAGGAAAAGAAAGAAAAGAATGGCCATACACACTACTCTATATAAAAGATAACTAATAAGGACCTAGTGTATAGCAGAGGGAACTCTATTCAATACTCTGTAATGGTCTATATGGGAAAAGAATCTAAAATAGAGTGGATATATGTATATGTATAACTGATTCACTTTGCTGTACACCTGAAACTAACACAACATTGTAAATCAACTATACTCCAATAAAAAAATTTTTTAAAAGCCAGAGTTTTTCCAAATTCGATGAAAATGATAAATCCAAGATCTAAAATGCTCAATGAACCCCAACGAGAAGAAACATAAGGAATACTACAGGTAAGACCTATCACAATCAAATTGCTGAAAACTGTTAATAAAATCTTGAAGGCACCCAGAGAAAGAAGAGGCAGTTCCCCTGAACAAAAATAAGAATGAAAAAACAAACCAAAAACAACTTACCAGAAATGTTGCAAAACCGAAAGACAATGGATTGACATCTTTAAAGTACTGGAAGGGAGGAAGAAGGAGAAAGAAAAAAAGGGAGACTCTCAATCTAGAATTCTATATTTAGCAAAAATATCTTTCAGAAATGAAAGGAAAGACCTATTTCAAACAAACAAAACTGAAAATAGTTATCAATGGCAAATGGCACAACAAGAAATGTTAGTTTTTTTGGCAGAAGAAAAAAGATACCAGAGGGAAATTTGGATTTACACAGAGTACTCTGGACATGGTAAGAAAAAGGGTAAATATAAAAGACATTTTAAAAATCTCTTTAAAAGATAATTAACTGGTTAAAGCAAAATTAATAATAATTACAGGGTTTATAATATATACAGAAGTCAAATATATGACAGTAACATCAAGGGCAGGAGGGGGGACTTGTAAGACTTTTGCATTGTTTATCCCAGGAATTTAGGGTTGGTTCATTATTCAAAAATTGGTCGATATATTTCTCCATGTCTCCTGCCATATCCATGGATTGGAAGGTGTGATATTATTGAGATGCCAGTTTTCCCAAAAATTGGTCTATAGATTCAGCAGTTTCAATCAAAATCCCAGATTGCTTTTTCTTTGTAGAAAAAGTTATATATGATTATGAAAGTTTGTATAAATGCCCTCTCCCAGAGTTGGAAATTGTTTTGTAAAAAAGCAATGAAGTATAATGAAGAGAGTTTTCAGCGCAGTGTAGACTTACCCATTCACTAAGGAAATGACTTACCCTCTCCAGGTCAGTTTCCTTATTTTACAAAACGGGGATAATTATATCCACATTGTAGTGGTTGTGTGTGCCAGATGATCAAGTAAAATAATATACATGAGAATGCTCTACCTTGAACAAGCACTATAGATGCAGAAATCATTACTGATTTGGTTATTAAGGTGCAGATGTTTATCTTATTTTATAAATCTGTTTTGAGTTTCTTATTTTTAGAGTGGTATCCAAGCAGAGGATTTTATGCGTTTAGATTGCTAACCTAATTAAACTTAATATATAAATATATGGCTGAAGGGTGCTGACTTTCCTAGTACCATAAATGAGACACACTTGCTCTGGTCACACAGGTTTATTCCTGAAAAGTTGCTTTGATAGGTGGCATCCACAGGGTTTCCCATTCAGCATAGGCTTCATCCACTAGATAGCAACACATTTGTTTGTTGAATGTATTTATATTGTCTCTTCCCCAAAACCATTAGAGGCAGGGCTGGTTTATTTTAAGCAGCAGTCTTCAGGCAGAGTCCTAAGGCAGATCTGTCCCTTCATTTGTCTTCCTTTAGCTAGACGCAAGTATAATAACAGAGCATTGACCCTGGTCATTTTTAGCTGCAGTTCTCAGAGTTTTGTTCCTCAGCATCACCTAAGGAATACACATTGTGTTATCCGCTTCATGGATAGATCTTTTCATCAATAATAATAATCTTATTGACTTAATAACCAAGTCAGATCTGAATTCCCAGTGCACTCAGCATCAAGCCATTTTACTCTCTCATTGATTTTTTGATTATGTGTAAGTGGATTATCTACAGATTTTTCATGTCACACTTTTTTCTGAGATATCCCTTACCCCCTCTTCTTGTCCTTCAGCCCTTAATTTCTCAAGGAATGTAAACAATTTTAATAATAGCTGAGGTTGGGTAGGGGGTGATAATGATAATTCTTCTCCCTACGTAGAATGTATTCTTACAGTGAAAAGTGGCATTTGAAATCTGTGCCACTGCTTTCCTCTTTCACCAGGTTTGTAAGGTTTTAGTAACACACAGAAGGACGTGGTTAGTTGGTCTTGGGGCTGAGCCTCAAGCTAGTAAGTGTCTTGCTCCTGACCTGACATTCTTTCCATTGTCACATTATGTCCCAGTGCTGTCATTGACCCCACTTGATTCTTGTTATATAATATCCCTGATTTCTTTGGATGATATTCTCACCAAATATAGCCAGACTGTAAAAGTCTTAAGATAGAATATGCACAGAGGAAAATATTTTTGTGTGCAAGACCTTTCATCCATCTTTGTTAGTGACTCATTTCATCTGGTGGTTGTTCAAAAGATTATTGCACTATGCTAGATGCTTAGATTTTTTTGCCCAAGGACTTCATAATCTAGTGACCCAAGATTTCTTTACTTACTCCAAATTTCTTCTACACATACAGCTAACAGACAAATATTGATAAACATGCAAGCACTTAGGATGTAGAATTTTTATGATCCTTGACTGAAGAAATTACCAGAAGACAAATTTCAGCCAAATAGGAGGTGAATGAAGAATTGTTGCAAAGAGACTGGCATCTAGATGTTGAATTAAGCACTCTCTGTAGGACTGAAAACAAAGTAAGAGTGATTGTCACAAAATAGAATATAAATGTTTTAAATTTTGCAAGGTAGAAATAACAAATAATGAAATAAAAGGTCAGAGAGGAAGAGGAGAAAAGGTGAAAAGTGCTGTATGCATGCTAATGTCCTCAGATTTTATAGCTGGGAGATAACTATCATTTAAAACAGAAAGATATAAGTATCTTTAATGGTTTTTTAAAAAGCAAACAGCAGTAAACATTGTAAAATCAATTAAAAGTGTGTGTAGGAGGATGGTAGAGAGGAAATGAAAATATTCTCATTTATCATTGCCCTTATTAGAGAGTTAATGAGTGTAACCAGATTTATATAGTTTTATATGTAAAAGTAACCACAAAAATAGAAATATAAGCCTTCTAAGTAATCATATGAAATACAGAACATAAGGCAAAGAAAGCACAGACCATAATGTGAAAGATTTTTTAAAAGGATACTACAGAAGCTCAGAAATTAATTTTAAACAACTACCACTTACAGTAGCATCAAAAATGTGAAATACGATCTTCATTATTTTCAGATGCCATATTTGCACATTCACCTACTTACTAAAATTTATTGGTGTCCCCAAAACCAATACTTAACAGCACATCCACAGCCATTTGTGGGGATGAGCAGCATATGGTGAAAAATTTGAGTTGCCACTTGAGGTTGAACAAAATGACACTCTGCCTGTTTGACAATTAATTATTTGTAAGAAGTGTGTATTAAACAAGGTGTCTTTAAACAGAAACACATATAAAACAAGGTTATGTATTGAGCAGCTGATAAAAATGTTGTGACCCACGACTCACAGGAAGCTTACCCTGTATTTCTCCGAGGTATTCATGAATTCACTGTTTGCAGCAACTTTATAGAACATAACTATGGTGAATAACAAGAATCAACTGCACTTAAGGATGAAGCTAACAAAAGATGTGCAAGACCTGCACGCTAAACACTACAAAACTTTGCTGAGAGTTGTACCACATCTCCAAATATATGAAGAGATGGTCCATGTTCGTAGATCAGGAAACTCAGTGTTGGTATCAATTCTTCCCAAATTGATTTGTAAGTTCAACACACTCCCTATCAAAATTCCAGCAGGCTTTTTAAAAAAAGAAATAATGTTTACTTGAAAATGCAAAAACCTAAAAAAGCCAGAACAGTTTTGAAAAAGAAGAACAGAATTGAAATACTTACACTAACTGACTTCAAGACATTTTTGAAACTACAATAATTAAGACAATGTGGTACTGATGTAAAGATATAAATATAGATCAATAGAATAGGGTCAAAAATAGGCCTGCACATACGTGGACAACTGATTTTCAACAAAGGTGCAAAGGCAACTTAGTTGAAAAGTTTAGCCTTTTAAACCGGTGGTGCTGGACCATTTGGGTATCCATATGCAGAAATATGAACTTTGATCCATTCCTTTTACTGTGTACAAAAATTAGCTTAGGATGGATCATAGACCTAAATATAAAACTTCTAAAAGGAAACATAGGGAAAAACATCTTTGTGATTTTGGATTAGACAAAAATTTCTTAGATACAAAAGCAAACTTGATTTGTAAAAGAACAAATTGACAAACATAAAAAATAAGAACTTCTGCTCTTTGAAAGAAATTGTTCAGAGAATGAAAAGCTATGCCAGACTGTGAAAAAAATTTGCAAGTCATATATATGGTAAAGGATTTGTATTCAGAATATATAAAGAGTTCTCAGAACTCAATAATAAGAAATAACCTAATTTTTTTTAATAGGCAAAGATTTGAACAGACATTTCACCAAAGAAGATATATAGACGGCAAATTAGCACATAAAGAGATTCTCAATGTCATTACTCATTAAAGAAATACAAATTAAAACCACAGTGAGATACCACTACATACTCATAAGGATGGCTGAAATGAAAAGATGACAATACCAAGGGTTGGCAGGATGTGGAGCAATTGGAACTCACGTTCATTGCTGATGCGAATACCAAATGGTACAACCAATTTGGAAAACAATCTGGCAGTTTCTTTAAAAGTTTATCGTACACCTACCATATGTCCAGCTATTCCACTTCTAGGTATTTGATCAAGAAATGAAAGCATATGTTTATACGAACACTTGGACATAAATGTTCATAACAGCTTTATTTGCAGTAGCCAAAAACGAGTAACCTGATATCCATCAACAGATGAATTGATAAACAAATTTTAGTTTATTCCTACAAGGGAATACTGCCCAGCATAAAAGTAATGAACTATTGATATGTGCAACTAAATGGATCAATCTAAAAATAATGATGCTAAATAAAAAAAGCCAGAATTATAAAATAGTACATAGTGTAAGATTTCATTCCTATAAAATGACAGAAAGTGCAATATAATATCTATAGTGATAGAAAACAAATCATTGGCTGCCTGGACATGAAGAAGCAGCTGGAAGGGAAGTATGAATTACAAAGGGGCATGGTGAGGAAACTTCTGTGGGTTATAGATATGTGCACAATTTTATTATGATGGTTTTATAGGTACATAAACATGTTGAAACTTATCAAATTGTACATTTTAAATAGATGCAGTTTATTGTGTCTCACTTAGACCTTAGTAAAGTTGTTTCTATAATAAAAGGCGATAATAGCAATACAGGCAGAGGGTATAGATATATCTTGTACCTATCAATAAATGTGAATGTTCTAAACTTACATATTAAAAGAATTGGATCACGTAGAAAAATACAATTATAGGCTGTATATAAAACACATCTAAAACAAAATGATCTAGATTGGGGGTAAAATTATGGAGCATACCAAAGAAATGCAAACAAACAAAAAGAGTCAAAGTTACAGTCTTAACATTAAGGAAAATTGAATTCATGGTTTAAAAAAAAGGTATTAAGTCAAAGAAAGTTTATTTATAATGAAAAGGGATACAACCCAATGAAGACCTAAGAGTTGTGATCATTATGTATCAAATAACAGCATCACTTTCTCTAAGCAAAATGTGTAGGAAACAACAAGGAAAAAGAAAAGTCTTGGGTCGTATGCTTGTAATACGACTTTTACATGCTGAAAATAGAAACTTGTCTTTATACGCACTCACGACTGTTCATATAAGTGTGCAAGTAATATTTTTAAACATAAAAAGTAAAATCATAAATGTACTAAAGAATGGAAAATTGTTCACTTTATTTGGGATTGAGGAAAGCCTTTCTAATTATGAGGTAAAATCTGGAAATGAGAAAAAAAATACTGATGTTTCACTATATAAACTTCTAAAAATAATCTGTATGGCAAAAACACATTAAATAAAGTCAAAAGCCAAATGAGTGGTGGGAATTTGCAGCTCATATCACAGACAATGGGGGTAATATATAAAGAATACCTACAAATCAGTATGAAAAAGACCAAAAGAGTAATGGACAAAGATATAAACAGTTCACAGTAAAGAAAAGAGATGACTTTTAAGCATTTTAAAACACATTCAGCTTCAGTAATGATAATAGAAATGCTTAAAGCACAGTGATATCATTTTCACATATCATACAATACAGACCATAACACTTAATAACTCTCTATGTTGGTGAGGGTAGTGGAAACACCCTCTCATATACATCTGGTGAGAATCTAAATTGGTATCACTTCTACAAAAAGTAGTTCGACAATAACTATCAATATTAAAAATGCACATATCATTTGATCCAGCAATTGTATCTCTAGGAATTTATCCTATAGATATATTCCCCTGTATGCAAATTGAATACACGGATATTCGTTGCAACATTGCTTGTAAAATAGAAAATTTATTTCTTAATTTTTTTGTTAAATAATTTTAAAAGATTGAAAAATCAGGCTATATCTACACATCGAAAAGAATGAGGAGGCACAAATAGGCAGGTGATGCAGACCATTGTACAAGTTGTACTGTAAAGTGAGAGAAGCAGGGGACAGACCTCTGTGGACAGTGTGCTCTCATTTCTACCACCTGTGCTACGTTAGCACAGACACCGATACTCCCTGAAAAGATATACATAGAACTAGTACTAGAGGCGCTCTCCGTGACCGAGGGCTACATTGGAAGGAGCATTCTATTCACTGGTAATGTTTGGTACTCTGTGCACATATTACCCAATTAACAATATTCTCTGCCTTCCAAATCAGTCAAGAATCTGGAGGCCTCTGTAAAATTAAGTATTAAGTTATCTGATAGAGATTATGTTTTAGTCATAAAAATAGCTGGCTGTAATAGTAATTATTATGTGCTGGGCACTGGACTCTGGTTCCTTTACAAACATCATCTGAGTTTTTTCAACAGCTCTTCAAGGCAAGTGTTTCACTTTACAGGTTAAGAAACAGTTTCAGAATACGACCCAAGGACACAGATAACAAGGGCCCTTTTAAGAAGTTCAGTTGAATGAGGCTTGAGGAGGAACATTCAAATGTATATCCAAACTTCTTCCAAAAGCGCGTATGAACGCTTGGGGGAGCAGGGGCAGGCACACATGTTAGGTACATATATGTTTTTCCTTGTACTTCAGCCATTGTCTTACTCAAAGTTTTATATATTAGGATTGGAACCTGCATGATTCTAGCCGGCCTAACATCTTGAAAATGCCAACTGCCAAGATAAATGTTGTCTTTTGAGAGTAAATATCTCCATGTCTCTACATAACTACGACGTGGCCTTATCCAACTGGTTTTACTCCATAGCGAAAATGAGATCCTGCAGCAGACGGGCAAATTTTATATCAAGGCCAAGCCTTAAAAATAAAAATCCAGGGCTTCCCTGGTGGCGCAGTGGTTGAGAGTTCGCCTGCTGATGCAGGGAACACGGGTTCGTGCCCCGGTCCGGGAAGATCCCACATGCCGCGGAGCGGCTGGGCCCGTGAGCCATGGCCACTGAGCCTGCGCGTCTGGAGCCTGTGCTCCGCAACGGGAGAGGCCACAACAGTGAGAGGCCCGCGTACTGCAAAAAATAAAAAATAAAAATCCAAGTAAAATGAGGGGAAAAATTGAGCCTCCCCCCTTCCCGTTTTTTTTTTTCTTTTTAACGTCTTTTAAATGAGAGTTTTTGCTTTTTTCACTATAGGTAATCAGTAGGGTTTTGTATTTCATTTTATTTTGAACCAGGGTAAATTTTAGTCTTTTTATTCTTCACTACTCAAGGGATCGTTTTGACAGCTGATAAACTGGCCCACATATTAAAATAATTATATGGCGGGTCTTTGGATATCTTGGTATAAAATCGATTTGTGTCATATTCAGTTTATAGTATCTGGAAGTTTGCCTGCTCATGGCAACAAATTAAGGCTTGCATTTACTGTTGGCTCACTGCAACACATAGTTCACGGTAGATACCTATGTATTTTCTCTCCAGTGCTCTTTAGAAACAAAATATGCTTTTTTTTACCCAGTAAATGCATGACTTATATAAAGTATATTATTTATAAAAGTATATAAATGGAATTACTGAACTGATTTTACTTTTTCAACATAGTCATTTTGTAAGATACTTCATTTTTAATTCATATTTATTAGGGCTCCTTCTTTCAGTTGGCTTTGTCTCTTGTGGCAAGTAGATCATATGTATGCAGATACTTAAATATTCAGATAAGTAAATGTTAGATGTTGCAGCAGACAGATTCACACCCATCCCTTAAAGCATTGTCCATTGACTGGCTAAATATCTCCTCTTAAAGTTTACCAATTCCTGTTACAGGAGACCACAATTAGGTTTCTCTCTCTCTCTCTTCCCTAGTCTTGTTTGTGTACAACAAAGAGGTAATCTCATCATTGGTTTAATTTTCACTGCAATACTTAGCGTTTCACAAATACATTGCGTCTTTCTTCCGTTCTTCCTATGCCCCTTCTTGCTCACATCTAGAACCGTAAAATGTTCCGAAGCAAATGCATTGCTGTTTTGATGAATGAATTTGTTGGAGGTCAGTTTCTTTATCTCCTACCAGACGAGCGTGACCCCGCATCCTTCCCCAGGTGACCACGGTGGTCCTTGCCACAGGGTTAGACCCCAAGGTAGTCGCCACTTCGGACATTGGACACGTGTGGGCACTGAGATGGATGGAGTGCCAGAGTGCCACCTTGCACTAACAGGGCTGTACCCCTTCCTTGTCCTCTCCTGCTTTGGGGGAAATGTGTTTGAAAAGGGTGCACTTTCAGAGTCACCATTTGAAATAGACCGTCATTGATAGTGACCAGTGCACACATGTGATTGGTAACGTAACCTGTTCGTGTGTCTAGATGTGTGTCCTAGTCACAGCATTGCTCTGTGGGAAAACAGCACATCATCCCTATTTTCCAAAAGACAGGAGACAAAATAACGGAAAGAGGAGATTGCACATTAGGTTAGCTTAGGTTAGGTTTAAAAAGTACAGTGACATAATCTGTACAGACTTGGATCTGAACCTGTCACTTGTTCAGCACTTTGTGATAAACTGGGTGGATATAGAAGTAGCTAAAGCATCTTTGTCCTCAGCCAGCACTGACCTTCCTGGACCCAGGACCAGCACTTGTAAGATGACAAAACTGAGGCACAGAGCATTGAAGTAACTTGCCCAGAGTCCCGCAGCTGGTCATCAGTGGAGTGGGAATCCAGCCTGATCTGTACTGTTAGCCATGCAATATACTGCCTGAATCGAAGGCAGGTTTAAAAAGACAGGAGTTCCTGCCCTCAAGGAGCTTTTCATTCCATCAGTGTAAAGTGGTAAGAATTCCTGGGGCCAGATTTCTGCAAGGCCTGCGGACGTGTTCCTGCCCAGCTCTCCAGCCACAAGCCTTCGGGTGTGTCTTATTCTCCAAACTATATAGGTCATCTCTTGTGACTGGTACCAACGACCAAATCCAGCTTCAGTGTAATTAGGAGTGACTCCAAGTTAGGAACACGTTCTCCTCAAACATTCTCACCCTCTCTGGCATCTTTGTTTGCTCGATTGATTGACCGCGGCTGCCCCGGCACTGTGCATGCACCAGGTTCTCTGCCAACGTTTGTCGAATAGCTCAGTGAGCCGATCCCAGACGGGCGTGGGAGTGGCCCACTGCTAAGTTCAAAGCCATTGCGTCTAACGAATAGGCTTACCACTTTGATTTATTTATCGTACAAGACACCGTTGATTTTGATGAAATCCAAGTTAGCATTTTTCTAACCATTTTTCTAATGGTTCAGGCACCCATTTGAAATATGGCTCCTTGAAAAGAGAGTATTTTAAAGAGTAGGTTTATGCAAAATAAATTATGAATTCCTTTAGCCACCTCCTCTCTTTAGAAATAGCACTCATACGTATTTTATACCTAAATTGACAAGGATGGCAGAGATCTCATCTTCCTTGTAGCAATTTGAACCAGACTGGTTGAGATTTACTGCCTAATTATACTTGTCAGCATGACATAAAAGTCATTAGTTCTGGAAAAACATGTTTTTCATACCAGGATTATCTTTAATTAATACACTCAATATTTAACATATATTTAAAGCTAAACAGAATAGTCATCTCTGAAGCCTGTGTTACGGACCACAAGGAAGTGATGGTAACCCCTTGGGTCAGGAAGCAGTGCTTTAAGTGCAGGTTTATATTTGAGAAGAGACAATGCTGTGTTATACATTGTTCCCTCTGCTTTGCATACAATGAAATCAGTGCTACTGACATGGAGTCCTTCTGTTGATAAATTATAAAGGTGATAACCAAAGACTCCAGTGACATGGTGACAGTGGGTGAGTGACTGAACTAGGATCCAAACCCGGGGTCCAGTGTGTGGTTTTTCTCGACATCAGAATCCACTGGCCATTGATCTCTGCGATGTCCACACATGGTCTTATTCTCCTTTGCTGGAGTACCCGTAAACTTGAAGCTCAGCGGGATACACTGGGTAGTCGTATTGATAAACCATCTGTCGTGAATATTCCCTTTTGCCCCGTGTCCAGACATGTGCTGGATCGTCAGTGGATACTGCAGCAAGGCGAAGCAACGCCAGAGACCTCACGGGGCAGCTGCCAAGCGCCCGTATGTGCTGATACCCTCTAGTTCCCAGCCCCACCCACACTGTCCCAGCATCACAGTGGACACGGGGCTCTGGGTAGTAAAATTAGTCATCAGGTATTTCCAATATGCTGCAGAATTCACAGCAAACCCGTTTATCTGCTCATAGGTGTGCACATTTCTGCTCTAAACATAAATACCAGAAGGTGTTTTTGAACGAAGAAGGTTCCGTTCCTTGGCCCTTTTCAGTCCTATCCCAAAACAGATTCCGTTATTAAGTTTTTCCATACTAATTAACAATGTTGTCCCTATAGCAATCCACCCTGTCATAGAAGGCTTGTATTTATAACCAGAATGGCTGCCAGAGATCAATGTAGTTGTTTTCCATTTTATCAGGTCCTTTCTGTGGTAATAGTTTTGCATATTTATTTAAGTTGTACGATGGGCTGAAATATTAACTTACAAATTAGAGTTAATAGTTAAGGTGGCTGAAAATAAACTTGCCTAAAACATGCAGAATAATTGGCTGGGCAGTCTGTACCTTATCTACTGTGCCTTATTAAAGAGTGCCGGGTTATGGACATCGTTTAGAAGGCTATTGAGAACACAAGCTCATATTATGTTTCTTGGTGGAACCCAAAAGACAAAGGGGTCTCTGGCTCCATGAGTAGACTGTGCAGGACTTTTCCTAGGATTGTCCCTATCTGATGGGCTGTGAGAGCATCTTTGACTTCTTCCTGAGATGTTTCCTTGGAAACTGAAAGATGGGATGTGGTGAGCAGCATCAGAGAATGCCACCATATTCAGACACATGATGCAAAACTCTTCAGAGCAGCTCTGTGAAAACTTGAGATCTGGAAAAGTTTCCTTGAACATGTAAGCATGTAAGAGTGCCAGGTGTCTGGCACTCAGTTTTTTGGGGTTTTTTTTTTGCGGTACGCGGGCCTCTCGCTGCCGTGGCCTCTCCCGTTGCGGAGCACAGGCTCCGGACGCGCAGGCTCAGTGGCCATGGCTCACGGGCCCAGCCGCTCCGCGGCATGTGGGATCTTCCCGGACCGGGGCATGAACCCGTGTCCCCTGCATCGGCAGGCGGACTCTCAACCACCGCGCCACCAGGGAAGCCCTGGCACTCTCTTTTCAGGGGCAAAAAGAACATTAATTCCATCTACTCCCAAGGAGAGAAACTACAGAGGGTGCTGCTGTTTGCAAAAACACATTCCTTAGATTTAGTCCAGTGCTGTGTGGCACAGGAAGAGTAACTGTGGTTCTGTAACAGTCAGCATCCTGGACATCTAGACAAGGGCGATTGTCAAACCCTTGAGTGATTTGGTTCTAAGATATAGTAATAGAAAATATGGTGTGGATTTGGAGAAAAGGAATTTCATTTCATTGGAAACTCAGATTCACACACACACACACACACACACACACATATTACATCCCCTTAAATGAGGCTGGCTCTCGTTTAGTAAGGCATGCCCCATTAACGTACATGCTGTGTGTGGTTTGTCAAAGTTTTACATCATAGCTTCCAACACATCTGGTTGTTTTCTTCTCCTGTCTTCCTAGTATCTCTTCTATTCCTGCTCCAAATGTGTAAGGACTAAAAATTGTCCATGTGACATGCTTTGTCTTCTCTGAAAGGCTTTGAATGCTTTACAGGTGCCTTTTATATGTTGATCTATAAATATTAATTTTAAATACTAATACAAAATTTTCTTCTCAGTCATCCGACAACTGAAGATTATCACAGTAAAAATATATACTTGCTCTAACCACAGACAGCCTCTTCATATGCATTCAGGACCTCATGAGAGTGCCATCAGAAGCACAGCCCCTGCTCTCTGTGAAGGCACCGTGCTACCTATACCTGTACCGTGCCCTGGGGCACAGGGAAGGTGAACACACAAATCACCGTGATGACTTACGTGATAAGTCAGATAAGACAGAAAAGAGGCTCTGGCGCCAGTAGGCCTTGAAAACGGATTGGTCCAGTCGTCTTTAGTTGTGTAGCTAACTACTACAACACTTAGTGGCTTAGCAAAAAACATTTGATTTTGTTGATAATTTTGTGGGTCAGGAATTTGGGAAGAGCTCCCATGGCAGTGTCTCTGGTCCACGTGGCAAATGCTGGGGCAGCTGGCACTGGAGGGTCCATTTCCAAGGTGGCTCCTTCACTCACATGTCTGGGTCTTGCTTCTCCGTGGCCTCCTTCTCCCCACGTGGCATTTCAGTCTCCAAGGCCCTTCTCGTAGCTTGGGCTTCTTGTAGTGTGGTGGCTTCCAAGTAGTTAGGTGTCTTATATGGCGGCTCAGAACTCCAAGAGCAAGTGTTTGAGGGCAGCAAGGGGAAGCTGCAAGCCTCCAAGTCCCGTCTGTCACTTCTGCTGCATTCTGTTGGTCAAGCAAGTTACTGAGGGCAGCCCAGGGTCAAGGGAAGATGAATTAGATTACACCTAATAATCTCCAAAGTAGAAAGTTATGGGCTATAAAGGAGCTGGTTGTAAAACTCCTTTGGGGAATAAATCAGCTTTGTAATTACTGGTTGCCCAACAACTACTTTGTATTTGAGGAGAAAAAGTGAAATGTTGCACATTGTTTATTCTACTTTGTATTTGATTTGTGCCTTAAGGCAGTAAAATCGGTGAGCTTGGCTTTGACTCATGATTAGATTTTAAGTATGACGGTAATAATTAACTGTATCTGGACAACAGTGGCAAGAGAGGGCCGAGAGATGACACGGAGGTTTTAAGTATGAGTGATTGGAATATGGTTACACTATTGACTAAAAGAGGAAACCCAGGAGGAGAAAAAGTTTGGACTGAACAATGTAATGATGCTTTACACTGCAAGTAGCAAAATACCCAACCCAAAGCACCCTAAAACCCCTCATTTTTCTCACAGAAGTAGTCAGGGGCAGACAGTTTCCGATTTGGTTCAGCTCAAAGATGTTGGGGCCCAGTTTGCTTCTCTGAGAGTCTTTTGACCTTCCTTTACTATTGCCTGATGGCCACCTCAGCTCCAGATACCCCTTAATCATCATTCATTTCTTCTATTAACAGAGAAAGGAAAGTATCTTTCTTGATGTCTCCCATTCCAGGAGCTCCACACCAGATTTCTCCAAAGTCCCGCCGGTCAGGATTGGGTCACCTTTCCACATGCTCACTTCAGAGGAGGCTGGGAGAGCTGCTCTTTTCCTTTTCAGACATTGTCATGGGCAGCCACTCAGCTAGCAGGGTGAAGGGCATTAGGTAGGCAACCAACGATGTCTGCCTTAGTGATGAATTCCATTTTCTCTCCCTACACAGTTGATAAAGGCTCACTTAGCAGCCTTATGGAGCTTGAATTAAATGAGCTAACTCATAACTGTAATAAGTTAGTATTTTCTAGAAGCCAGTTAGTTTCTGATCGGGCTTTCTCCCTTTTTTACTTTGTGATTGAACACTAACCCCACAGCTTCTTAATAAAAGATTAGAGTATTTTACTTATACTTTTAATAATTGATTGAAAGCTCTTTGACTTCCATGAATACATGTACCTATCCCATTATGCATCTTGCAGGATTGCCTTTCTGGTATCATTACGTATTATATATCTTCTTAAGTGCCTTATGTATGTACATAGGGGTTTATAAGAGGAAGAAAATTCTGCAGACCTTGTGAACCATGTTTGTTTTAAAGTCTGGAGGCTTGGAGGACTCTGTCAGTTAGTTGAAGTTGAACAAGGACAACCAGTTCTAGCTGTTCCCCTGAATGACAGAGAATGGCTCAGGTGAGCCGCGCCTGTGGCACAAGTAGAGTAACCCTAAGAAAGCATCTTCAACTGGGAAGACAGTGTCCTGGCTCAGAAAGGGCCTTGGTTTGGGCACCTGGGTGGGGCAGTGCTGAACTTCCTAAACCGGATAAAGTTGGAATCTTTCCTTCTCTGGATCTGTAATTGTGTCTAATTTGTAATTGTCCAATCGTGATATTTTTAACCCCATAAAATTCACACGTAATAAATTTGAGCTGAGGGTGTCAGTGTTGGTACCGTTGCTGGTGAAAGGTAAGGGAGAGGTTGAGAAGACCCGAGGAAAGAAGCTCCAAGTCTCATCTTGAATCCGTTGCAGTCCATTCACTCATCTGACTTTCCTTGAAAGCCTGCCACGCCCTCACTGCCGGGGGTGGAGACCACCGAAGACCAGACCTGCCTTTGAGCATGGTAGCGACATAAGAGGGAGTCAGCAACCCTGGCTTCTCATCACAGTAGGAAAGCAAATATGGCCAATCAGTATTGTCTGCTAGGCAAGTTGGTTGGGCTAGCTCTCCTTACCATTTTAAAGCGCTCGGTCTCCATATTTGAACTAGCGTAGTGGAATCTCACTATGTTACAGTAGTTGTGTTGGTACTGAACTCCAGTGAGTGCCAAGAGAAGGCCTTACCTACTCTCCTTTCTGATATTTCAGAAATAGATTTGAAAGCAACTTGGTGCCTTGGGGAGACGTTTATTTCCAAAATAACCTGAAATGATCGACTCAAGTCAGTGAATCTGTAATTTACTAGAAGCTGTATTTCCAAGAGCCATATTTTAAATATTAAATTATTGCTGAAAAATTGATACTTCTAACCCCAAAGAAGCTTAATGCCTCATACACTTGGCAGATGGAAAGCAAAAATTGAGGTCAAGCTTAAACTCTCCTCTTACCTTCCTCCAAATCCCCCAAATCTGGCCCCACTGTAGACTTTAATGCACAAACAAGATCATGTGAGCCCTAATTCATGGCATCAAAGGGAAGTGGGTGCCTTTCCATTTATTTCTGAGGAGCCCGGAGGTGGCCTGGGTTTCAACTGCCCCCTTTTGCTCCAAACCCCAGTCCTGGCTTAAATCCCAGTCTTCTGGGGCCAGCTCATCTCCATGCTTCTCCCCGCTGTGGGTGCAGACTGTTGGCCTCTTTGCAGGAGGGCCTCCCCTCCCAGTTTAGCACTCACAGAGGGAGACCACCGCCGGACTGGAAGTGACTTTGGTGGGTCACACCGATTCTGAAGTTCCTCAGCCGTCCTGCCACAGGGGAGTTCATCACCTGCTGCTCAGAGCCCCCTCCATCTTCTGGGACTTGTTTCTCCCTGTAGGATCTCTGTTCCCACTTCTCCATCTTCCCCAAATCCAGAGGTTTCTAAAATGTAGCGCATAGTTAAGATGTTCCTATTCAAAAAGTCTCAGAAAATGTGTTTTCTTATCCTTCAAAGGGTTCACCTTTCCTAACTCTGCCGATCCACGTTTAAACCACGTTTCAAAAACTGGCGGAAGTTTGAAATTATAATTTGTCTTTAAATGGGCTCAACATTCAAGGTCACCTGGATCCGGCATTCAAGGCCTCGGGGTCCCCACGCTTTCTTCCCTGTTGAGGGCGGCCGGGCAGGGGCTGGCCAAGGTCTTTGTGCTCCCTTGGCTCTGGGTGGTTCCCAGGTATGGCACTGGGCTCGCTCTCCCTATAAATAGTCTTATTCATGCTTATGATAGTCTGGGCCACAAGAGTAGTTTTAGAATAAAACACTCTAGAAGAATTGGGCAACTTAGGGCCTGTAAAATGCATATTTCTGGGGCTTCCCAGAGTGGCATGGAAGCTGCACTAGGTCGTGGGGTGAGCACAGCAGACCTTCCTGGGGCATTGATTTCCCAGCAAACTTGTTTAAATATTGAAAATGTTTAAATGTTAAAACTACAGGCATGTTAAAGAGTAGAATACAAAATTTAGACTAATTTCAAGGTAAAATGTTTCAAGCTTCACTTCTAGATTGCTCTCCCAGACATGTCTAGGGGCTCACACAACTCTCTTCCAGTTAAGGCAACCTTGGTGGAAGTTTGAGAAACACAGTACTTAAGAGGGTACCATCATACAAAAATGTCTAACTTTTTTAAAGGTGTTCTGTTCTGACACTTGTTAACTCCTTCTTTTGCAGATAATTGGCAAACTACAGACATTCTTATTTTGTGTAGTGTGTGCGCCAAGAAAGTTGTGTTTGAGTTGGTGCACTTGTAAATGGAAAACTCTTAAGTGCAACAGATACTTTTTAAGGAACTGTAAAATAAGTTATTGTACAAATAATCACCCCCCTAGTTATCAGTTTTGTAAGTTTGAGTTTAATAAAATTATTTTTAAGTGGGTTTTTTTTACTTAACTATGAAGATAAACAAGCATCCACTTACCTTAAATTGGAAATAATTCTTTATTAATTCGACTTTCAAAAAATGTCACTTATATCAGTACCACTGAATTTATGTGACTCAGACCAATGAAAATTTCAGATTATATTTGTTACTGGAGTTGAGTAGTCTAAGAAGTATTTTTTTTTAGCTTCCTAATCATATTAACTGTATAAATAATTATCATTTCTAATACTTGCATTATCTTAATGAAGCATGTACAATAAAGCATCATTTCAACCATGAAGTTCCTGAAGGCAGATGATTGAAGGACCATGAGATTAACCAGGCTAACTTCAAAGTTGATTTGGAATGTTGTACTATTTATTACTCTAAGCAATTATATTAGTCAAATATAAATGTTCAGAGTACATTTTCATTAGGTGCTGTATGTATGTCCAGCTACTTCCAAATGCTGTCTTAGTCTTTCTTGGTCTTCATACAGTGTGATTGTTCAATAAATGTTTAATAGATAGGCTTATTAAAGTTTTATTTATTATACGTAATGTAAAAGAATGGAAATGAAGGTAGGTTAAAGTTGAACGGACAAGGTAATTGAAATAATTTGGAGTATAATTTAAATAAACTTCTTCGTTAATTTGGAAATTTTAAAGTATGTGACCACAACATAAAATGGGTTGAAATATATCACTATGGAGGAAATAAGAACATCATCATATTATTGGTTTCTGGATTCTTTGAAAAAGACTATTAGCTTTAGTCTAGTCTAAAAATAGAGGCGATAAAACTAACTTAGCTACCTTATTTATTAACTCAATAAATATCTGGGTTAAGCAAGTGCTTATACAAGTTTTCAATAAGATGTAGAACAGAGTATAAGTATGATTATCATTGGCTAAAATAGTGCATTATTATATGGAAGTTTTTATAGAATTTTACTTTTTTTCAATGATTCGTTTACTCTCATAATCTCCATCATGTAGGAAAAATACTATTACAAAATGTTGCTGACTTATCCGTTTCAATGTGAAATAAGAAATTTTAAATCATATTAGTCTGAAAATTCTGTCACTGAGTTAAGGTAACATGGAGAAAGTATGTTTTTCTAGGACTATGATTAAATCAGGTCTTGGAAACTAGTGAGTTAACTTTGATTTGGCTTAAGTAAAATATTGTTCATATTAAGGATGAATATTTGATAAACCCAGTATTATGACTGCTGGCTCCTCTGTAATTCAGGGCACAGCAGGGACAGGCTCTGACCATTAGGAAAATGCTGGCTTGTGTTGGGGTTTTGCTGGTAGAGTGATGTCTCTTAACTACAAACAGAATTGTGGTAAGTTGTTGAAATGAAATTCTAACAAATTTTTATATTTTTTATTTCATTATTAGGCTATCAGCTGCAAAGGTCAACACAGCATATCGTACACTCTGTCAAGGAATCAGACTGTGGTGGTCGAGTACACACATGATAAAGATACGGATATGTTTCAGGTAACATCTTTCTTTTTTCCATGGAAACTTTTAGCACATTTTTCCTTCGATTCTCTATTTTGATATGTAGTCAGAACTTCTAGCACAGTAGTGTTTGGTGATGTCCAAGGGGAAAAAGGTGAGGATAATATTTAAATTGTTCCTATTTGGTTTTCAAAAGACTAAGAAAACACTTAATTCTAAAAATGCAGAAAGAAATTATAAAGACTACATTCTCAGATCTCAGTGCAATAAAAAAGAGACTCTAAAAACAAGAACAAACATTTTTAGAGCCAGCTACTTTTAAAAGTTAACATGTTCAAAATACTTCCTGAATAACACTTGAACCAAAGAGGACATCAAAACTACAATTATAGGCCTTTTAAAAAATAACTGTGGAAACATTTAATAGCATAACTCATGAGATGTGACTGATGTTGTATTCGGAAGAAAATGTAAAAACCTTTAAGTGCTTTTATTATTTGGAAGGAAGGAAGAAACTCAAGGAACTAAACATTGATCAGAAAAAGTTCCTTTTAAAAAATGACAGTAAGAAAGTAGAGGACAGTTTGAGAAGGATAGGTGTTCACTCTTCTCTAAACGTTTGATAGATTTCCCCTGCTTTTGCAGGGGAACTGCTTTTGCTGCATCCCATAGGTTTTAGATTGTTGTGTTTTCATTGTCATTTGTCTTTAGGTATTTTTTTTGATTTCCTCTTTGATTTCTTCATTTATCCATTGGCGGTTTAGTAACATGTTGTTTAGCCTCCATGTGTTAGTGTTTTTTACAGTTTTTTTCCTGTAATTGATTTCTAATCTCATAGTGTTGTGATTAGAAAAGATGCCTGATGTGATTTCAATTTTCTTAAATTTACTGAGGCTTGATTTGTGACCCAAGACGTGATCTATCCTGGAGAATGTCCATGTGCACTTGAGAAGAAAGTGTATTCTGCTGCTTTCAGATGGAATGTCCTATAGAAATAAACTATACTCCAATAAAAATTTTAAAAAAAGAAAGGACAGGCTCAAGAATAGTTTTAGTGGTATATAATTGAAAGTCCAGAAACACATCAAAAGAAAGCAGAAGGAAGGAAATAATACAGGAAAAAATTATCAATTAATTTAAAAAGAAGGGAATTAATAATATATCCAAGATTTGGTACTTTTTTTTTTAATTGAAGTATAGTTGATTTACAGTGTTGTGTTAGGTTCAGGTATACAGCAAAGTGATTCAGTTATACATGTATATACACACAGAAATATATTCTTTTTTCAGATTCTTTTCCATTATAAGTTATTACGAGGTATTGAGTATAGTTCCCTGTGCTATACAGTAGGTCTTTGTTGGTTATCTGTTTTATATATAGTAGCATATATATGTTAATTCCAAACTCCTATTTTATCCCTCCCCCTGCTTTCCCCCTTGGTAACAAGTTTGTTTTCTATGTCTGTGAGTCTGTTCAAGATTTGGTACTTTAAAACAACAGGAAATTAAAATTAAGGCTAATAAAGGGAAAAAGCAAACACAGATTCAACCAGGAGGCTTTGCATTTCTATATGGAGAGTTAAATTATTAAATGATGTTGAAACAAATGTAAAAAAAGTATCGTAGATACATCAAAAAGGGGAAATAGGGAACTCCCTGGCGATCCAGTGGTTAGGACTTGGCGCTTTCACTGCTGGGGCCCAGGTTCAATCCCTGGTCGGGGAAATAAGATCCCGCCAGCCATGTGGTGGGGGCAGAAAAAGGTGGGGGGGGGGCGATAAATAGTTCTGAAAAATAAGAAAACCTGCTCAGCCTCGCTTATAAAAACAGAAATGTGAATTTAGATCACACAGAGGTACCATTTTTCACTTACCAGATTGGCAGAAATCCAAAAGGTTTTGTCAGAGGTGTGGGGAAGCAGATGCTCTCCTACATCCTATAAATTAGTCTGACCTCTATGGGGCAGTGACTTGGAAATACCTATGAAAAATACACAGTGCTTGCACTCTGACTCAGCTTTTCTTTCTAAAGCTCTCCTCTTTCTAGAGATTTACCCCCGAGATACCCCTGCATACATCCAAAATGACATTTTTACCAACTTATTGCTTGCAGCGTGGTTTCGTGGTATAAGATTGCAAACAACCTAAATGTCTCGTGATAGAGGACCAGTTAAGTAAACTCAGGTACAGCCATGCAGTGGAGGCCTCCAAGGCTGTACAGCAGAACTAGGAAAAGCTCACAGCCTCATACAGTCACAAAAAGAGCTCCAAACGTATTTAATGAATTAAAATTAATGATTAAATGTATTGAGGCTTTGATAGTATTATATTCAACTAAGGTTACTTAATGTTAATAAATTAATGTTATTAAACATATTAAATAGCATATTAATTATTAGATAGCAAGTTAGTACAGTTAAATGATTTAGATATGCTTATATGCTTGAAAAGTCTCCAAAAGGATAAACAAGACGTTACTAATAGAGCAGTGGTTTTTGTGGGGAAGAGAACTGGGCAGGGTGGTATCCAGGGAGGTATCCATGCTTTTTTATCTTTGAACCTTGTGAATGTGTTAGCTATTTAAAAAACCTGAACAATCCTATATAGATACATAGATGGATAGATACATAGATGGGTTAGGTGAGTCGCAGTCAGAGATACAGGCATAGTTACTTAAGTGCCAGTACATCAAAAGTAACGTGTGGTATTTAGACACATTATTAACAGTGGTTTTACTCTTCATGCCATTCCATTTTATAATATTCTAAATGTTTTTTTCCTTCTCATTCTCCCAAAGAAAAAGCTCTCCCTAGATAAACATCTGCATACGCTTCCTTGTTGATATTTTTATGGAACTCTGTAATAATTTCTTTCTTTAATACTTTCCAAAGTTATACATCTTGAATATATAAGATTTTTTACTAATGTGTTACATGGGTAGAAGATTCTCAGTACTAAAAACATAAATCCAGAAAATTTTACAGTTGTTGGTAGGACATTTTTTTACCACTTAAAATCAACAAGTTACTGTGGTTGCAAGTTTGTTTCATTGCTATTCTTCAGTGACATGTTGTGACAGAAATGGTGTGTTCTTCACTATTGTGCAGTCACATTCTACTCAAATTGTTCGCTCTCTTTCTTCTCACCTAATGCAGAATGAATTAAAGATTTAGCTGGATCTTTTCAGCTTCATGTTAGTTCTTTTTTTTCCCCACTTATTGTGGTAAGAACACTTAACATGAGATCTATCCTCTTGACAAATTTTTAAGTGCATGATACAGTATTTAACTATTTTAACTGTTGTACAACACATCTCTAGAACTTACCCGAACATCTTGTGTAACTGAAACTTTATGCCTATTGAACAACATCTCCCATTTCCCTGTCCCCGCAGCCCCTGGCAACCACCATTCTACACTCTGTTTCTGTGAGTTTGACTGTTTTAGATACCTCATGTAGTTGGATTCGGCCTTCTGTGATTGGCTTATTTCACCTAGCATAATGTCCTCTAAATTCATCCATATTATCGCATGTGACAAGATTTCCTTCTTTTTAAGGCTGAAGAGTATTCCATTGTATGTATATGCCGCTTTCTCTTTCTCCACTCACCCATTAATAGACACCTCGGTTGCTTCCATATCTTGGCTATTGTGAATAATGCTGCAGTGAACATGGGCAGCAGATACTGCTCCGAGATGTTGATTTCAGTTCTTTTGGATAAATACCCTGAAGTAGGTTTGCTGGGTCACATGGTAGTTTTATTTTTAATTATTTTTTTTTGAGGAAGCTCCATACTGATTTGAACTTCTAAATGCTTTATGCATACCTCCCATTTCATCACACAGAATATTAAAAGACTCAAGATTTAATAAAATTAATAATTTTTTACTGCTTCATCAAAGCACGCATATCCCTCCCCCACCCTTACCCCCTATGAATTCAGCATTTTCTTTAACTGCAAATGCAGGGCGGTGAGGAACACGGTGACCATCAGTATAGTTCGGTGCCGCTGCTTTGATTCCTGCTAAGGCACATCATTGTTTTATCACCATCAGAGCAAATGTCAGCATCTTCATATTTATTATGAAACCATCATATTATGGTTCATATTATGAAACCATGGCTTCATGGACCTGGCCCCTTAAAAAGGCCTCAAGGACCCTCAGAGGTTCATGGACCACACTGAGAAATATACCAGTTTTTACTATACTGACCTCTTAATTTTATAACTGAGAAATCTGTGTCTTTGAAAGAAAAGGTAACTTAACCTAAGGGCAAAGATGGCATTAGTGGCAGAACTAAAGGTTTAGGTCTCCTGAGTTCTCCATTCTATACATAGTACCTACTCAGTAACTTTAAATAAGGCACGATCATTCAAAAGGAATTTATAGACGTATGAAGAAAACATAACCCATTTGTTATTTTTACTAAAATAATCTGATTCCTTTTGCAGGCTAACTGGACATATTGGAGGATTAATGTCAGATCACTCTAAGCAGAGTAGAATTAAGCAACTCTTAGAAGGCCCTGAAAAATCAAGCTTGTTTTAATTTTTTCCTCCTTTTAACAAGTTTACATGTCTAAAACCTACCACTGACAAAAATCACTGAGCAACAGCACTGCAGCATTCATATTTCTCAAGTATGGACCTTGGTGTTGAGGGCTGTTCATTTTAGCCATTACCCATTAAAACGATTTGTAGGTTAATTGAGCATTTAAAAGCAGAACATCAGAATGAACCAAAAACAGGGCCTTGTGCTGCATTTCCCACAGTGGAATCAGATAATAGGCTCAGAACTCGGAAGTACTAGTGCCTGAGAAGGTCAAACCTAGATCTAAATTTAGGAGATGGGTTAAGATTAACAAAATCTGAGTTAATATAGCCAGAATAAGATCTTAGTAATTATTTTCTAGAATAGGGGTAAATAAAGGAAAGAGAAAAGAGCATAGGTATTGAGAAAGTAAAATGTAAAGAAGAATATAGTTTAGAAAAGGAATCAAAGGCAAAGACGATTCTGATCTTGGGGCGTTAAGGAAACTAAGCAGGTCCTGAAACCAGAGTTAGCGGTCATTTCCCCCTCTGGTTTCTCAGTTTCATATGCTTCAGACCTAAGTGCTGCAATGCCTTATGTTTGGTTTTTATGGTTTGGTTTTTTGTTTTTTTTTTAGTTAGTTTATAGTAGTTCTAGATGGTAACATTTCATTAGCATCTATTAGTTGAGAAAAATGTTAAAGAATATTTTAATAATTATTTCCTAAAACATTGTACTCGTGTGTTTTTGTGTCTCACAGGCTCACAGGGTTCAAGCTCACTGTCATAATCCTCCATTCATCAGTTTCATTTCTTGAGCACCTACTGTGTCAGATGCTCATCTAGTCACTGGAGGTAGACAGCTCCCCTCTCATGGAGCATATATTCTAGACGAGGCAAAGAGACCACAGATAAGCCAGCAGTGCCAGGGCCCCAAGGCGGGAGCAGAGCGAAGGAAGATGGAGGTAACATGAGATGAACTCGGAGAGGTAGGCAGAAGCCGGGAGAGTAAGGGGCCTTTAGGCCAACTAAAGACTTTGGGTTTTATTCTAGGAGTTTGTTGGAGGAATTTAAGCAAGGGAGAGAGAAAATCCAACTTATATTTTGTTACGATATCTCCAACTACTGTCTAGAGAAAAATGTAGGAGGCAAGTGTGAAAACAGGGACACCAGTTTGGAGTCTAAGGCAGAGCAATCCAAGTAAGAGCTGAGGGCAGCTAGAACTAAGGTGGGGAAACGTGCAGGGACTGAAGATGCATTTTGGAGGAAGAGTTGATAGAATTTACACGAGGTTAAATGTGGGTGTGGAGGAAAAATCCAGGGTGATTCTTGGGTATTGATTTTTTAGCTTGAGCAAATTGGGTGCCAGTCACTGACATAGGGAACCTAGGGGTTGAAGAGGATCCAGTGTAACATTTGAAACATGTTACATGTGAGATGCTTATTAGAGATCCACGTGGAGATTGGGTCTGCTAATCTGAAGCTCAGGGAGAGATCAGGGCTTTGGGGCTAAAATGGGATTTGGTGAGGTTATGTGGGGGAGAGAACAGAAGGGGAAGGGAAAGGGGCTGTTGGCCAACTAGCCTGGAAAGGTTTCATTAACTTAATACCAGGTACAGATATACCAGGACATGTAAGCCCTGGAAACCTCAGCAAGCGGGGTTTCAGTAGAGCCGTGCTGAGAGTTGGAGTGGCTTCAGAATGGGTCACGGGGATGAGTAAGGAAGCAGGGGGTGGTAACTGGTGGCAGGTTTTTCCGAAAGTATTGCCATTAAATGAATCCGAGAAATGGGGCTATAGTTCGAGAGGTGCTCTCAAGCAAAGGAAAACATTTTCAAAGATGAGAGATGAGTCTAGAACGGTGCTATTCAAACTGCCCAGCCAAGCAGTGAAATGTCTGTTAACGGTGCAGGAGGAGACAAGTAAGGAAATCGAGAAGGAACGCGTTTGGAACCTTGTAATAGCAGTTTGGCATTCCTGAAACATCCATGCAGATGATCATTCTTCTAATACTCATTTTTGTTATATTTTTAAAAGCTATTAAGTGACAAGTTGAAATTTTAAAAACTAACCAAAAAAGTGTTTGATAGCTGACAGTGTGATCCAGTAATAGAGAGAAATTGATCATTTCAGGAGTAAAATCCTTGGAAAGGGGAGAAGAGTGGGATGCCAAGCACGCGTGGAGAGATTGGTCATGGATAGGAGCAGCAACAACTCATCCTTGTCATAGGAGGGAAGTGAGAAAATAAGGTTACAGATGCAGGGACGAGGGTAGGACTGGTCCAGGAAAGGTGAAGGAGGACCTTTTGGGTGCTTTCACACCATTTTACCTGTGCTGACTTTGACTGACAACCAGGTAAACCCAGACTTTTCTCATATATGTACGCAACTGGAAGTGCCAAATGATGCTGTATATATGCATATCCGTCAGCAGCAGGGAGTAAAATTCTCCCCATGGCTACTATGTGAACATCAGATGAAATGCAGATACATCATGGCTGGTCCACATGACTACCCTTAAAATAACGTAGAGTTGATCCAATAGTCAAAAGAAAGGACAGGCTCCAAGTCTTCCACATTGGGTGAGGTTTCATTAGGAAAGTGGCTTAGATTTTTTTTTTCTTGGCAAAAGCAACATGAGGTTTGTGTCCTAAAGTATAGAAATATGCTAACACTCTACAGGTTAGATTTAAGTGGAAGTGACTTGATAAACAAATATTAAATGACCAGTCAGGTTAAGTATCATGTCTTGAAATAATTGATCTTAGCAGTATGTTCCAGTTGGAATAAAATGTCATGTTTTACAGGCAATTTCAGTTGATTCATCAAGACATTAATTTAATACATTGGGATGATATCAGAATGGCCTTTCTTGAAGAGAGTAATCTCTATAGACAAGGAGTGGTTGTGTGACATTCTGCTGGAGCATGGTTTTAGCTTTGAGCTTTGAACAGAGTTTGAAAAGTCTTCGCCCTCTTCCACGGAGGTGACAGAAATTAGATCATAGCCTGTGTCTTTGTGAGAGCTCTGGGTTTTGTGTGGTGACCAGGCAATTTTAGAACTTCTCACATTTTACTCCTAAGTCTTCATTGGAATCGAGGTTCAGGACAGATTTGTTCCTGAGTTTGGAGTAGTCTCCTGTATACTTTCCTATATTTGTGAAATATTTTGCAGAGTATCTTACTTTTCTAATTAAAAAAAAAAAACCTAAAGTGAAATAAACAGAAAAAGACAGATGTGTAATATCACTCCCATGTAGAATCTAAAAAACAAAAATCAAAATCATAAAAACAGAGAGTAGTTACCAGGGGCTGGAGCGGGTAGGGGGGCACATGGAATTGGGGAGATATTGGTCGAACAGTACAAACTTCTGGCTGTAAGATGAGTAAGTTCTCCGATGTAATATACAGCATGGCGATTGCAGTTAATAATACTGTACTATATACTTGAAAAAGAGAGTAGCTTTAAAAAAAGGTTTAAAAACATTCAGCAGTCTGAATCAGTAGAGCTTCTGAGTTACACATCCAGCTTTTGAATGAATCTAGCAGAGGGAAGGTTCTGCAACTTTAGAAAGATAAATCGTATGATATGATTTTACAATCTCTCTAATTCAAGTTTTATGTTGCATTTTTTAACAAGTTACATGTTTTCTAAACCTGTATGTTCAGGCAATAGGCATCTATTCAAGGTGATAAGTTTCAGTGAACCCCATGGTTTAGTTTATTCCAGGCACATTTCAATAGGACAAGAAATTAAGCGTTGTAAAAAACAAAAGAAATAGATGTCTGTTGTCTGTTGGTTTAACAGAGATAGTCCGTGCATGAAAATGTGTATGTGAGATTTACAAAATAAATTTAATATTGTTCCAAAGCAAACAGACCTAAATGATGCAAGATATATACATTTTGTTATATTTATTTCACCTTTATTCATTTGGACAAAAAAGAGTACTACACTGCTTATGTTTTAGATAGAATTTTGAGATCAGGATAAAGATACCTGGGAAATTGACTTTGGAGGCCTTATACGTACACACTGGGGGTTCTGTCTGTTCCTTCCATTGACAATTTCAGAATCAAAGTCACTTGTTAGGAGAGAACATTAATATCATATTTAACAAGAAATGATTTGTTTACATATAAATTATTCTAGTTTAAGACGTATCTTTGGCATATATAACATTTATCACTGTTTCCTACTTAGAGATTCATAGAACATCATTACATAGACGGTTTAATGTTTTGTTGTGAGGATTTCCTTACCTGTAAACAAATACTTCCCAGTTCACAGGACACAGCAGTACCTGTCTTATTTGGATTTAGTGAATATGAAAAGCTTTGTTAGAACTCTAAGATCATGCTAATGAAATATATTCTTTCTGGCAGCATTTAAATCTTACCAAGGAAAGTAAGCCAATAAAATATTATTGGCCACTTTTTAGACTTTCCCAGGACAGTTTTTTTTTAAATCCAAAATTGAAATGTTAGGATCAGCTTTTTAAATCTTTCATATGACTGCATCTCAGACTTTGAGCTGACCTGTATAGCCCTTTACATCACTCTCATTTACGCTGAGTGACAGAAATAGGCATTGGGGTCTCATGTCTGAGGTAGGGCTTGTTCTCCCTCTGTGCCATGAGTCACTGGTGGATTCACTTAGTGTGGAAAACCAGTCCCTGGAGCTGGGCAAGAGTGGCGGAAATAGGGCTTATGTTGGCTGGCTTCCTTTAAAATCTTGGGGGTTTTCCCACCTGGAAATACAAGAAAAAAAAAATGATTTTCTATGAAAGTAATAAGTAATGTTTCTACCTGATCAGAAACCTGTTTGGATTGAGATCTATTTTCCTCTAGAATAGAAAATTGGGTTATTCTTAACATTTAAAATCTTATGGTTGGTTACCATAACATCTCCCTTAAACAAGAAAAGGAGCAGACTGAAGATTTTTTCATTAAATTCCGACCTTCATAGTAGAGATGATGAATGTTAAAGGATCCTGAACACTCATTTCATGTGATGAATGTGGTGACATCCTATTTTGCAAGTAGATCCTGAGTATAATTTGATTTATTTAGGTGGGCAGATCAACAGAAAGCCCTATTGACTTCGTCGTTACAGACACAATTTCTGGCAGTCAGAACAACGACGAAGCGCAGATTACACAGAGCACCATATCCAGGTTTGCCTGCAGGGTAGTCTGTGACAGGAACGAACCGTACACAGCACGCATATTCGCAGCCGGATTCGACTCTTCCAAAAACATATTTCTTGGCGTAAGTACTATTAATCAGTATGTTGTTTCTAGAAAAACACCCATTATCATCATATATAACATTTAATTGTGGCCAAAAAATTTGCCTTGCACAATGCTTCTGGTGAGATTGTAGTTTTCATACAGCCAGCTTGAAAAGCTATCATTAAAAATCTGAACATAATTGTCGTTACTTGTTATTTGTTATATTTGCTATATTAACTATAATATGTACAGTAATTAACTTTTGTAAAGTATGTGTATTAACATACATAATGTATTTCAGAAGGAAAATGGTCAGATCTAGATAATCGGGGTGCAAAAGAAAATGTTATTCCTTTATTCATTCAAAAAATTGTTACGTAGTGTTTGCTTTGTTCCATATTGGGTGTAACAGATGTGATATCACAAAGAACAAAACAGACTAAAAATATCTCCCTTCATAGAATGTCCATGTAAATAAAACCCCACAGTTTTAGTGAATATCCAGTTTTAATATAGTCCCCTTTTTGAATCAGGATGTTTTTGCGGGGGGCGTGGGGGGAGAAAAACCTCACTTTAAAATGGCCTAAATAGTAATAAAAATGTATCACGTTGCAAGAAGCGCCCAGGAAGGCCAGCTGCAGGCTTGGTTGGTGCAGTGTTCTGTGACATCCGGGGAGCCAGGTTCATTCCATCTTGCCCTCTGCCTCTGGGCACATCAGCTTCCTCAGGCGAGGTCCTGGCGGCGGTGGGATGGCTCCTGCACTTCCACCAGCCCCCACAGCATGACAGCTTCCCGCTGAAGAAAGGCAGCAAAGGCACTGTTTCTTCCTCGTCTCTTTTAAAGAACCAAGAAACCTTTCCAGGAAGCTTCCCAGAAGGACTCACTCAGGCCTCACTGGCCAGAACTCAGTCACATGCCCACCCCTAAACCAGTCATAACTGGCTTATTTATCCTCATCAGATTTACCCAAGTCATGTGAGCAATATCTGGCTCTGTGGCCAGGCGTCCACGAGCATCTGTCCTGCCGTTACATCCAGCCGCTTGTGCCTTCCACCCTTGATGATACAACACTGATTCGTATGAAAACAGAACGGAGTGGCCACAACTTGTTGGCTTAATATATTTTGAAATTTTGTTTGTTTAATAAAAACCTTTTTCTCTTTCTTCTAGTACTTCCCTGATAATGAGTTCATACAAAGCATTTTTAGATAACAGGATGAAAGCACTGCACAAATAGAATCGAAGAATACATACTGTATTCCTGGAATCACCTGGGGGCGGGGGGTGGTTTGAACAAGAACCTGTGAGGGAGAGGTTCAGGCATCAGGTTTTGTTTAAGTGCCCAAGGTAAATATGTCTCCAGCGATAAATCATTCATCTGTTTTTGCACTTCTTTCATTTTGTCGGACTAACTGCATTTTTTATCCTTCTGATTATTAGCTTTAAGTAGAAAATGAAAATTCCTCACTTTCCTCCCCTCTGCCCTCACCCAATAGTTTAAAGAGATTCTAGAATCTTTTTGTGTTGAACATAACCTTTTCTGTGGTATGCTTTCCAGGAAAAGGCAGCAAAGTGGAAAAACCCCGATGGCCACATGGATGGGCTCACGACCAATGGTGTCCTGGTGATGCATCCGAGAGGGGGCTTCACTGAGGAGTCCCAGCCTGGGGTCTGGCGCGAGATCTCTGTCTGTGGAGACGTGTACACCTTGCGAGAGACCAGGTCTGCGCAGCAAAGGGGAAAGCTGGTGAGTGGACTTCATGCAAATAAGGCATGAAACTACAGACACCTAACTCGAAAGCTATCATTTTCCTCCCCTGAAATTCAAAATCTTTGTACAGGTCTTAGGGCTGTGTACCATTGACCCAGGAGAACAAGAATTTTCTGAGCCTCCACAAGTAAGAGGGAAATAGCCTTCTTCCCTTTCATGATTAAGCTTTTCCAATAGTGGAAGAAAATTACCTTTTGCTCCTAACTACCTTAAGAGCACAATCTTATTAATACTTCACCACAGGTTTCTGCTTAAATTCACTTTAAGAAGAATAAACTTATTTTTAGTGTAAAACTTTACTAATTTGGAAAACTCCTGAGCAGTCTAAGACTAATTAGTAAAAATTTTGAATTAGAGAATTATTTACTACACTTTCTGGGACTAAAAGATAATTAAGTTAGCTTTTTTTTTTTCCCCTTGAGTTAATAGTAAGAAATTAATATATAATTCCCTATATGATTCACCAAAGTCACAGTTACAGCTTTTTACTTGAAATAGTTCGTATAGTACGTTGACTTGGCATGTTTGTATTTTTTCTATAAATATTACTACTTATCCCAAATGCCCTAAAGCGGTTGGGTTTTTAACCCTTTCTTCAATGGAGAATAATTTTTTTTAAAACATCTTTATTGGGGTATAATTGCTTTACAATGGTATGTTAGTTTCTGCTCTATAACAAAGTGAATCAGTTATACATATACATATGTTCCCATATCTCTTCCCTCTTGCATCTCCCTCCCTCCCATGCTCCCTATCCCACCCCTCCAGGAGGTCACAAAGCACCGAGCTGATATCCCTGTGCTATGCAGCTTCTTCCCACTAGCTATCTACCTTACGTTTGTTAGTGTATATATGTCCATGCCTCTCTCTCGCTTTGTCACAGCTCACCCTTCCCCCTCCCCATATCCTCAAGTCCGTACTCCAGTAGGTCTGTGTCTTTATTCCTGTCTTACCCCTAGGCTCTTCATGACATTTTTTTTTCTTAAATTCCATATATATGTGTTAGCATACGGTATTCATCTTTCTCTTTCTGACTTACTTAACTCTGTATGACAGACTCTAAGTCTATCCACCTCATTACAAATAGCTCAATTTCGTTTCTTTTGATGGCTGAGTAATATTCCATTGTATATATGTGCCACATCTTCTTTATCCATTCATCCGATGATGGGCACTTAGGTTGCTTCCATCTCCGGGCTACTGTAAATAGAGCTGCAATGAACATTTTGGTACATGACCCTTTTTGAATTTTGGCTTTCTCAGGGTATATGCCCAGTAGGGGGATTGCTGGGTCATATGGTAGTTCTATTTGTAGTTTTTTAAGGAACCTCCATACTGTTCTCCATAGTGGCTGAACCAATTCACATTCCCACTAGCAGTGCAAGAGTGTTCCCTTTTCTCCACACCCTCTCCAGCATTTCTTGTTTCTAGATTTTTTGATGATGGCCATTCTTACTGGTGTGAGATGATATCTCATTGTAGTTCTGATTTGCATTTCTCCAATAATTAATGATATTGAGCATTCTTTCATGTGTTTGTTGGCAGTCTGTATATCTTTTTTGGAGAAATGACTATTTAGGTCTTCTGCCCATTTTTGGATTGGGTTGTTTGTTTTTTTGTTATTGAGCTGCATGAGCTGCTTATAAATTTTGGAAATTAATCCTTTGTCCATTGTTTCATTTGCAAATATTTTCTCCCATTCTGAGGGTTGTCTTTTGGGCTTGTTTATGGTTTCCTTTGCTGTGCAAAAGCTTTGAAGTTTCATTAGGTCCCATTTGTTTATTTTTGTTTTTATTTCCATTTCTCTAGAAGGTGGGTCAAAAAGGATCTTGCTGTGATTTATGTCATAGAGTGTTCTGCCTGTGTTTTCCTCTATGAGTTTGATAGTTTCTGGCCTTACATTTAGGTCTTTAATCCATTTTGAGCTTATTGTTGTGTATGGTGTTAGGGAGTGATCTAATCTCATACTTTTACATGTACCTGTCCAGTTTTCCCAGCACGACTTATTGAAGAGGCTGTCCTTTCTCCACTGTACATTCCTGCCTCCTTTATCAAAGATAAGGTGACCGTATGTGCATGGGTTTATCTCTGGGCTTTCTATCCTGTTCCATTGATCTATCTTTCTGTTTTTGTGCCAGTACCCTACTGTCTTCATTACTGTAGCTTTGTAGTATAGTCTGAAGTCGGGGAGCCTGATTCCTCCAGCTCTGTTTTTCGTTCTCAAGATTGCTTTGGCTATTCGGGGTCTTTTGTGTTTCCATACAAATTGTTAAATTTTTTGTTCTGGTTCTGTGAAAAATGCCAGTGGTAGTATGATAGGATTGCATTGAATCTGTAGATTGCTTTGGGTAGTAGAGTCATTTTCACAATGTTGATTCTTCCAATCCAAGAACATGGTATATCTCTCCATCTGTTTGTATCATCTTTAATTTCTTTCATCAGTGTCTTATAATTTTCTGCATACAGGTCTTTTGTCTCCTTAGGTATGTTTATTCCTAGATATTGTATTCTTTTTGTTGCAATGGTAAATGGGAGTGTTTTCTTGATTTCACTTTCAGATGTTTCATCATTAGTGTATAAGAATGCAAGAGATTTCTGTGCATTAATTTTGTATCCTGCAACTTTACCAAATTCATTGATTAGCTCTAGTAGTTTTCTGGTAGCATCTTTAGGATTCTCTACATATAGTATCATGTCATCTGCAAACGGTGACAGCTTTACTTCTTCTTTTCTGATTTGGATTCCTTTTATTTCCTTTTCTTCTCTGATTGCTGTGGCTAAAACTTCCAAAACTATGTTGAATAAGAGTGGTGAGAGTGGGCAACCTTGTCTTGTTCCTGATCTTAGTGGATATGCTTTCAGTTTTTCACCATTGAGGATGACGTTAGCTGTGGGCTTCTCATATATGTCCTTTATTATGTTGAGGAAAGTTCCCTCTATGCCTACTTTCTGCAGGGTTTTTATCATAAATGGGTGTTGAATTTTGTCAAAAGCTTTCTCTGCATCTACTGAGATGATCATATGGTCTTTCTCCTTCAATTCGTTAATATGGTGTATCACAATGATTGATTTGCATATATTGAAGAATCGTTGCATTCCTGGAATAAACCCCACTTGATCATGGTGTATGATCCTTTTAATGTGCTGTTGGATTCTGTTTGTTACTATTTTGTTGAGGATTTTTGCATCTATGTTCATCAGTGATATTGGCCTGTAGTTTTGTTTCTTTGTGACATCCTTGTCTGGTTTTGGTATCAAGGTGATAGTGGCCTCATAGAAGGAATTTGGGAGTGTTCCTCCCTCTGCTATATTTTAGAAGAGTTTGAGAAGGCTAGGTGTTAGCTCTTCTCTAATTGTTTGATAGAATTCGCCTGTGAAGCCATCTGGTCCTGGGCTTTGGTTTGTTGGAAGAGTTTTAATCACAGTTTCAATTTCAGTGCTTGTGATTGGTCTGTTCATATTTTCTATTTCTTCCTCAGCCTTGGCAGGTTGTGCATTTCTAAGAATTTGTCCATTTCTTCCAGGTTGTCCATTTTATTGGCATAGAGTTGCTTGTAGTAATCTCTCATGATCTTTTTTATTTCTGCAGTGTCAGTTGTTACTTCTTTTTCATTTCTAATTCTGTTGATTTGAGTCTTCTCCCTTTTTTTCTTGATGAGTCTAGTTAATGGTTTATCTATTTTGTTTATCTTCTCAAAGAACCAGCTTTTAGTTTTATTGATCTTTGCTATTGTTTCCTTCATTTCTTTTTCATTTATTTCTGATCTTATTTTTATGAATTCTTTCCTTCTGCTAACTTTGGGGTTTTTTTGTTCTTCTTTCTCTAATTGCTTTAGGTGCAAGGTTAGGTTGTGTATTTGAGATGTTTCCTGTTTCTTAAGGTAGGATTGTATTGCTATCAACTTCCCCCTTAGAACTGCTTTTGCTGCATCGCTGCATCCCATTGGTTTTGGGTCGTTGTGTCTCCATTGTCATTTGTTTCTAGGTATTTTTGATTTCCTCTTTGATTTCTTCAGTGATCACGTCGTTATTAAGTAGTGTATTGTTTAGCCTCCATGTATTTGTATTTTTTACAGATCTTTTCCAGTAATTGATAGCTAGTCTCATGGCGTTGTGGTTGGAAAAGATACTTGATACGATTTCAATTTTCTTAAATTTACCAAGGCTTGATTTGTGACCCAAGATATGATCTGTCCTGGAGACTATTCCATGAGCACTTGAGAAAATGTGTATTCTGTTGTTTTTGGATGGAATGTCCTATAAATATCAATTAAGTCCATCTTGTTTAATGTATCATTTAAAGCTTGTGTTTCCTTATTTATTTTCATTTTGGATGATCTGTCCATTGGTGAAAGTGGGGTGTTAAAGTCCCCTACTATGAATGTGTTACTGTTGATTTCCCCTTTTATGGCTGTTAGTATTTGCCTTATGTATTGAGGTGCTCCTATGTTGGGTGCATAAATATTTACAATTGTTATATCTTCTTCTTGGATTGATCCCTTTATCACTGTGTAGTGTCCTTCTTTGTCTCTTCTAATAGTCTTTATTTTAAAGTCTAGTTTGTCTGATATGAGAATTGCTACTCCAGCTTTCTTTTGGTTTCCATTTGCATGGAATATCTTTTTCCATTCCCTTACTTTCAGTCTGTATGTGTGTCTAGGCCTGAAGTGGGTCTCTTGTAGACAGCATATATATGGGTCTTGTTTTTGTATCCATTCGCCAATCTGTGTCTTTTGGTGGGAGCATTTAGTCCATTTACAGTTAAGGTAATTATTGATATGTATGTTCCTATACCCATATTCTAAATTGTTTTGGGTTCCTTATTATAGGTCTTTTCCATCTCTTGTGTTTCTTGCCTAGAGAAGTTCCTTTAGCATTTGTTGTATAGCTGGTTTGGTGGTGCTGAACTCTCTCAGCTTTTGCTTGTCTGTAAAGGTTTTAATTTCTCCATCAAATCTGAATGAGATCCTTGCTGGGTAGAGTAATCTTGGTTGCAGGTTTTTCTCCTTCATCACTTTAAATATGTCCTGCCACTCTCTTCTGGCTTGCAGTTTCTGCTGAAAGATCAGCTGTTAACCTTATGGGGATTCCCTTATGTGTTACTTGTTGTTTTTCACTTGCTGCTTTTAATATGCTTTCTTTGTATTTAATTTTTGACAGTTTGATTAATATGTGTCTTGGCGTGTTTCTCCTTGGATTTATCCTGTATGGGACTCTCTGTGCTTCCTGGACTTGATTAACTATTTCCTTTCCCATATTAGGGAAGTTTTCAACTATAATCTCTTCAAATATTTCCTCAGTCCCTTTGTTTCTCTCTTCTTCTTCTGGAACCTCTATAATTCGAATGTTGGTGCATTTAAAGTTGTCCCAGAGGTCTCTGAGACTGTCCTCAGTTCTTTTCATTCTGTTTTCTTTATTCTGCTCTGCAGTAGTTATTTCCACTATTTTATCTTCCAGGTCACTTATCCGTTCTTCTGCCTCAGTTATTCTGCTACTGATCCCATCTAGAGTATTTTTCATTTCATTTACTGTTTTGTTCATCATTGTTTGTTTCATCTTTAGTTCTTCTAGTTCCTTGTTAAATGTTTCTTGAATTTTGTCCATTCTATTTCCAAGATTTTGGATCATCTTTACTATCATTATTCTGAATTCTTTTTCAGGTAGATTTCCTATTTCCTCTTCATTTGTTAGGTATGGTGCATTTTTATCTTGCTCCTTCATCTGCTGTGTGTTTCTCTGTCTTCTCATTTTGCTTATCTTACTGTGTTTGGGGTCTCCTTTTTGCAGGCTGCAGGTTCGTAGTTCCCATTGTTTTTGATGTCTGTCCCCAGTAGCTAAGGTTGGTTCAGTGGGTTGTGTAGGCTTCCTGGTGGAGGGGACTAGTGCCTGTGTTCTGGTGGATGAGGCTGGATCTTGTCTCTCTAGTGGGCAGGATCACGTCTGGTGGTGTGTTTTGGGGTGTCTCTGGACTTATTGTGATTTTAGGTGCCTCTCTGCTAATGGGTGGGGTTGTGTTCCTGTTTTTCTAGTTGTTTGGCATAGGTTGTCCAGCACTGTAGCTTGCTGGTCGTTGAGTGAAGCTGGGTGCTGGTGTTAAGATGGAGGTCTCTGGGAGATTTTCGCCATTTGATATTTTGTGGAGCTGGGAGGTCTCTTGTTGACCAGTGTCCTGAATTTGGCTGTCCCACCTCAGAGGCAGAGCCCTGACTCCTGGCTGCTGTTGCAGGCTGCACAGGCTCCCCGGAAGAGGGGTGTGGATAGTGACCTGTGCTCGCACACAGACTTCTTGGTGGTGGCAGCAGCAGCCTTAGAGTCTCCCTCCCATCGCTGGGGTCCGCGCTTTTAGCCGCGGCTCGCACCCATCTCTGGAGTTCCTTTAAGCAGCGCTCTTAAACCCCTGTCCTCGCACACCAGGAAACAGAGGTAAGAAAAAGTCTCTTGCCTCTTCGGCAGCTCCAGACCTTTTCCTGGACTCCCTCCTGGCTAGCCGTGGCGCACTAACCCCCTGCAGGCTGTGTTCACTCCGCCAACCCCAGTCCTCTCCCTGCGTTCCGACCGAAGCCTGAGCCTCAGCTTGCAGCCCCGCCCACCCCGGCGGGTGAGCAGACAAGCCTCTCGGGCTGGTGAGTGCCAGTCAGCACCGATCCTCTGTGCGGGAATCTCCCCGTTTTGCCCTCCGCACCCCTGTTGCTGTGCTCTCCTCTGCGGCACTGAAGCTCCCTCCTCTGCCTCCCTTAGTCTCTGCCCACGAAGGGCCTTCCTAGTTTGTGGAAACCTTTCCTCCTTCATGGCTCTCTCCCACTGGTACAGGTCCCATCCCTATTCTTTTGTCTCTGTGTTTTCTTTTTTTCTTTTACCCTACCCAGGTACATGGGGAGTTTCTTGCCTTTTGGGAGGTCTGAGGTCTTCTGCCAGCATTCAGTAGGTGTTCTGTAGGAGTTGCTCCATGTGTAGATGTATTTCTTGTGTATCTGTGGGGAGGAAGGTGCTCTCCGCGTCTTACTCTTCCCCTCCGCCCCGAGAATAATTTTAATAACTTAAATAGACTTTGCAACCTAAGTGTCCATCGACAGATGAATGGATAAAGAAGATGTGGCACATATATACAATGGAATATTACTCAGCCATAAAAAGAAACGAAATTGAGTTATTTGTAGTGGGGTGGATGGACCTAGAGTCTGTCATACAGAGTGAAGTAAAACAAGAAGAAAAACAAATACTGTATGCTAACACAGATATATGGAATCTAAAAAAAATGGTTCTGACGAACCTAGGGACAGGACAGGAATAAACACACAGAAGGAGAGAATGGACTTGAGGGCATGGGGAGGGGAAAGGGGTAAGCTGGGATGAAGTGAGAGAGTAGCATTGACATATATACACTATCCAATGTAAAATAGCTAGCTAGTGGGAAGCAGGTGCATTAAACAGGGAGATCAGCTCAGTGCTTTGTGACCACCTAGAGGGGTGGGATAGGGAAGGTGGGAGGGAGACGCAAGAGGGAAGAGATATGGGGATATAAGTATAGGTATAGCTGACTCACTTCGTATACAGCAGAAAGTAACACAACATTGTAAAGCAATTATACTCCAATAAAGATCTAAAAAAAGAAAACTAGGAGGCTTTGGGTTTCTGATCTTGCCATAAGCATGGGGCACAGCACTAAAAGGTTCTTAATTAAAAGTACTGGAGTGGAAATTTTATTAATTGTTAGGTAGAAGCTAGAACAAGAGAGAACAAATAATTTCTTCCAAACCACCAGAGAAAAAATATAGGGAATACAAGATGTGATCTAGCATTTTTTCAGAGAGCAGCATGATAACCGAATATTCCTAAGATGGAAAACGAAGGTGGGGGACTATTTTACTAACTTGGTTTGCTATTCTCTACTGGATGTTTGTTTTTCAGGAATTGTTATTTTTATTCCTAGTTTACACCATTATTCAGTTGCAGGTATAGCTTCTGCCTTTTATGATAAGGCCCAATCTTGAGCATCATGGCTGAGTAAATATGAAAAGCATTTTCTAAGAAAGCCAAACAAATTCAATAAACTTTGTTTAAACACTTTGCAAGAGATTGTAAATAGGGAAGAGAATGTGAAGGCTGTTTTTCCAAATAACTTTGTGTTTCTGATCATCACAAAACTGAGCTAGGTTGCCCTAAGTAGGGCATCATTATAACAGCAATAGTAAGAAGTCGGTGTATGTTTGCTGAGTGCAGACACTGCATTAACATTTCAGAGACATTAGCTCATTTAATCTGCACATCAGCCTTGTCAGAGAAGTGGAATTATCCCCATCTTATGGATGAGGAAGGTGTAGCATAGAGAGGTTAAATAATGCCCAGTCACAGAGTTAGAAGGTAACAGCAGATGGGATTGAAACACAGGTCCTCCTGCGTTAAAGCCTGAACTCCTGGCTTCTACTCAGTACCATCATGTGGGGAGTCACACCTGGCTCTCACCATCACCAGAGCATTGCCTCCCTGGGCAGATAGAAAGCATACACTGGGTCCTGGACAGCACATCACAGGATGAGTTTCTTGTCTACTCTGGTTCATGTATTTTGTTCACAGATAGAAAGAGCACATAAAAATAACAGCTAAGAGGGAAAACAGGCTACTGTTTGAGCAGCCACTGTGTATTTGTGGTTCTGAGGTCAGGCCATAGGTCCAAGTCCTGGTCTACCACTTAGTAGATCTGCAGTCTTGAGTCAGTGACTTGACCTCTCTGTACCTGGCCTCACATCCAGGTAACCGGAATAATGCTAGTATATATCCTTTAGGATTACTGTGAGAACGAGTAAGATTGGAGCAGTGCTGTACCCAGGAACAGTCCATAATTGGTTGCCATGATTAAGCAGGAGCTAGGAACTGGAAATCTGGCAGTGACCAGGATGTCCAGAGCTCTGCCCTCAAATTGTGGAGTCTGGAAAAGGTTACAGGCAAGACCTCAAATCATTAGGATATTGTGTGATAAGTACAGTCATAAAGAAAGTACTGAAAGGCACAGGAGTCCCTCAGAGGGACACCTGTCCTAGACATGGGAGTCAAGAGTGTGTGGAATATAGAAGACCACAGACTGAAAATTTGTAAGATGTTGTTTACCAAGAACTGCCCTACAGGAAGGAAAAGGAAGGTTGTTTAACAACGTGGCCCGGGGGCAGAGATAAGATGAATGTGAGCTCACCTCTTCTTATGAAAACACAAAAATCACAACTAACTGTTGAACAATCACAACTAACTGTTGAACAACCATCAACAAAAAAATCACTGGAACCTACCAAAAAAGATATCCTACATCCAAAGACAAAGAAGAAGCCACAGTGGGATGGTAGGAGGGGAGCAATAACGATAAAATCAAATCCCATACCCACCATATGGGTGACCCACAAACTAGAAAATAATTACATTGCAGAGGTTCTCCCATGGGAGTGAAAGTTCTGAGCCCCAGCCTGGGGTTCTGGAAATGGGAAGAGGAGCCCCCAGAGCATCTGGTTTTGAAGAGGTTTGATTTCAGGACTTCCAAAGGACTGGGGGAAACAGAAACTTCACTCTTGGAGGGCACACACAAGTTCTCGTGCACACCAGGAACCAGGGGAAAAAGCAGTGACCTCATAAGAGAACCAGACCTACCTGCTGGTATTGGAGGATTTCCTGTGTAGGCAGGGGCGGCTGTGGCTCACTGCAGTGACAGACACTGGCAGTGGTAGTCCTGAGGAGTACTCATTAGCGTGAGCCCTCCTGGAGGCCACCATTTTCTCACCAAGACCTGGCCCCACCCAACAGCCTTGTAATGCCTCAGGCCAAACAACCAATAGAGCAGGAACACAGCCCCAGCCATCAGCAAACAGGCTGCTGAAAGTCTTCCTGAGCACACAGCTGTGTGCTAAACACACCCCCTGACACAGCCCTGCCCACCAGACGTACAAGACCCAGCTCCATCCATCAGTGGGCAGGAACCAGTCCCTACCACCAGGAAGTCTGCACAAGCCTCTTAGGCCAGCCTCATCCACCAGGAGGCAGACAGCAGAAGGAGAATTGCAACCCTGCAGCCTGCAGAATGGAAACCGCAATTACAAAAAAATTACACAGAATGAGATGCCAGAGGAATACGTCCCAGACAAAGGAACAAGAAGAAACCCAAGAAGAACAACTAAATGAAGTGGAGATAGGCAATCTACCCAAAATAGAATTCAGAGTAATGATAGTAAAGATGATCCAAGATCTCAGAAAAAGAATGGAGGCACACACCGAGAAGATACAAGAAGTGTTTAACAAAGACCTAGACAAACTAAAGAACAAACAGAAAGAAGTGAGCAATACAATAACAGAACTGAAAAATATACTAGACGGAATCAACAGCAGAATAAATGAGGCAGAAGAACAGATAAGTGAACTGGAAGACAACATGACGGAAATGACTGCCATGGAATAGAATGAAAAGAAATGAGGGCAGTCTAAGAGGCCTCTGGGATGAAATTAAACACACTAACATTCACATTATAAGGGTCCCAGATGGAGAAGAGAGAGAAAGGACCTGGGAAAATATTTGAAGAGATAATAGCTGAAAACTTCCCTAACATGGGAAAGGAAACAGACACCCAAGTCCAGGAAGTGCAGAGAGTCCCAGGCAGTATAAAGCCAAGGAGGAACATGCCAAGATACATAGTAATCAAACTGACAAAAGTTAAAGACAAAGTATTGAAAGCAACAAGGGAAAAGCAACAAATAACATACAAGGGATTTGCCATAAGGTTATCATCTGATTTTTCAGCAGAAGCTCTACAAGCCAGAAGGGAGTGGCATGATATATTTAAACTAATGAAAGGGAAGAACCTACAACCAAGAATACTCTACCCAGCAGAGCTCTCATTAAGATTAAATGGAGAAATCAGATTTACAGACAAGCAGAAGCTAAGGGAATTCAGCATCACCAGACCAGTTTTGCAACAAATGCTAAAGGAACTTCTCTAGGCAGAAAAAAATAAAAGGCCACAAGTAGAAACAAGAAAATTATGAATGGAAAAGCTCACTGGTAAAGGTAGGAAGTCCTCCACACACAAATATGATATCAAAACCAGCAATCGTGAGAAGTGTACAAATGCAGGACACTGGAAATGCATTTGAAATTAAAAGAATCTTATTTATATATAAGCTGTATTTGAAATTAAAAACACTCTTGTTTATAGACTGCCATCATGGTAACCGCAAACCAAAAATCTACAATAGATACATGAAAAAGAAAAAGGAATCCAAACACAGTAATAAAGTTAGTCATCAAATCACAAGAGTACAAAAGAGGAAGGGGAGAAAAAAGACCTACAAAAACAAATCCAAAGCAATTAACAAAATGGCAGTAGGAACATACATATCAATAATTACCTTAAACATAAACAGATTAAATGCTTCAACCAAAAGACATAGACTGGCTAAATGGATACAAAAAACAAGACCCGTATATATGCTGTCTACAAGAGAACCACTTCCAATCTAGGGACACATACAGACTGAAAGTGAGGGAACGGAAAAAGGTATTCCATGCAAATGGAAATCAAAAGAAAGCTATAGTGGCAACACTCATATCAGATAAAATAGACTTTAAAATAAAGACTGTTACAAGAGGCAAAGAAGGACACTACATAATGATCAAGGGATCAATCCAAGAAGAAGATATAACACCTGTAAATATACATGCACCCAACATAGGAGCACATCAATATATAAGGCAAACACTAATAGCCATAAAAGGAGAAATTGACAGTAACACAATAATAGTGGGGGACTTTAACACCCCACTTTCACCAATGGACAGATCATCCAGACAGAAAATCAATAAGGAAACACAGGCCTTAAATGACACATTAGACCAGATGGACTAAATTGATATTTATAGAGCATTCCATCCAAAAGCAGCAGAATACACATTCTTTTCAAGTGCACATGGAACATTCTCCAGGAATGACACATGCTGGACCACAAAGTGAGTCTCGGTAAATTTAAGAAAATTGAAATCATATCAAGCATCTTTTCTGACCATGACACTATGAGATTAGAAATCATCTAAAAGAAGAAAAAAAAAAAAACCTGTAAAAAAAAAACCACACAAACACATGGAGCTTAAACAATATGCTACTAAACAGACAATGGATCACTAAAGAAATCAATAAATACCTGGAGACAAATGAAAATGAAAGCACCACAACCCAAAACCTATGGGATGCAGCAAAAGCAGTTCTAAGAGGGAAGTTCATAGCAATACACTCTTGCCTCAGGAAACAAGAAAAGTCTCAAATAACCGAATCTCACACCTAAAGCAAGTAGAGAAAGAAAAACAAACAAAACCCAAAGTTAGTAGAATGAAAGAAATAAAGATCAGAGCAGAAATAAATGAAATAGAGATGACGTAAACAATAGAAAAGAGCAGTGAAACTAAAAGCTGGTTCTTGGAGAAGATAAACAAAACCGATAAACTTTTTTAGACAAACTCATCGAGAAAAAAAGGGAGAGGGCCCAAATCAGTAAAATTAGAAATGAAAATGGAGAAGTTACAGCTAACACCACAGAAACACAAGGATCATAAGAGACTACTATAAGCAACTATACGCCAACCAAATGGACAACCTAGAAGAAATGGACAAATTCTTAGAAAGGTATACTCTCCCAAGACTGAACCAGGAAGAAATAGAAAATATGAACAGACCAAATTACCAGTGCTGAAATTGAATCAGTCATTTAGAAATTACAATAAGCAAAATTCCAGGACCAGATGGCTTCACAGATGAATTCTACAAAACAATTTAGGGAAGAGTTAACACCTATCCTTCTGAAACTATTCCAAAAAATTGCAGAGTAAGGAACACTCCCAAAGTCATTCTCTGAGGCCACCATCACCCTGATACAGAACCAGACAAAGATATCACACACAAAGAAAGAAAATTATAGACCAATATCACTCATCAACTTAGATGCAAAAATCCTCAACAAAATACTAGCAGACCCACTCCAACAATATGCTTAAAGGATCATACAACAATGATCAAGTGGGATTTATCCCAGGGGTGCAAGGATTTTTCAGTATCTGCAAATCAATCAGTGTGATGCACCACATCAACAAATTGGAGAATAAAAACCACATGATGATATCAATATATGCAGAAAAAACTTTTGATAAAATTCAACATCCATTTCAGATAAAAACTCCTCTTTAGAGAGTGGGCACAGAAGGAACGTACCTCAACAAAATAAAGGTGATATGTGACAAAGCTACAGCTAACATACTTAGTGGTGAAAGCTGAAAGCATTTCTTCTAAGATCATGAAAAAGACAGGGATGTCCACGATGTCCACTCTTGCCACTTTTATTCAACATAGTTTTGGCACTCATAGCCATGGCAATCAGAGAAAAAAAAAATAGAAGGAATCCAAATTGGAAAAGAAGAAGTAAAACTGTCATTGTTTGCAAATGACATGATGCTGTACATGGAAAATCCTAAAGATGCTACCAGAAAACTACTAGAAGTCATCAGTGAATTTGGTGAAGTTGCTGGATACAAAATTAGAACACAGAAATCTGTTGCATTTCTATACACTAACGATGAAAGATCAGAAAGAGAAATTACAGAAACAATCCCATGTACCATCACAACAAAAAATAAAATACCTAGGAATAAACTTACCTAGGAAGCAAAAGACCTTTACTCAAAAAACTGTAAGACTCTGATGAAAGAAAACAAAGATGACACAAACAGATGGAAAAATATACCGTGTTCTTGGATTGGAAGAATCAATATTGTGAAAAAGACTATACTACCCAAGGCAATCTACAGATTCAGTGCAATCCCTAGCAAATTACCAATGGCATTTTTCACAGAATTAGAACAAAAAATTCTTAATTGTATGGAGACACAAAAGACACCGAAAACCAAAGCAATCTTGATAAAGAAAAATGGAGCTCAAGGATTCAGGCTTCCTGACTTCACACTATACTACAAAGCTACAGTCCTCAGAACTGTGTGGTACTGGCACAAAAACAAGTATAGATCAATGGAAGAGGATAGAAAGCCCAGAAATAATCCCACGCACCTACGGTCAATCTATGACAAAGAAGACAAAACTATACAATGGAGGAAAGACAGTCTCTTCAATAAATGGTGTTGGGAAAACTGGAGAGCTGCATGTATAATAATGAAATTAGAACATTCTTTAACACCATACACAAAAATAAACTCAAAATGGATTAAAGACCTAAATGTAAGACCTGATAGTATAAAACTCTTAGAGGAAAACGTAGGTAGAACACTCTTTGACATAAATCGCAGCAATATCTTTTTTGACCCATCTCCTAGAGTAATGAAAATAAAAACAAAAATAAACAAACAGGACCTAATTAAACTCAAAAGCTTTTGCACAGCAAAGGAAACCATAAACAAAATGATAAGACAACCCACAGAATGGGAAAAAAATATTTGCAAACAATGCGACCCACAAGGGATTAATCCCCAAAAGTTACAAACAGCTCATGTCCTTCGACAGATGAATGGATACAGAAGATGTGGTGCATATATACAATGGAATAGTACTCACCCATTAAAAAGAATGAAATAATGCCTTATTCAGCAACATGGATGGACCTGGAGATTATCACACTGAGTGAAGTAAGTCAGAGAAAGACAAATATCATATGATATCACTTATGTGAAGAATCTAAAAAATAATAATAATACAAACGAACGTATTTCCAAAACAGAAACAGACTCACAGACTTAGAAAACAAACTTATGGTCACCAAAGGGGAAAGGTGAGAGAGAGGGAAAAAATTGGGAGTTTGGGATTGACATATACACACTATTATATTTAAAATAGATAACCAACAAGGACCTACTGTATAGCATAGGGAACTCTGCTCAATATTCTGTAATAACTTAAATGGGAAAAGAACTTGAAAAAGAATATATATATGTATAACTGAATCACTCTGCCATACACCTGAAACTAACATAACATTGTTAATCAACTATACTCCAACAGAAAATAAAAATTCAAAAATAAATTTCAGAAGACTGAAATCATATGAACTATATTCTCTGACCATGATATAATCAATCTAGTAGTCATGAATAAGATAAAAACAGCATCTGTGTGTGTGTATATATATATATACTTTTTTTTTTTTTTTTTTTTGGTGGTACGTGGGCCTCTTAGTGTTGTGGCCTCTCCCGTTGCAGAGCACAGGCTCAGCAGCCATGGCTCACAGGCCCAGCCGCTCCGCGGCCTGTGGGATCCTCCTGGACCGGGGCACGAACCCGTGTCCCCTGCATCAGCAGGTGGACTCTCAACCACTGTGCCACCAGGGAAGCCCTGTGTATATTTTAATAAAATATATTTATAAAGAAAAAGCAATGAATAAAAATAATCATAAAGAAAAACATAGCCTAAACTCCAGCTTATTACCACAGCAGTGTCCTTCTTCTTACAAAGTTTATGCAGAGATGAGACCTCCCGAGAATTACCAGTGGTCGGGAAGAGAAGGGAGGCTCCTGATACCCAGCGAGAAGCGAGGAGACTAGGAGGTGTTCAGGGTGGGAGTGGGGCGAGGAGAGAGCTTCAGCGACTTAAAGGCTATTCAAAAAGCAGTCACCGTGTTTTTCCTGTAAAGTATTGAGATTTATCATTTTGTTGGGATTTTAGCTTTTTCTAACTACCAGTATGGATACTTTTTTGGGGAAGGACCGCTGTTGTCATTAAAGGACAACTTCCAGGCAAAGTGCCATCCACGTGAGCCCTGAACGATGAGTGGGAGTTTGCCAGGCCCAGGGGTAGACTAGGGGTGGGGTGAGCCGGGATAGAGAATTCTCGACAGAGGTCACTCGTGGCACGTGCCAGAGGGCAGTGCACCTAAGTGCCTCCACAGAGCACAGGTGGCCCACGGAGACGGGTCAGGCTCCTGCGGATCATGTCTAACTGTGCTGCTTGTCAGCTGTTAATCAATCTTGTGAGCACTTGGTACATAGCACAGCCAGTCTCTAGGGGCAGGACAGAAATAAAGACGCAGATGTAGAGAACAGCCTTGAGGACACAGGGAGGGGGAAGGGTAAGCTGGGATTAAATGATGTTCCAAAGCTCACAGTGAGCGCTTCTACTCCAGACCTTAGGAATGCAGGATAGATGATAGATTGTGTGAAGCCGAAGGTCAAGAGTCGTTGGCACCACTATAGTATTTACTGCAGGGCCCCCCTAGGGGTCTTCTGGATTGGCTCTGGTCTAAATGAGCATGAGTCTTCACCAGATGGACTGGCTGGACATCTCCTGTCCCTTATGAGACCAAGGAGGAGTTGTGTTGTTGACTTGAGGAGGAAAACTAAAAATCTAAGGAGATTTGTGACGTTTGTTAAAATAACCACTACATTAATTGAACACGTAAAGTAAATGTATCCGCGCTCAGGGCTTTGTGTGTTTCACATACGTGATTTACATCCAGTGTTCAGATGAGGAAAGGGAAGCTCAGGGAGGGTGAGTTACCCACCTAGTCCTGTTTTGCAGGAAGGCCATGGGATAAACTGCCCCCCTGTGTTGACTACGGAGATGATCTTTAAGAGGACAAAAACGTTAGCGTGGTTTGTCAAATTTTGCTTTTAAAAGGCATGTCTGTCAAACTTGTAGGTGGAAAGCGAGACCAACGTCCTGCAGGACGGCTCCCTCATCGACCTGTGCGGGGCCACCCTGCTCTGGAGGACAGCAGATGGCCTCTTTCACACCCCAACCCAGAAGCACATTGAAGCCCTGCGGCAGGAGATCAACGCTGCCCGGCCACAGTGCCCCGTGGGGCTCAACACCTTGGCCTTCCCCAGCATCAACAGGAAAGAGGTGGTGGAGGAGAAGCAGCCCTGGGCGTACCTCAGCTGTGGCCACGTGCACGGCTACCACAACTGGGGCCATCGGAGCGACACGGAGGCCAACGAGAGGGAGTGTCCCATGTGCAGGACTGTGGGCCCCTACGTGCCGCTCTGGCTCGGCTGCGAGGCGGCCTTTTATGTAGACGCGGGACCACCCACTCATGCTTTCACCCCGTGTGGACACGTGTGCTCAGAGAAGTCTGCGAAATATTGGTCTCAGATCCCGCTGCCTCACGGGACTCACGCATTTCATGCTGCCTGCCCTTTCTGTGCCACGCAGCTGCTTGGGGAACAGAACTGCATCAAATTGATTTTCCAAGGTCCAGTTGACTGATGCCCTTTACAGCCATCGACGACGACTTTATTAACAAGTTACTGTGAAGATTTTGCCACTAACTCTAGATTTTACCTTTTTATAATACCGTTCATTAAGGGGAGGGGGGGTCCTGAGGCTGGGAAAAAAGAAGGGCGTGGTGATGAAACATGCCAGGCATCGACGATAACAGTGGTGTGTTGCATGCTCAAAATAGCAGCATCCTCATTGAAGTCCGCTTAATTAAACCATAATATCTTTGTAACAATTGGATTTAAAATGCCATACTTTCGTTTTAACCTTGGGGTTTTTAAAACAAGTTTTCTTTGTTAAATTTGGACAGGACTTTAAATCCCATTTTAAAACTGTAGAAGAAATTTACTCAAAAGTTGTTGGCTCTTAACTGCAAACCAGTGCTGTGTGGTATAGGTGTTAGACATGCCGTATCTGGAAATACTTGATACAGGTTAGAATCTGACCAGATACCAAAGGGGCAGCTCTATAAGATGATGTTGGGGGACAGGAGACCTTAGGCACAGGTGATTGTTTTGAAATCTGGGGCTTTTCTCTGATTTTTCTTTTGAGGGGAGGGAATATTCATATGTTGTCATGTTTTCTTTTTTTTTTTTTTAAACTTCAGTGGAATTTAATTACTTTATACACACATTCATCAAATACCTTGGCATTTCAAACAAAGAGTTTCCCATAACTTTTTAGTCTGCCTTTTGTTATTTTTGGTCTGACATGGTCTATCCCTGATTCTCATCGTGCATAGCCAAAACTGTTTGGTTGATTAAAATGTAGCTGCCCTTAAAAATTCATTAACTGAGAGTGATTATTGCAGCAGAAAACATGGCCCAGGTAATATAATATCAAGTTTACTTGCTCACTGAATAATTTGAGTGATTAAAAATAAGATTTTACTTTTTAAAACTACTCGTTGGAATTTCCTAAGTTTTTCTTAGGAAAGCCAAAATTCCGTGAAGTTAAAAAGCAACATATTACAACAATACAGTCAGTTTTGTTCACCCTCTTTCTGCCATCTGTCACCTTCCCTTGCAGCTTACAGAGCCCTATAAGTTTTGAAAATGTTTGCAAATCAGACTAAATTTAAATGTGATCATTAGATATACACAACACCAAGTGGTACATCTGCAGAGAGCATTTGAAATTACTGATTTCAAGAGAGCAAATGAGTGTTTACTGAGGAATAATTAAATCAGAATTTCATATGAGCTCCACCAGCCCTCTCTGTTAGTTTCATTTCATTTTGAATAATACTTCTTGGATGTTCATCCTCTGTGCTCAGTACCAGTGTATCACTGTTCCCGTGATGTAAAGATCCTTTAGGACATGCGACTACCAGAGCTGGCTGGGATGAAATAGATTCCTGCCACATGGAGCAAGTATGTTTAAATTAATATCCTCTTAAATTGACCATTGCAGATTCATGCTGCATTTTTTTAACCTTTGTAAAGATACACGGTTCTAATCTACTGCATTCCTGTTTGAATTGGTTTTTCCATGGTTTGCCTACTAGCAAATATTTTGCCTATTTCAATTGTCCTAACCCATTCTGAAATCCCTTTTCCTTAACGTGATAAGATCTATTAGTCTTGATTGCTGCTGCTTCAATTGACTTAATATATAAAAATTTCATCCTCTCAGTTTTCAAATAGCTTTACTTTTCACTGGAGATTATTGTTTATGAGGTGTTTTTGTTTTGGTGATTTTTAAGTGCTGTGAAAATCCAACCACAGTGCTCTCATTGATAGCTTACTCAATTCTGTATAGCTTGCTTGACCTGCAGACAGAGAATGAAAGAGGACAATGAAATTGCCCAGAATATATCCAATGCCTTTTGGTGTAGCCAGAGTCTCCCACGATTAGCTTTTACTGATGGAATATGTCTTTTCAGTCTGTGCCGCCTTAGGCTCCACAAAATGATACAGGAAGCACACGGTCCCTTTTCTTGTGATGTGGTTTGAAAGTGGTTTGAGGAGTCTTGATAACCCTAAAAAGCATCTTGTAAGGTAAATAAATAGTCTTGCATCTAGAAAGACTGGATTTTACGTATCAGAAACTTTTTTTTTTCCAGAAAGTTACCATCTGATATAACTTTCTATTTCAAGGACTATAGTAGTTCAAGGTCTGGTAGTTCCACATGCAACATATACCCCAAAATAGTTATCTTCCAACCTGAGAAGTTTGACTTTTTAGTAAATTTGGGTAGAAATTCCAAGCTCTCGGAAGGGGCAACAGTGACCCCCGCGCCTCTGTTAGCACCACACCTTTTCCTTTGACTTCCAAGTGAGGTCCCCTGTCCCCTGTCTAAAGAACCCCACAGCAAGGTGGCCCATTTGCAGAAGGAAGCCAGGCTCATCTTGGCCACTGCTAGTAAGATCTGCTAACTTTGGTTAATGAGACTTTTTTTTTCTCTGGAAAAAATGAGAATAAAGGACTCTAGCTCAGAGTACAGTAATACAGTTCAGAAAAGGTAACTTCTCAGAGGTTATGTCTGTTTTTATGTCTTGCTTGACATACATTCAAGGGCAAATTCCACTCCCCAGGTGTACACATAGGAAATTGCAGACCAGTTATCCTGATCTCAGCCTGACTGAAATGCCTTTTGTGACTAGGTTTCCAGAAGAGCTCCAATGATGTATTCCCATAGGTTTTTTTTCCAGTTGTTTACGCCAGTTTATTACAAAAAAAAAAAAAAAAAAAAAAAAAAGATTTAGAGTGAATGGGATACAACTCTGAATATTTTTCTAGTCTGGAATTGTTTTTATTATTACTAATCGGTGCTGCCAGGTCATGCATGCTGCAACACAACATTTCCCTTATTTGGTTTCGCTTTTTGCAAGAAGGGCTACAGTTCACACTGCAGAGTATTAAGCTTTCTGGGGTTTTTTCCCTAACTGTAGCCCAAAAGAATTAAAATCTTTTAATATAAATAGAGAGCATATTTATCATTCCTCGATAGTTAATTATAGAGTTTGGTACCTTTGTGCCTCAGGGAAGCCACGTGACATAACTGGTTATAGAATTTTTCAGGGTTAGGGTTTAAAGAAAGGAGAAAGCCATTGGAAAAATGATGGGCTCCTTTAAGGAGACGAATGAATCTGGATGCAGAAATATGCCAGGAATTGGCATACACATGATTGTAGTAGAATTTATTTCCAGTAGCAGTAGGGAAATTATTTTAAGTTATTACATCTACTATATTAGCAAAGTTGAGGAGAACTCTTTTCTTCATAAAGCTTCCATGCTTTATTTTTGCTTACATAAAAAAAAAAAAAATCCAAACCCCTGTCATTTGGGAGCTCAGTATTGTTATTCGGGCACTTTTTGAGAGTTTAAAAAGGAGCATGTTTTCTCTTTCTTAATTTAAGTCTCACATAGATTATAGAAGTGTTACCTGCAGTTCTATGATTTTGATCAACTTTTCTTTTTAAAGCCATTCTGTTCTTTGGATTTGCATGAAAGGATATATGATCACAACATTGTCAATGCTGGCTAAAAAACTTATCTTCATGCAATCCTGCCTTGTAACAGTGGAATTTCTAATAGGCAAACCACAGAACCTTGATTTTAAGCTGGATCTAGCGCTGTTCTTTTGGCTGTAGCTCTTACAACCCCAGAGTTTAACCTTCATAGGCTGAGGGTATGAAGTTCCTCCTTTAATGCTAGAAGGAGAGCACAGCTCTGTCATCATTTCTTTATGACCCAGTCGAAGACCAATGAGACAACTCCAGGATCTTTTCAAAAGAATGTAAGCATTACTGAATCAGTAAAACAGAAGAAGGTTCAGTATTTCTTCTTAGTAAAACTAATATCCTCTCAAGTTTTCACCCTCATGCAGAATCCCTAGAGGAGGATAAGGAAAAGCAAGTATTTTTCCAGTTCTACTTAACTGTTTCTAAACAAAAATAAACTCGATGAAAGGGAAGTTGTTTCTTTTTAGCTGAGATGACATATTGTTTCTCTGTTTTAAATAGTCTAGAAGCTAAGAGGTTGGTCATATTTACCATGTATAGTGTTATGAGCAGTTAAATTTTATGGATATATTTGTAAAACTTCTTTTATATTTCATGTCAAATTGAAAAGTTTATTTCTTCACTGTTATATCTGTGGAAATACAAGCCATTTTACAGGAAAAATCTTCAGAAACTATTAAACGGATCTCAGTATGTTTGTGAGTCGTTGTCTTCATCAGGACATTAGATAGGAAGAGGATGTAAAAGTAGACTTGACTTTTGCATTTTTCAAACTTATAATTCGATCTCAGACAGTTGAGCTGATCATTGTTTTATATTCTGCACAATACCTATTTAAACCAAGATTCTGAAAAATCACAATTTTTTTTTTTTTTTTTTGCGGTACGCGGGCCTGTCACTGTTGTGGCCTCTCCCGTTGCTGAGCACAGGCTCCGGACGCGCAGGCTCAGCAGCCATGGCTCACGGGCCCAGCCGCTCCGCGGCATGTGGGATCTTCCCGGACCGGGGCACGAACCCGTGTCCCCTGCATCGGCAGGCGGACTCTCAACCACTGCGTCACCAGGGAAGCCCTCAATTTTTTTATCTGAAAAATTCCATTGGTGTTTATATTTGTGACATTACATCACTGTCAAATAAATCTCACTTCTAGGAGAATTTAACCTGGCTTGTAGAATTAATGGATTTTCTGCATGGCCATTATAGTCATATTGCTACCTTTGTGACAATCTTCATTCACTTTTAACAACATAGCATTATATGTAAGCCTCCAAGCCTTAAACTAGTATGTCTTTCATAAGAAAAGGTATTTGACAGTTTTTTTCTCATCACATTGATATTTAAGGAGTCTTAGTATTGAGGGAAATAGATTTTTCATCCCCCCCCAAAATATACATTTATATAGGCTTTTATTTCAGGATTAAGTATTCTAACACTTTAACAAATCTAAGATGCCATGATTTGTAAGATGCGTTATTATAGAAAAACATAGCCAGTTACAATTGTGGGATGCACTCGGGTTTACAAGGGTGCCCAAACTATTCAATGGGGAAAGAAGAGTATTTAACAAATGGAGCTGGGATAACTAGATATCCACATGCAAAAGAATGAAGTTAGACCCCTACCTGACACAATATACAAAAATTAACTCAGAATGGACAGAGAGCAAAAACTATAGAACAGAGTAAAACCTTTGTGACCCTGGATTAGTCAGTGATTTCTTAAACATCAAAAAACATAAGAGAAGATAAACTGGACTTCAAAATTAAAATATTTTGTGCATCAAAAGACACTCTCAAAAGTAAAAAAAAAAAAAAAAAGGTAAAAAGACAACCCATACAATGGGAGAAGATATTTGGAGATCATATAACTAATAAGGCAGTTGTTTCCAGAATACATGGAGAACTCATAACTCATCAAGAAAAGGACAGGTAACCCAGTTAAAAAATGGTCAGAAGATTTGAATACTTTTCCAAAGAAGATACACAAATGACCAATAAGCACATAAAGATTCCCAACATCATTAGGCATCACAGAAATGCAAGTTAAAAACCACAGAATACCACTTTATACCCACTGTGATAGCTAAAATCAAAAAGACAGTAACAAGTGTTGAGAATGTGTTGAAAAACTGGAACCCTCATACACTGTTGGTAGAACTGTAAAACGGTGCAACCACTTTGGAGCAGCAGTTTACAACTCCTCAAAATATAAAATATACAGTTACCACATGAGCCAGCATTTTCACTCCCAGCTATATACCAAAGAGGGTTGTGAAACAGCTTTCAGTTTGTAGCAAATAGGCTTCATTCAGCCTGCCCTGAGTTCCAAAGGGCAGATTCAAACAGCTGCAAATCAGGAAAGGGAGAGAATGCAGAAACAAAGGAGAAGCAGTCAAGAAACAAAAGTGTAGCAACAGGGCAGGATCCTGGTTCCTCCTCAAGGATATAACAATATATCTTTGACTTCTGCAGGAACTAAGGCCCCAGCCAGATGGAGGATGGTAACTTCAGGCTGAGTGCAAGGTTCCTGGAGCACCATCCTGTTACCTTACCACCAACCAATCAGAAGAAAGTCACACACCCTGCAGCCCTCATCCCAAATTTTGCCTATAAAAACATGTCCCTGAAAACCATCAGGGAATTCAGGTTTTTCTGAGCATGATCCACCGTTCTTGCTTGACCCTGCAATAAACCTTTCTCTGCTCCAAACTCCAACGCTTTGGTTTGTTTGCGCTCACTGTGCATCGGGCACACGGACCTGCGGTAACAGTAGTAATGGTTGCACGACACTGAATGTGCTAAAAGCAACTGAGTTTTATACTTTGAAGGGGTGACTTTTATGGTATGTGAATTAATGTCAAAACTAATTTTTAAAAGATACATACTAAATTCAGAGATGTTAGATTATGAAAAATGTGATTCCTAGAATTGAACTACAGTACCATACAGCAAAGGAAACTGTAAACAAAACGTAAAGACAACCTACAGACTAGGAGAAAATATTTACAAATGATGCGACTGAAAAGGGATTAATTTCCAAAATATACAAACAGCTCATACAACTCAACAACAAAAAACAAACAACCTAACTGAAAAATGGGCAGAAGACCTAAATAGACATTTCTCCAAAGAAGACATACAGATGGCCAACAGGCACATGAAAAGATGTTCAACATCACTAATTATCAGAGAACTACAAATGAAAACTATGATGAAATACCACCTCACATGGGTCAAAATGGCCATAATTTTAAAATCTACAAATAAATGCTGGAGAGGGTGTAGAGAAAAGGGAACCTTCCTACACTGTTGGTGGGGATGTAGATTGGTGCAGCCACTATGGAGAACAGTACAGAGGTTCCTCAAGAAAACTAAAAATAGAGTTGCCATATGACCCAGCAATCCCACTCCTGGGCATATACCCAGACCAAACTCTAATTCAAAAAGATACATGCACCCCTATGTTCCTAGCAGCACTATTCACAATAGCCAAGACATGGAAACAACCTAAATGTCCATTGACAGATGAATGGATAAAGAAGACATAGTACATATATACAATGGAATATGACTCAGCCATATCTGAAAAAAAAGAACACCATTTGCAGCAACATGGATGGACCTAGAGATTATCATACTAAGTGAAGTAAGTCAGAAAGAGAAAGACAAATATATGATATCACTCATATGTAGAATCTAAAATATGACACAAATGAACTTATCTACGAAACAAAACAGACTCACAGACATAGAGAACAGACTTGTGGTTGTCAAGGGGGAGGGGATGGGGGAGGGATGGACTGGGAATTTGAGATTAGCAGATACAAACTATTATATATAGAATAGATAAACAAGGAGGTCCTACTGTATAGCACAGGGAACTATATTCAATATCCTGTGATAAACCGTAATGGAAAAGAATATGAAAAAGAATGTGTGTATATATATATCTGAATCACTTTGCTGTACAGCAGTAATTAATACAACACTGTAAGTCAACTATACCTCACTAAAATAAAATGAAAAATACAGTACTATACATTTTCTTAGTCACTGAGATAAAAATCAGGATCCTCAAATTTTTGCCTACCTTGAGATGTTTTCCAAAGTCTTACAACATAGGTCATTTCTTTCAATCACACTTCCCCTTGTCATTAGATAAAGAGAACATACACATAAGCGTACTAAAGATTACAAGACAGCATCATATTCTTAAGGATTGTCTATTTTTGCTATGAGGATGAAAAAATAGAATACACTTTCTGAAAGCACAGAATGCTATTTTAAAGAATAGAATGCTATTATAAGAACTCAAAATCTACTTGCTTTAAAAAGTATTTTTGAAAACAAAAACTTTTATAACCAAAATAAAAGCCAGTAGAAGTCCATTGTAAAAAACTTAAAACCTGGTAAGTAAGAAATTCATAATCCCACCACCCAGAGAGAAACACTTAACATTTGGAGGTTTATCTTTTCCAAACTTAAATGAGTTTTTAACCATGACTTCAATTTCATTCGGGTCTTACTTTTAGTTATTTAATTACAAGGACTTTTTAATGTAAATTAGGAAATGTGGCTTTGGGAACAGAGGGAAAAATGACGACTTGTATATCTGTAGTGGGTTTCTCAGTAAACAGCTGCAGAAGCAAGTTTTCTCTCCCAGAGACACAAAATGTGCCCAAGGGTGGCAAAATGAGACCACAGTGGTTATGGCTGCCAAAGCTGTAAGCCTAAGAAAATTATGTTCAACCTGTTGTGGCCCCTTGAATGCCCACTGCCAATTATGGGACATGTGTTGGAATGCCCAAAGGGACTATTCTTAAGCATTGCTTCCTTCTTTTATCTTCTAAACAGGCTCTCATTGAATATCAAGGCTATTCTTATTAGAGAAGTATAATGGACATTTTTGCCTAATTCCAGGTTCAAACTTGAGCTAACATCAGAGTGCCCTGAGGTGTTTGCTTTGCTTATAATGCAGATTCCTTAGTCACATCAACAGAGGCTGATGTTCTAGTTCTAGGTCTCTCCAGGAATTTACACTTGATGGACAACCTAGATGACTCTGCAGGTGATCCATGTTCCATGCTTTGAGAAATCCTTCAACTAAAGGATTGTATTGATTGTATGCCTCTGTGGTACAAGTAACTAATTCCACATTGTGCTCATTGGTTTTGGTTCTCCCAACACAGTTCCCTTGGAACTTGAGGTATATGGCCCCACATGGAGATGGGAATGGATGGCCTAACCACTCAAGTGTTCTTTCTGCCCTGTGATTCTAGCTTCCATCTTCTCTTCTGTGACTAGACCTGACTCGACTCCACTGCATCTTTTCTAATCTTCCATTCCCTATCCTTCAGGGTTGATTTCTTTAGTACATACCTTTAACCATTTCCACCTTACAGGGAAAAAATATCTCCAAAAATTCTCAAATTAGTGTGAGGAAGTTCAGGGTTAAAGATGAGATTTATACATAATTCTGGGAACTTGCTGAGTCCTCAAAATTGTTATTTAACGTGATGGAAACTTGCTATAGATCAGTAAACTGGGTATCATCACAGCACAGTTCACAGATTTGGGGTTCCTATTATATAGTTATATCTTTCTGAGAAAACTTGGAAGGGAACATTTTTTAATCCCAGGGTTTGATTTCTGCATACATTCTGGAAATGTTCTGCTATTTAGATCCATTGGGTTAAATGGATGGGCAGGTATTTCCTTATCTTTAAAACAGATTGGTAATAATGCTTCAATTCCTTACAGATGTGAAGGTAACATAGGAACTATGGTACATAATTGCTCAATAAACAATAGTGGTTTATATAGTGTTCCCTTGCAAGTGAAACTAAGCAGGACCCTGTGGGGCCCTCCCAGGTACAAATACTTTCCATGTCCTCTCTTTCTTTTTTGTAGGAAATAGGCTTCATTCAGCCTCCTTGACCTTCCCTGAGTTCTAAAAGGCAGATTCAAACAGTTGCTAATCAGGGAAGTGAGAGAATGCAGAATCAAAGGAGTGACAATCAAGAAACAATAATACATGGATGCAACTAGAGATTATCATAGTAAGTGAAGTAAGTCAGAAAGAGAAAGACAAATACCATATGATATCACTTATATGTGGAATCTAAAATGACACAAATGAACTTATCCATGAAACAAAAACAGATTCACAGAGAACAGACTTGTGGTTGCCAAGTGGGAGGGTGGTGGGGAAGGGATGGATTGGGAGTTTGCAATTAGCAGACGCAAACTATTGCAGGTAGAATGGATAAACAACAAGGTCCTACTGTATGGCACAGGGAACTATATTCAATATCCTGGGATAAACCATAATGGAAAATAATATGAAACAGAATTTATATTATATATATATATGTATAACTGAATCACTTTGCTGTACAGCAGAAATTAACACAATATTGTAAATCAACTATACTTCAATAAAATAAAATAAAATTTTTGGCCATGCCCCGTGGCAGGCATGTGGGATCGTAGTTCCCCAACCAGGGATCAAACCCACACCCCCTGCATTGGAAGCACAGAGTCTTAACAACTGGACTGCCAGGGAAGTCCTAAATTTAAAAAAATTTTTTTAAAAAGGAACAATAGTGCAGCGATGGGGCAGCGTCCTGGTTCCTCCTCAAAAGCTATACGTAACAACATCTTTGAGTTCTTCTGTAGGAACTAAGGCCCCCCACCCAGGTGGAGGATGATAACTTCAGGCTGAGCACAAGACTCCTTGAACACCACCCAGTTACCTCACCACCAACCAATCAGAGGAAAGTCTGCACACAGTGAAAGATAACAGACTCTGATCCCCTCCCTAAATGGTTAATGGCAATTAACTTCCCTTTTCTCCTTTTAAGACTCTGATGGTCAAACAGAATCTTTGGAGCTGGTTTTTGCACACAAGTCCACCTTCTCCCCAGGGTGCCAACCTCCTGAATAAAGCAACCTTTCCTTTCCAACCAACACTTGTTTCTCAAGTACTGGCTTTCCAGCAGTGAGCAGCCAAACCTGAGTTTGGTAATATAAGATACTTCCCAAAGTGTCATCTTTAGAACTTAAGTCTCAGAAAATGTTCTGCAACAGAAAATGTTCTGCAAAAGAAGGCCTTATAGGAGAGACAGGGAAGATGGCGGAAGAGTAAGACGCAGAGATCACCTTCCTCCCCACAGATACATCAGAAATACATCTACACGTGGAACAACTCCTACAGAATACCTACTGAACGCTGGCAGAAGACCTCAGACCTCCCAAAAGGCAAGAACCCCCCCACGTACCTGGGTAGGGCAAAAGAAAAAAACAGAGACAAAAGGATAGGGACGGGACCTGCACCAGTGGGAGGGAGCTGTGAAGGAGGAAAAGTTTCCACACACTAGAAGCCCCTTCGCGGGGGGAGACTGCGGGTGGCGGAGGGGGAAGCTTCAGAGCCGCGGGGGAGAGCACAGCAACAGGGGTGCGGAGGGCAAAGCGGGGAGATTCCCGCACAGAGGATCAGGGCCGACCGGCACTCACCAGCCCGAGAGGCTTGTCTGCTCACCCGCCGGGGCGGGCGGAGCTGGGAGCTGAGGCTCAGGCTTCAGTCGGATGCCGGGAGAGGACTGGGGTTGGCGGCGTGAATACAGCCTGCAGGGGGTTAGTGCACCACAGCTAGCCGGGGGGGAGTCCGGGGAAAAGTCTGGACCTACCGAAGAGGCAAAAGACTTTTTCTTCCCTTTTTGTTTCCTAGTGCGCAAAGAGAGGGGATTAAGAGCGCTGCTTAAAGGAGCTCCAGAGACAGGCGCGAGTCGCTAACAGCACAGACCCCAGAGACAGGCATGAGACAGTAAGGCTGCTGCTGCCGCCACCAAGAAGCCTGTGTGCGAGCACAGGTCACTATCCACACCCCCCTTCCGGGGAGCCTGTGCACCCCGCCACTGCCAAGGTCCCGTGATTCAGGGACAACTCCGCCGGGAGCACGCACGGCGCGCCTCAGGCTGGTGCAACGTCACGCCGGCCTCTGCCGCCACAGGCTCGCCCCGCACTCCGTGCCCCTCCCTCCCCCCGACCTGAGTGAGCCAGAGCCCCCGAATCAACTGCTCCTTTTACCCCGTCCTGTCTGAGCGAAGAACACACGCACTCCGGCGACCTACACGCAGAGACGGGGCCAAATCCAAAGCTGAGCCCCAGGAGCTGTGCGAACAAAGAAGAGAAAGGGAAATCTCTCCCAGCAGCCTCAGGAGCAGTGGATTAAATCTCCACAATAAACTTGATGTACCCTGCATCTGTGGAATACATGAATAGACAACGAATCATCCCAAATAGAAGAGGGGAACTTTGAGAGCAAGATTTATGATTTTTTTCCCCTTTTCCTCTTTTTGTGAGTGTGTATGCGTATGCTTCTGTGTGAGATTTTGTCTGTATAGCTTTGATTTCACCATTTGTCCTAGGGTTCTATCCGTCCGTTTTTTGTTTTTTTTCCTTTACTTTTTAAAAAACTTTTTTTCTTCATAATTATTTTTTATTTTAATAACTTTATTTTATCTTACTTTCTTTTCTTATATCCTCTTCCTTCCTTCCTTTCTTTCATCCTTCCTTCCTTCCTACTTTTTCTCCCTTTTATTCTGACCCGTGTGGATGAAATGCTCTTGGTGCTGCAGCCAGGAGTCAGTGCTGTGCCTCTGAGGTGGGAGAGCCAACTTCAGGACACTGGTCCACAAGAGACCTCCCAGCTCCACGTAATATCAAATGGCGAAAATCTCCAAGAGATCTCCATCTCAACACCAACACCCAGCTTCACTCAACGACCAGCAAGCTACAGTGCTAGACACCCTATGCCAAACAACTAGCAAGACAGGAACACAACCCCACCCACTAGCAGAGAGGCTGCCTAAAATCATAATAAGTCCACAGACACCCCAAAACACACCACCAGACATGGACCTGCCCACCAGAGAGACAAGATCCAGCCTCATCCACCAGAACACAGGCACTAGTCCCCTCCACCAGGAAGCCTACACAACCCACTGAACCAACCTTAGCCACTGGGGACAGACACCAAAAACAACGGGAACTACGAACCTGCAGCCTGCAAAAAGGAGACCACAAACACAGTAAGATAAGCAAAATGAGAAGACACAGCAGATGAAGGAGCAAGATAAAAAAACCCCAGACCTAAAAAATGAAGAGGAAATAGGTAATCTTAGAAATAGAATAGAGAAAATGCAAGAAACATTTAACAAGGACCTAGAAGAACTAAACATGAAACGAGCAACGATGAACAATACAATAAATGAAATTAAAAATACTCTAGAAGGGATCAATAGCAGAATAAATGAGGCAGAAGAACGGATAAGTGACCTGGAAGGTAAAATAGTGGAAATAACTACTGCAGAGCAGGATAAAGAAAAAAGAATGAAAAGAACTGAGGACAGTCTCAGAGACCTCTGGGACAACATTAAACAAACCAACATTTGAATTATAGGGGTCCCAGAAGAAGAAGAGAAAAAGAAAGGGACTGAGAAAATATTTGAAGAGATTATAGTTGAAAACTTCCCTAATATGGGAAAGGAAATAGTTAATCAAGTCCAGGAAGCACAGAGAATCGCATACAGGATAAATTCAAGGAGAAACACGCCAAGACACATATTAATCAAATTGTCAAAAATTAAATACAAAGAAAACATATTAAAACCAACAAGGGAAAAACAACAAATAACATACAAGGGAATCCCCATAAGGTTAACAGCTGATCTTTCAGCAGAAATTCTGCAAGCCAGAAAGGACTGGCAGGACATATTTAAAGTGATGAAGGAGAAAAACCTACAACCAAGATTACTCTATCCAGCAAGGATCTCATTCAGATTTGATGGAGAAATTAAAACCTTTACAGATAAGCAAAAACTGAGAGAGTTCAGCACCACCAAACCAGCTTTACAACAAATGCTAAAGCATCTTCTCTAGGCAAGAAACACGAGAAGGAGAAGACCTACAATAACAAACCAAAAACAATTAAGAAAATGGGAATAGGAACATACATATTGATAATTACCTTAAATGTAAATGGATTAAATGTTCCCACCAAAAGACACACACTGGCTGAATGGATACAAAAACAAGACCCGTATATATGCTGTCTACAAGAGACCCACTTCAGAACTAGAGACACACACAGACTGAAAGTGAGGGGATGGAAAAAAATATTCCATGCAAAAGGAAACCAAAAGAAAGCTGGAGTAGCAATTCTCATATCAGACAAAATAGACTTTAAAGTAAAAACTATTAGAAACAAAGAAGGACACTACATAATGATCAAGGGATCAATCCAAGAAGATATAACAATTGAAAACATTTATGCACCCAACATAGGAGCACCCGAATAAATAAGGCAAATACTAACAGCCATAAAAGGGGAAATTGACAGTAACACATTCATAGTAGGGCACTTTAACACCCCACTTTCACCAATGGAGAGATCATCCAAAATGAAAATAAATAAGGAAACACAAGCTTTAAATGATACATTAAACAAGATGGACTTAATTGATATTTATAGGACACTCCATCCAAAAACAACAGAATACACATTTTTCTCAAGTGCTCGTAAAACATTCTCCAGAAGAGATCATATCTTGGGTCACAAGTCAAGCCTTGGTAAATTTAAGAAAACTGAAATTGTATCAAGTATCTTTTCCAACCACAATGATATGAGACTAGATATCAATTACAGGATAAGATCTGTAAAAAATACAAACACATGGAGGCTAAACAATACACTACTTAGTAACGAATTGATCACTGAAGAAATCAAAGAGGAAATCAAAAAAAACCTAGAAACAAATGACAATGGAGACACGATGACCCAAAACCTATGGGTGCAAAAGCAGTTCTAAGAGGGAAGTTTACAGCAACACAATCTTACCTTAAGAAACAGGAAACATCTTGAATAAACAACCTAACATTGCATCTAAAGCAATTAGAGAAAGAAGAACAAAAAAACCCCAAAGCTAGCAGAAGGAAAGAAATCATAAAAATCAGATCAGAAATAAATGAAAAAAAATGAAGGAAACGATAGCAAAGATCAATAAATCCAAAAGCTGGTTCTTTGAGAAGATAAACCAAATTGATAAACCATTAGCCAGACTCACCAAGAAAAAATGGAGAAGACTCAAATCAATAGAATTAGAACTGGAAAAGGAGAAGTAACAACTGACATTGCAGAAATACAAAAGATGACGAGAAATTAGTACAAGCAACTCTATGCCAATAAAATGGACAACCTGGAAGAAATGGACAAATTCTTAGAAATGCACAACTGCCGAGACTGAACCAGGAAGAAATAGAAAATATGAACAGTCTAATCACCAGCACTGAAATTGAAACTCTGATTAAAAATCTTCCAACAAACAAAAGCCCAGGACCAGATGGCTTCACAGGCGAATTCTATCAAACATTTAGAGAAGAGCTAACACCTATCCTTCTCAAACTCTTGCAAAATATAGCAGAGGGAGGAACACTCCCAAACTCATTCTATGAGGCCACCATCACCCTGATACGATAACCAGACAAGGATGTCACAAAGAAAAAAAACTACATGCCAATATCACTGATGAACATAGATGCAAAAATCTTCAACAAAATACTAGCAAACAGAATCCAACAGCACATTAAAAGGATCATACAACATGATCAAGTGGGGTTTATTCCAGGAATGCAACGATTCTTCAATACACGCAAATCAATCAATGTGATACACCATATTAACAATCTGAAGGAGAAAAACCATATGGTCATCTCAATAGGTGGAGAGAAAGCTTTCGACAAAATTCAACACCCATTTATGATAAAAAACCCTCCAGAAAGTAGGCATAGAAGGAACTTTCCTCAACATAATAAAGGCCATATATGACAAACCCACAGCTAACATCGTCCTCAATGGTGAACAACTGAAAGCATTTCCACTAAGATCAGGAACAAGACAAGGTTGCCCACTCTCACCACTCTTATTCAACATAGATTTGGAAGGTTTAGCCACAGCAATCAGAGAAGAAAAGGAAATAAAAGGAATCCAAATCGGAAAAGAAGAAGTAAAGCTGTCACTGTTTGCAGATGACATGATCCTATACATAGAGAATCCTAAAGATGCTACCAGAAAACTACTAGAGCTAATCAATGAATTTGGTAAAGTAGCAGGATACAAAATTAATGCACATAAATCTCTGGCATTCCTATACATTAGTGATGAAAAATCTGAAAGTGAAATCAAGAAAGCACTCCCATTTACCATTGCAACAAAAAGAATAAAATATCTAGGAATAAAACTACCCAAGGAGACAAAACATCTGTATGCAGAAAATTATAAGACACTGATGGGGGACTTCCGGGAAGATGGCGGAAGAGTAAGACGCGGAGATCACGTTCCTCCCCACAGATACACCAGAAATACATCTACGCATGGAACAACTCCTACAGAGCATCTACTGAACGCTGGCAGAAGACCTCAGACCTCCCAAAAGGCAAGAAACCCCCCACGTACCTGGGTAGGGCAAAAGAAAAAACTAAACAGAGACAAAAGGATAGGGACGGGTCCTGCACCAGCGGGAGAGAGCTGTGAAGGAGGAAAAGTGTCCACACACTAGGAAGCCCCTTCGCGGGTGGAGGCTTCGGGAGGCGGAGTGGGGGAGCTTGGGAGCCGCGGAGGAGAGCACAGCAACAGGGGTGCGGAGGGCAAAGCGGACAGATTCCAGCGCAGAGGATCGGGCCGACCGGAACTCGCCAGCCGAGAGGCTTGTCTGCTCGCCCGCCGGGGCGGGCGGGACTGGGAGCTGAGGCTCCGGCTTTTGTCGGAGCGCTGGGAGAGGACTGAGGTTGGCTGCGTGAACACAGCCTGCAGGGCGTTAGTGCACCGCGGCTGGCCGGGAGAGAGTCCGGGGAGAAGTCTGGAACTGCCGAAGAGGCAAGAGACTTTTACGTCCCTCTTTGTTTCCTGGTGCACGAGGAGAGGGGATTAAGAACGCTGCTTGAGAGAGCTCAGGGACGGGCGCGAGCCGCGGCTAAAAGTGCGGAGCCCAGAGACGGACATGAGACGCTAGGGCCGCTGCTGCCGCCACCGGGAGGCCTGTGTGCGAACACAGGTCACTAGCCACACGCCCTTCCGGGGAGCCTGTGCAGCCCGCCACTGCCAGGGTCCCGGGATCCAGGGACAACTCCCCCGGGAGAACGCACAGGCGCGCCTCAGGCTGCAACTTCTCCCCGGCCTCTGCCGCCGCAGGCCCGCCCCACACTCCGTGCCCCTCCCTACCCCCGGGCCTGAGTGACCCAGAGCCTCCGAATCAGCGGCTCCTTTAACCCCGTCCTGTCTGAGCAAAGAACAGACGCCCTCCGGCGACCTACACGCACAGGCGGGGCTAAATCCAAAGCTGAGCCCCTGGGAGCTGTGAGAACAAAGAAGAGAAAGGGAAATCTCTCCCAGCAGCATCAGAAGCAGCGGATTAAAGCTCCACAATCAACTTGATGTACCCTGCATCTGTGGAATACCTGAATAGACAACCAATCATCCCAAATTAAGGAGCCCTGTGGATGAAAGGCTCTTGGTGCTGCAGCCAGGAGTCAGTGCTGTGCCTCTGAGGTGGGAGAGCCAACTTCAGGACACTGATCCACAAGAGACCTCCCAGCTGCACATAATATCAAACAGCAAAAATTTCCGAGAGATCTCCATCTCAACGCCAGCACCCAGCTTCACTCAACGACCAGCAAGCTACAGTGCTGGACATCCTATGCCAAACAACTAGCAAGACAGGAACACAACCCCACCCATTAGCAGAGAGGCGGCCCAAAATCATAATAAGTCTACAGACACCCCAAAACACACCACCAGACGTGGACCTGCCCACCAGAAAGACAAGATCTAGCCTCATCCACCAGAACACAGGCACTAGTACCCTCCACCAGGAAGCCTACACAACCCACTGAACCAACCTTAGCCACTGGGGACAGACACAAAAAACAACAGGAACTACGAACCTTCAGCCTGCAAAAAAGGAGACCCCAAACACAGTAAGATAAGCAAAATGAAAAGACAGAAAAACACACCGCAGATGAAGGAGCAAGATAAAAACCCATCAGACCTAACAAATGAAGAGGAAATAGGCAGTCTACCTGAAAAAGAATTCAAAATAATGATAGTAAGGTTGATCCGAAATCTTGGAGATAGAATGGACAATAGAATGGACAAAATGCAAGAATCAGTTAACAAGGACCTAGAAGAACTAAAGATGAAACAAGCAACGATGAACAACACAATAAATGATATTAAAAGTACTCTAGATGGGATCAATAGCAGAATAACTGAGGCAGAAGAACGGATAAGTGACCTGGAAGATAAAATAGTGGAAATAACTACTGCAGAGCAGAATAAAGAAAAAAGAATGAAAAGAACTGAGGACAGTCTCAGAGACCTCTGGGACAACATTAAACGTACCAACATTCGAATTATAGGGGTTCCAGAAGAAGAAGAGAAAAAGAAAGGGACTGAGAAAATATTTGAAGAGATTATAGTTGAAAACTTCCCTAATATGGGAAAGGAAATAGTTAATCAAGTCCAGGAAGCACAGAGAGTCCCATACAGGATAAATCCAAGGAGAAATACGCCAAGACACATATTAATCAAACTGTCAAAAATTAAATACAAAGAAAACATATTAAAAGCAGCAAGGGAAAAACAACAAATAACACACAAGGGAATCCCCATAAGGTTAACAGCTGATCTTTCAGCAGAAACTCTGCAAGCCAGAAGGGAGTGGCAGGACATATTGAAAGTGTTGAAGGAGAAAAACCTGCAACCAAGATTACTCTACCCAGCAAGGATCTCATTCAGATTTGATGGAGAAATTAAAACCTTTAGAGACAAGCAAAAGCTGAGAGAGTTCAGCACCACCAAACCAGCTCTACAACAACTGCTAAAGGAACTTCTCTAGGCAAGAAACACAAAAGAAGGAAAAGACCTACAATAACAAACCCAAAACAATTAAGAAAATGGGAATGGGAACACACATATCGATAATTACCTTAAATGTAAATGGACTAAATGCTCCCACCAAAAGACACAGATTGGCTGAATGGATACAAAAACAAGACCCATATATTTGCTGTCTACAAGAGACCCGTATGCTAACACATATATATGGAATTTAAGAAAAAAAAAAATGTCATGAAAAACCTAGGGGTGAAACAGGAATAAAGACACAGACTTACTAGAGAATGGACTTGAGGCTATGGGGAGGGGGAAGGGTAAACGGTGACAAAGCAATAAAGAGGCATGGACATGTATACACTACCAAACGTAAGGTAGATAGCTAGTGGGAAGCCGCCGCATAGCACAGGGAGATCAGCTCGGTGCTGTGTGACCGCCTGGAGGGGTGGGATAGGGAGGGTGGGAGGGAGGGTGACGCAAGCGGGAAGAGATATGGGAACATATGTATATATATAACTGATTCATTTTGTTGTGAAGCTGAAACTAACATACCATTGTAAAGCAATTATGCTCCAATAAAGATGTTTAAAAAAAAAAAAAAAAAAGAAAGCATGATGGGATTTGTTCCTTGTGGAATAAATTTACAATGTGACTCCTGCACCCTGGAATTGTGTAATATGCAGCTGGTGCAACTAAATGTGGTAACCCTGGTCCCAGAAAGGGATGCTTAAGTCTTGATGCTTCAAAGATGGAAACTGACCAACCCAATCTGCATCCATGCACCTGTGCAACAAGACTGTGTAGAATTTCCTACCAAGAGGAGGGGTCTATTTCTTCAATCTTTCAACCTGGGCTGACCTCTTGACTTGCTTTTACCCATAGAATGTCTCATGGTGATGTTATGTCAATTCCAAGCCTAAGTCTCAAAAATGCTTGCACACTTCCCTCTTGCTCCTGGAACCCTGTCACCATGACATGAACAAGCTCAAACAGCCTGCTGGAGGATGAGGGTCCATAAAAAGGACAGCCAAGCCATTCCATCAGGGGTCATCCCAGAGCAGCCAGACCTTAGCTGACCTTCAGGTGACCACGGTTACAGAAGTGAGCCCTGCCAAGATCAGCCTATCCTGGCCTGCTTCAACAGAACCATCCAGCTCATTGATTCAGGGGCAATAACTACTGCTGTTTTAAGCCAATATGATTTGGGGTGGTTGTTTATGCAGCAAAATATGTTACTGTCATGATGAATGCTAAGCTATAAAGAGTGTTGCTGCTTGAGTTTCATATCAGGCAGATGGATGGATTTTGGAGAATAGAACCTCAGAAGATACAGGTGTGTTTCTGAAAGGATAAAGTGTAGCACCGAGTAAATAGAGATGCTTTCTCTGAAAAGACCACATGGCTTTGTGGCTTGTGCTGGTACCTGGGCCAGTGAGATATAGCAGCAACCTAATGAAAGCAACTTTACTCCAGTGTGATCCAGAAGTGCTGGTAGGACAGGGAGGTCCTGTGCTTATTGTACAGTAAGGAGACATAACTGCAGAGAAAAGGTATAGACAATAGGCTCTCCTTTCTTTGGAGTCAAAGTGGGATGGATATCCTCTGTAGGTTGTTCAGTCTCCCAACATTCTCAGGAGGGAAGGGTAATGAGGGCACCCAACTCCCCAAGGGAGCCCTCTGGACTTCTTTTCAATCAGGCAAATGGGACTAAAGCAAGTGTTAAAGTAATTTGGATTAATAAAAATGCCCATACTCCAAATATTGTAGAAGTTCTTACCTGTTACATCAAAATAAAGGATCCCTCTGTGTCTCATTTAAAAAAAAAAAAAAAAGACACTGATGAAAGGAATTAAAGATGCTACAAATAGATAGAGAGATATACCATGTTCTTGGATTAAAAGAATCAACATTGTGAAAATGACTCTATACCCAAAGCAATCTACAGATTCAATGCAATCCCTATCAAACTACCACTGGCATTTTTCACAGAACTAGAACAAAAAATTTCACAATTTGTATGGAAACACAAAAGGCCCCGAATAGCCAAAGCAATCTTGAGAACGAAAAACGGAGCTGGAAGAATCAGGCTCCCTGACTTCAGACTATACTACAAAGCTACAGTAATCAAGACAGTATGGTACTGGCACAAAAACAGAAAGATAGATCAATGGAACAGGATAGAAAGCCCAGAGATAAACCCACGCACATATGGTCACCTTATCTCTGATAAAGGAGGCAGGAATGTACAGTGGAGAAAGGACAGCCTCTTCAATAAGTGGTGCTGGGAAAACTGGACAGGTACATGTAAAAGTATGAGATTAGATCACTCCCTAACACCATACACAAAAGTAAGCTCAAAATGGATTAAAGACCTAAATGTAAGGCCAGAAACTATCAAACTCTTAGAGGAAAACATAGGCAGAACACTCTATGACATAAATCACAGCAAGATCCTTTTTGACCCACCTTCTAGAGAAATGGAAATAAAAACAAAAAAAAACAAATGGGACCTAATGAAACTTCAAAGCTTTTGCACAGCAAAGGATACCATAAATAAGATCAAAAGACAACCCTCAGAATGGGAGAAAATATTTGCAAATGAAGCAACTGACAAAGGATTAATCTCCAAAATTTACAAGCAGCTCATGCAGCTCAATAACAAAAAAACAAACAACCCAATCCAAAAATGGGCAGAAGACCTAAATAGACATTTCTCCAAAGTAGATATACAGACTGCCAACAAACACATGAAAGAATGCTCAACATCATTAATCATTAGAGAAATGCAAATCAAAACTACAATGAGATATCATCTCACACCAGTTAGAATGGCCATCATTAAAAAATCTAGAAACAATAAATGCTGGAGAGGGTGTGGAGAAAAGGGAACACTCTTGCACTGCTGGTGGGAATGTGAATTGGTACAGCCACTATGGAGAACGGTATGGAGGTTCCTTAAAAAACTACAAATAGAACTACCATATGACCCAGCAATCCCACTACTGGGCATATACCCTGAGAAAACCATAATTCAAAAAGAGTTGTGTACCAAAATGTTCATTGCAGCTCTATTTACAATAGCCAGGAGATGGGAACAACCTAAGTGTCCATCATCAGATGAATGGATAAAGAAGATGTGGCACATATATACAATGGAATATTACTCAGCCATAAAAAGAAATGAAATTGAGCTATTTGTAATGAGGTGGATGGACCTAGAGTCTGTCATACAGAGTGAAGTAAGTCAGAAAGAGAAAGACAAATACCATATGCTAACACATATATATGGAAGTTAAGAAAAAAAATGTCATGAAGAACCTAGGGCTAAGACGGTAATAAAGACACAGACCTACTAGAGAATGGACTTGAGGATATGGGGAGGGGGAAGGGTAAGGTGGAACAAAGTCAGAGAGTGGCATGGACATATATACACTACCAAACGTAAAATAGATAGCTAGTGGGAAGCAGCCTCATAGCACAGGGAGATCAGCTCAGTGCTTTGTGACCGCCTGGAAGGGTGGGATAGGGAAGGTGGGAGGGAGGGAGACACAAGAGGGAAGAGATATGGGAACGTATGTATATGTATAACTGATTCACTTTGTTATACAGCAGAAAGTAACACACCATTGTAAAGCAATTATACTCCAATAAAGATGTAAAAAAATAAAAAAGGAAGGTCTTATAACCTTGAGAAATAATCTAGTACATCCCATATTTATTTGACAACAGAGCCCCTTTTTTTCTCATATAGTGTATTTTAAATTCTTGAGGAGAGCTTTAATTGTTAGGCTTCAGCCATTATGGACCTATTGCCCCACATTCTCAAGATTACTTATTTTCAATGAAACAAATGAGCATAAGCCCAATATTGGCCATTGTTATTCTTTAAATAAGTGTACTGTTTTTGCTTATGCACAGCTCTGACTTAAAACATTTTAATAGGTTTTATGCTGGTGACCATGTAATGATATTATTTTATGAAAAGAATAGCAAATATACTTGTGACTATATATTTGAGAATATGACTATTGAGAATTATGCACCACTCTTTCAGTTGGTAGATATTTCTTAATATTAAATACATTTATTTTTGATAGTCTCAAAGTCCCATTCTGTTTATTAGAATTAGTTTATTCACTTGGAACATTGAACCTCATGAATTTGATGGACAGCAAGCTGGATTACCACCCTATGTTACATTAGGATCTTTGATTGGTTCCCCTGTTAGTTTCTTGTAGAGTAAGAGTAAAAATTCATTTTAAACACTACAATCTATACTATTAAATCCAATAAACTACCCAAATTTCAAGTCCCTGCAGCCCATCAACATTTCCATTGAATGAGAACTCCTTATTTATCTGAACGAATTGATTGTAGTTCGATTTTTTTTATGATAGTCTCCTTGTATTTCTAAATCTTTAGGATGAAATCTGCTTTAGAAAATGAAGGTTTCAATGATGAATTGAGTCTGAATCAGCATGACTGAAATTAAAAAACAAAGCCAGTGTGGTCAGTGGGAAGAGCATTGAGTTAGGTGTTACTTTCTGGTAATTGTGTGACCTCTAATTAATTGTGTGAGCTCAGGCAAGTGGCTTCATCTCTCTGCCTATTTTTCCCATGGGAGATGATGAAATTAGATTAAAAATTGATCATATGTCATGTCACAAAACAAGTCTCAAGATATTTAAGAGACTGATATTATGCTAAGTATCTTTTCCTGCCATAATGGAATAAAACTAGGAAATAACAACATAAGGGGAACTGGAAATTTCACCAAAAAAATGTGGAACTTCAACAGCACACTCTTGAGCAACCACTGGGTCAAAGGGGAAATTAAAAAGGAAATTAGACAATACCTCAGGGCAAATAAAAATGAAATTACAACATATCAAAATTTATACACTAAGAAATTCATAATGTTAAGTGCATACATTAAGAAAAAGAAAGATCTCAAACAACCTAATTTTACACCTCAAAGAGTTAGAAAGAGAACGAATTGAGCTCAAAATTAGAAGGAAGGAAGTAAAGAACAGAAATAAAATAGAAAATTTTTAAAAATAGGAAACAAATGAGTTGGTTTTTTGAAAAGATGAAAAAATTTACAAACTCTTAAGCTGGACTAAGAAAGAAATAAAATTCAAATAAAATCAGAAATGAAAGAAGAGACATTATAACTGATGACACAGAAATAAAAAGGATCACAAGAGACTACTATGAACAATTATCCACCAGCAAACTGGATAACCTAGAAGAAATGAATAAATTCCTAGTAATATAGGACCTAGCAAAATTAATCATGAAGAAATAAAGCCTAAACAGACCCATAACTACTACGGAGACTGACTCAGTAATAGAGAATCTCCCAAAGAAAGCCCAGGATCAGACGGCTTCCCTGGTAAATTCTACCAAACATGTGAAGAGGAATTAGTGCCAATCATCTCAAACTCCTCCCAAAAATTGGAAAGGTGAGAACCCTTCCAAATTCATCTATGAGGCCAGCATTACCCTAATAACAAAGCTAGATGAAAACCTTATAAGAAATGAAAACTATAGGCCTATATCTCTGGTGAATATAGATGCAAAAATCCTCAACAAAATACTAGCAAAGTTAATCCAACAGCACATTAAAAGGATCTTACACCATAACCAAGTGGGATTTATCTGTGAGTTGCAAGGATGATTCAATATATGAAGATCTAAATTAATGTGATATATCACATCATAAGAATAAAGGATAAAAATTGCGTGATTGGGAGTGGCCAAGATGGCAGAGTAGAGGACCCTAAGCTCACCTCCTCTCATGAGCACACCAAAATAACAATCTGCACAACAACCATCATTGAAAAAGACTGAAACCTACCAGAAAAGATGCTCTACAACTAAACACATAAAGACAGAACCATAACGAGACTGGTAGGAGAGGTGGACTTGTGATAGAATCAAATCCCATAACCCCCAGGGTGGGCAAATCACAAACTGGAAAATAGTTTTATTACAGAGGTTTTCCCACAGGAGTGAGAGTTCTGAGCCCCACATCAGGTGCCCTAGCCCAGGGGCCCAGCAGAGCATTTGGCTTCAAAGGCCAGCAGGGCTTGATTGCAGGAGGTCACAGGATTAGGGGAAATAAAGGCTTCACTCTTAAAGGGAGCACACAAAATCTCATGCACGCTGACCAAGGACAAAAGCAGTAATTTGATAGGCAGCTGGGCCAGACCTACCTGCTGGTCTTGGAGCGTCTCCTGGGGAGGCAAAGAGCAGGTGTCGCCCACTCTGGGGACATAGACACTGGTGGTGGATATATCATTGAGCATTCATCTACATGGTCTGTCCTGGAGGCTGACATTTTGGCACCAAGACCTGGTCCCACCCAACAGCCTGTAGACTGCAGTGCTGGGATGCCTCAGGCCAAACAACAAACTGAGCAGGGACAGAGACCCACCCATCAGCAGACAGGCTGCCTAAAGATTTCCTGAGCTCACAGCCACCACTAGACATGCCCCTAGACATGGCCCTGCACACCAGAGAACCGAGATTCAGCTCTACCCACCAGGGGAGCAGGCACCGGCCCCTCCCATCAGGAAGCCTGCACAAACCTCTAGACAAGGCTCACCCACCGGGGGCAGGCACCAGAAGCAAGAAAACTACAGTGCCTCAGCCTGCAGATCAAGTCTGCAAATGCAGGCCAGACACCACCCAGGGACCAGCTGGCCCCTGGTCCTTGGGTGACAAGAGGGGAGTGCACTGCTGGGACACATAGGACATCTCCTACAGAGGGCCACTTCTCCAAGGTCAAGAAATGTAACCAGTCTACCACATACATAAAAATACAAATAGCAATTTAGACAAAATGAGGCGACAGAGGACTATGTATCACACAAAGGAACAAGATGAAACCCCAGAAGAACTAAGTGACGTAGAGACAGGCAATCTACCTGAGAAAGACTTCAGAGTAATGACTGTAAAGATGATCAAAGAACACGGGAGGAAAATGGATGCACAGAGCTAGAAATGAGAACTTTTTTAACAAAGAGTTTAAAAATATAAAGAACAACCAAACAATTAAAGAATAACTGAAATGAAAAATACACTAGAAGGAATCAAGAGTAGACTAAGGGAGGCAGAAGAAAGGATCATTAACTGGAAGACAGAGTAGTGGACATCACTGCTGCCAAACAGAAAAAAAAGGAATGAAAATAAATGAGAGTTTAAGAGACTACTGGGACAACATCAAGTATGCCAATATTTGCATTATAGGAGTCCCAGAAGAAGAGAGAGAGAAAGGGCCTGAGAAAATATTTGAAGAGATAATAGCTGAAAAATAGCTGAAAAATTCCCTAACCTGGGGAAGGAAATAGTCACCCAAGTCCAGGAAGCACAGACAGTTCAATGCAGAATTAAGCCACAGAAGAATACACCACAACACATTGTAATCAAAATGTCAAAAGTTAAAGATAAAAAATAAACAAATGGGACCTAATGAAACTTCAAAGCTTTTGCGCAGCAAAGGAAACCATAAACAAGACCAAAAGACAACCCTCAGAATGGGAGAAAATATTTGCAAATGAAGCAACCGACAAAGGATTAATCTCCAAAATTTACAAGCAGCTCATGCAGCTCAATAACAAGAAAACAAACAACCCAATCCAAAAATGGGCAGAAGACCTAAATAGACATTTCTCCAAAGAAGATATACAGACTGCCAACAAACACATGAAAGAATGCTCAACATCATTAATCATTAGAGAAATGCAAATCAAAACTACAATGAGATATCATCTCACACCAGTCAGAATGGCCATCATCAAAAAATCTAGAAACAATAAATGCTGGAGAGGGTGTGGAGAAAAGGGAACACTCTTGCACTGCTGGTGGGAATGTGAATTGGTTCAGCCACTATGGAGAACAGTATGGAGGTTCCTTAAAAAACTACAAATAGAACTACCATATGACCCAGCAATCCCACTACTGGGCATATACCCTGAGAAAACCAAAATTCAAAAAGAGTCATGTACCAAAATGTTCATTGCAGCTCTATTTACAATAGCCCGGAGATGGAAACAACCTAAGTGCCTGTCATCGGATGAATGGATAAAGAAGATGTGGCACATATATACAATGGAATATTACTCAGCCATAAAAAGAAACGAAATTGAGCTATTTGTAATGAGGTGGATAGACCTAGAGTCTGTCATACAGAGTGAAGTAAGTCAGAAAGAAAAAGACAAATACCGTATGCTAACACATATATGTGGAATTTAAGAAAAAAATGTCATGAAGAACCTAGGGGTAAAGCAGGAATAAAGACGCAGACCTCTTAGAGAACGGACTTGAGGTTATGGGGAGGGGGAAGGGTGAGCTGTGACAGGGCGGGAGAGAGTCATGGGCATATACACACTAACAAACGCAGTGAGGTGGATGGCTAGTGGGAAGCAGCCGCATGGCACAGGGATATTGGCTCGGTGCTTTGTGACAGCCTGGAGGGGTGGGATGGGGAGGGTGGGAGGGAGGGAGACGCAACAGGGAAGACATATGGGAACATATGTTTATGTATGACTGATTCACTTTGTTATAAAGCAGAAACTAACACACCATTGTAAAGCAATTATACCCCAATAAAGATGTTAAAAAAAAAAACAAAAAAAAACCAAAAAACAAACAAACAAACAAAAAAAAGTTAAAGATAAAGGGTGTGGAGCAAAGGGAACCCTCCTACATTGTTGGTGGGAATAATAAATTGGTGCAACTACTATGGAGAACAGTATGGAGGTTCCTTAAGAAACTAAAAATAGAGTTACCACATGATCCAACAATTCCACTCCTAGGCATACATCCAGAAAAGATGAAAACAAATTAGAAAAAGATACATGAGTCCCAATGTTTATTATAGCACTATTTACAATAGCCAAAACATGGAAGCAACCTAAATGTCCATTGACAGAGGAATGGATAAAGAAGATGTGGTATATATATACAATGGAGTACTACTCAGGCATAAAAAAGAACAAAATAATGCCATTTGCAGCAACTTGTGTGGACATGGAGATTATCATACTAAGTGAAATAAGTCAGAGAAAGACAAACATCATAAGATATCACTTATATGTGGAATCTAATAAAAAATATTACAGATGAACTTATTTACAAAACAGAAACAGACTCACAGACTCAAAATTAAACTTATGGTTACCATAGGAGAAACATGTGGGAAAGTGATAAATTAGGAGCTTGGGATTAACATATACACAGTACTATATATAAAATAGATAACTAATAAGGCCCTACTGTACAGAACAGGGAACTCTACTCAATATTCTGTAATAACCTATATGGGAAAAGAATCTGAAAAAGAATGGAGATTATATACACACACACACACACACACACATATATACACACACACACACACACAAACACACGAACCTGATTCACTTTGCTATACACCTGAAACTAACACATTGTAAGTCAACTATACTCCAATAAAAAATTTTTAAAAATATAAAGAGAATATTAAAAGCAACAAGGGAAAAGCAACAAATAATATTCCTTAGGGAATTTCCCTAAGGCCATCAGCTGATTTTTCAGCAGAAACTCTGCAAGCCAGAAGGGAATGGCATGATATACTTAAAATGATGAAAGAGAAAAACCTACAACCAAGAATACTCTACCCAGCAAGGCTCTCATTCAGATTTGATGGAGAAATCAAAAACTTTACAGACAAGCAAAAGCTAAAAGATTTCAGCACCACCAAACCAGCTTTACAACAAATGCTAAAAGAACTTCTCTAGGTGGAAAAGGAAAGGCCACAACTGGAAACAAGAAAATTACAAAATGGAAAAGCTCACTGGTAAAGGCAAACATACAATAAAGGTGGGAAATCAGCCATGCACAGCTAATAGGGAGGTTAAAAGACAAAAGGAGTAAAATCATTTGTATCCACAATTAGCAGTTAAGGGATACATAAAACAATTAGATGTAAAATGTAATATCAAAAACAGTAATCGTGAGGGGAGGAGAGCACAAATGCAGAGTCTATAAAATATACTTGAAATTAAGAGAAAAGCAACTGAAAACAAGCATGTATAAATACAGACTCCTAACCTCATGGTAACTGCAAAATGAAAATCTATAATAGATATACACACTAAAAAGAAAAAGAATCCAAACATAACACTAAAGATAGTCATCAAATCACAAGAGAGACAGAGCAAAAGAAGAAAGGTGAAAAAGAGACCTACAAAAACAAATTCAAAACAAAGAGGGTGGAGACAAGATGATGGAGTAGAAGGACGTGAGCTCACCTCTTCTCACAAAAACAACAAAATCACAACTAACTGCTGAAAAAAAAGAAAAAACCACTGGAACCTACCCAAAAAGATAGCCTACATCCAAAGACAAAGAAGAAGCCACAGTGAGACAGGAGGGGTGCAATAGTGATAAAAACAAATCCCATACCTGCCAGGTGGGCAACCCACAAACTGGAAATAATTATATCACAGAGGTTCTCCCACAGGAGTGAAAGTTTTGAGCCCCACGTCAGGCTCCCCAGCCTGGAGGTCTGGCAATGGGAGGAGGAGCCCCCAGAGCATCTGGTTTTGAAGAGCTGCAGGCTTTGTTCTCAGGAATTCCACAGGACTGAGGGAAACAGAAATTCCCCTCTTGGAGGGTGCATACAACATCTTGTGCACACAAGCACCCAGGGTAAAGAGCAGTGACCTCATAGGAGACAGGGCCAGACTTAACTGTTGGTATTGGAAAGTCTCCTGTGGAGGTGCAGGGTGGCTGTGGCTCACTGCGGGGACAAAGACACTGGCAGTGGTAGTTCTGAGGAGTAGCATTGGTGTGAGCCCTCCTGGAGGCTGCCATTTTCTCACCAAGACCTGGCCCCACCCAATAGCCTGTAGGCTCCAGTGCTGGGATGCCTCAGGCCAAATAACCAACAGGGCAGGAACACAGCCCAACCCATCAGCAGACAGGATGCCTAAAGTCTTCCTGAGCCCAAAGCTTCCCACTAAACCCACCTCTTGACATGGTCCTGCCGACCAGAGGGACAAGACCCAGCTCCACACACCAGTGGGCAGGGACCAGTCTCTACCACCAGGAAGCCTGCACAAGCCTCTTAGGCCAGCCTCATCCACCAGGAAGCAGACAGCAGAAGCAAGAAGAATTACAACCCTGCAGCCTGCAGGATGAAAACCACAATCACAAAAACATTACACAGGATGAGATGCCAGAGGAATATGTCCCAGACAAAGGAACAAGAAGAAACCCAAGAAGAACAACTAAATGAAGTGGAGATAGGCAATCTACCCAAAATAGAATTCAGAGTAATGATAGTAAAGATGATCCAAGATCTCAGAAAAAGAATGGAGTCACACACAAGAAGATACAAGAAGTGTTTAACAAAGACCTAGACAAACTAAAGAACAAACAGAAAGAAGTGAGCAATACAATAACAGAACTGAAAAATATACTAGACGGAATCAATAGCAGAATAAATGAGGCAGAAGAACAGATAAGTGAACCGTAAGGCAGCATGATGGAAATCACTGCCATGGAATAGAATGAAAAGAAATGAGGGCAGTCTAAGAGGCCTCTGGGATGAAATTAAACACACTAACATTCACATTATAAGGGTCCCAGATGGAGAAGAGAGAGAAAGGACCTGAAAAGATATTTGAAGAGATAATAGCTGAAAACTTCCCTAACATGGGAAAGGAAACAGACACCCAAGTCCAGGAAGTGCAGAGAGTCCCAGGCAGTATAAAGCCAAGGAGGAACATGCCAAGATACATAGTAATCAAACTGACAAAAGTTAAAGACAAAGTATTGAAAGCAACAAGGGAAAAGCAACAAATAACATACAAGGGATTTGCCATAAGGTTATCATCTGATTTTTCAGCAGAAGCTCTACAAGCCAGAAGGGAGTGGCATGATATATTTAAACTAATGAAAGGGAAGAACCTACAACCAAGAATACTCTACCCAGCAGAGCTCTCATTAAGATTAAATGGAGAAATCAGAAGCTTTACAGACAAGCAGAAGCTAAGGGAATTCAGCATCACCAGACCAGTTTTGCAACAAATGCTAAAGGAACTTCTCTAGGCAGAAAAAAATAAAAGGCTACAAGTAGAAACAAGAAAATTATGAATGGAAAAGCTTGCCAGTAAAGGTAGGAAATCATCCACACACAAATATGATATTAAAACTAGCAATCATGAGGAGAGAACAAATGCAGGATATTGGAAATGCTTTTGAAATTAAAAGACCAGCAACTTAAATTAGTCTTGTTTATATATAGACTACCATATCAAAACCTCATAGTAACCACAAATCAAAAACCTACAATAGATACGCACACACAAAAGAAAAAGGAATCCAAACACAACACTAAAATAAGTTATCAAGTGACAAGAGAAGAGGAAGGGGAGAAAAAAGACCTACAAAAACAAATACAAAACAATTAACAAAATGGAAATAAGAACATATATATCAATAATTACCTTAAATGTAAACAGATTAAATGCTTCAACCAAAATACATACACTGCCCAAATGGAATCAAAAAATAAGACCTGTGTATATACTGGCTGTAAGAGACCCACTTCAGATCTAGGGACACATACAGACTGAAAGTGAGGGGGGTGGCAAAAGGTATTCCATGTAAACAGAAATCAAAAGAAAGCTAGAGTAGCAATACTCATATCAGACAAAATAGACTTTAAAATAAAGATGGTTACAGAGACAAAGAAGGACACTACACAATGATCAAGGGGTTAATCCAAGATAAAGATATAACAATTGTAAATATATATATCCCCACCATAGAAGCACCTTAATATATATGTCAAAAACTAACATCCATAAAATGAGAAATCCACAGTAAACACAATAATAGTGGGGGACTTTAACACCCCACTTTTACCAATGGATAGATCATCCAGACAGAAAATCAATAAGGAAACCCTGGCCTTAAATGACATATTAGACCAGATGGACTAAATAGACATTTATAGAGCATTCCACCCAAAAGCAGCAGAATGCACGTTGAAGTACACACAGAACACTCTCCAGGATTGATCACATGCTGGGCCATAAAGTGAGGCTTGGTAAATTTAAGAAAATTGAAATCATATCAAGCACCTTTTCCGACCACCTTTTCTATGAGATTAGAAATCAACCACAAGAAAAAAAACTATAAAAAGCAAACATGTGGAGGCTAAACAAGATGCTACTAAACAGCCAATGGATCACTGAAGAAAGCAAAGAGAAAATTTCAAAATACCTAGAGACAAATGAAAATGAAAGCGTGATGATCCAAAACCTATGGTATGCAACAAAAGCAGTTCTAAGAGGGAAGTTTATAGCAATACAATCTTACCTCAGGAAACAAGAAAAATCTCAAATAAACCTGACCTTATACCTAAAGCAGCTAGAGAAAAAAGAACAAACAAAACCCAAAGTTAGTAGGATGAAAGAAACCATAAAGATCAGAGCAAAAATAAATGAAATAGAGACAAAGAAACAATAGCAAAGATCAATGAAACTAAAAGCTGGTTCTTTGAGAAGATAAACAGAATTGATAAACCTTTAGCCAAACTCATCAAGAAAAAAAGGGAGAGGGCCCAAATCAATAAAATTAGAAATGAAAACGGAGAAGTTACAGCCAACACCACAGAAACACAAAGGATCATAAGAGACTACTACAAGCAACTATATGCCAACAAAATGGACAACCTAAAAGAAATGGACAAATTCTTAGAATGGTACAATCTCCCCAGACTAAACAAGGAATAGAAAATATGAACACAAAAATTACCAGTGCTTAAATTGAATTAGTAATTTAAAAACTTACAACAAGCAGAAATCCAGAACTAGATAGCTTCATAGGTGAATTCTATCAAACAATTAGGGAAGAGTTAACACATATCCTTCTGAAACTACTCCAAAAAATTGCAGAGGAAGGAACACCTCTGAACTCATTCTTTGATGCCACCATCTCCCTGATACAGAACCAGACAAAGAATCACACACAAAAAAGGAAAATTACAGGCCAATATCACTCATAAACATAGATGCAAAAATCCTCAACAAAACACTAGCAAACCTACTCCAACAATACATTAAAAGGATCATACACTATGAATAAGTGGGATTTATCCCAGGGATGCAAGGATTTTTCAATATCTTCAAATCAATCAGTGTGATATACCACATCAACAAATTGAAGGATAAAAGCCTTATGATCATCTCAAAAGATGCATAAAAAGATTTTGATATAATTCAGCATCCATTTTGGATAAACACTCTTCAGAAAGTGGGCAGAAAAGGAATCTACATCAATATAATAAAGGTGATGTATGACAAAACCACAGCTAACATCAAACTCAACAGCAAAAAGCTGAAAGCATTTCCTCTAAGATCATGAGCAAGACAGGGATGTCCACTCTTGCCACTTTCATTCAGCATAGTTTTGGCAGTCCTAGCCATGGCAATCAGAGAAGAAAAAGGAAAGAAATCCAAACTGGAAAAGAAGAAAAACTGTCAGTTTGCAGATAACATGATGCTATACATAGAAAATCCTAAAGATGCTACCAGAAAACTACTAGAACTCATCAATGAATTTGGTAATGTTGTAGGATAGAAAATTAACACACAGAAATCTGTTGCATTCCTATACACTAACAATGAAAGAAGAGAAAGAGAAATTAAAGAAACAATCCCATTTACCATCATATCAAAAAGAATAAAATACATAGGAATAAACTTACCTAAGGAAGCAAAAACCTGTACTCCCAAAACTACAAGATACTGATGAAAGAAAGTGAAGATGACACAAATATATGGAATGATATACCATGTTGTTGGACTGGAAGAATCAATACTGTTAAAATGACCATACTACCCAAGGCAATCTACAGATTCAATGCAATCCCTATCAAATTGCCAATGGCATTTTTCACAGAACTAGAACAAAAATTTTTATATTTGTATGAAAACACAAAAGGACCTGAATAGCTAAAACAATCTTGAGAAAGAAGAACGGAGCTGGAGGAATAATGCTCCTGGACTTCAGACTACATTACAAAAATTCAGTAAGTAAAACAGTGTGGTACTGGCACAAAAACAGACACATAGATCAGTGGCACAGAACAGAGAGCCCAGAAATAAACCCACCTACTTATGGTCAATTAATCTATGACAAAGGAGACAAGAATATACAATGGACAGAGACAGGTGCGAGCCGTGGCTAACAGCACGGACCACAGATACGGGCATGAGACGCTAAGGCTGCTGCTGCTGCCACCAAGAAACCAGTGCGCGAGCACAAGTCACTATCCACACCTCCCTTCTGGAGAGCCAGTGCAGCCCGCCACTGCCAGGGTGCCAGGATCCAGGGACAAATTCCCCAGAATGCACAGTGCGCCTCAGGCTGGTGCAACAACACACTGGCCATGGCTGCTGCAGGCTTGCCCCGCATCCGCACCCCTCCCTCCGCCCAGCCTGAATGAGCCAGAGCCCCCAAGACAGTTGCTCCTTTAAACCCGTCCTGTCTGAGCGACGAACAGACACCCTCTGGCGACCTACATGCAGAGGCGGGGCCAAATCCAAAGCTGAACCCCAGGAGCTGTGCGAACAAAGAAGAGAAAGAGAAATCTTTCCCAGCAGCCTCAGAAGCAGCAGATTAAATCTCCACAATCAACTTGATGTGCCCTACATCTGTGGAACATATGAATAGACAATAATTCATCCCAAATTGAGGACGTGGACTTTGAGAGGAAGATTTATTATTTTTTCCGCTTTTCCTCTCTTTGTTAGTGTGTATGTGTATGCTTCTGTGTGAAATTTTGTCTGTATAGCTTTGCTTTCACCATTTGTCCTATGGTTCTATCCCTCCATTTTTTTTTACTTTAAAAAAATTTTTTTTCTTAATAATTACTTTTTATTTTAATAACTTTATTTTAATTTATCTTAGTTTATATTATTTTATTTTCTCTCTTTCTTTCTTTCTACTTCTTCTCCCTTTAATTCTGAGCCATGTGGATGAAAGGATCTTGGTGCTGCAGCTAGTAGTAAGTGCTGTGCCTCTGAGGTGGGACAGCCAACTTCAGGACACTGCTCCACAAGTGACCTCCCAGGTGCATATAATATCAAACAGTGAAAATCTCCCAGAGATCTCCATCTCCACACGAGCACCCAGCTTCACTCAAACACCAGCAAGCTACAGTGCTGAACATCCTATGCCAAACAACTAGCAAGAAAGGAACACAAACCCATCCATTAGCAGACAAACTGCCTAAAATCATAATAAGGCCACAGACACCCCAAAACACACCACCACACATGGACCTGCCCACCAGAAAGACAAGATCCAGCCTCATCCACCAGAACACAGGCACTAGTCCCCTCCACCAGGAAGCCTACACAACCCACTGAACCAAACTTAGCCACTGGAGACAGACAACAAAAACAACGGGAACTACGAACCTGAAGCTTGCAAAAAGGAGACCCCAAACACAGTAAGATAAGCAAAATGAGAAGACAGAAAAAGACACAGCAGATGAAGGAGCAAGATTAAAACCCACCAGACCTAACAAATGAAGAGGAAATAAGCAGTCTACCTGAAAAAGAATTCAGAATAATGATAATAAAGATGATCCAAAATCTTGGAAATAGAAGAGAGGAAATGTATGAAACATTTAACAAGGACATAGAAGAAATAAAGATGAAACAAGCAATGATGAACAACATAATAAATGAAATTAAAAATACTCTAGAAGGGATCAATAGCAGAATAACTGAGGCAGAAGAACAGATAAGTAACCTGGAAGACAAAATAGTGGAAATAACTGCTGCAGAGAAGAATAAAGAAAAAAGAATGAAAAGAACTGAGGACAGTCTCAGAGACCTCTGGGACATTAAATGCGCCAACATTCGAATTATAGAGGTTCCAGAAGAAGAAGAGAAAAAGAAACGGACTGACAAAATATTTGAAGAGATTATAGGTGAAAACTTCCCTAATATGGGAAAGGAAATAGTTAATCAAGTCCAGGAAGCAAAGAGAATCCCATACAGGATGAATCCAAGGAGAAACACACCAAGACACATATTAATCAAACTGTCAAAAATTAAATACAAAGAAAAAATATTAAAAGCAGCAAGGTAAAAACAACAAATAACACACAAAGGAATCCCCATAAGGTTGACAGCTGATCTTTCAGCAGAAATTCTGCAAGCCAGAAGGGACTGGCAGGACATATTTAAAGTGATGAAGGAGAAAAACCTACAACCAACATTACTCTAATCAGCAAGGATCTCATTCAGGTTTGATGGAGAAATTAAAACCTTTACAGACAAGCAAAAGCTGAGAGAGTTCAGCACCACCAAACCAGCTTTACAACAAATGCTAAATGAACTTCCCTAGGCAAGAAACACAAGAGAAGGAAAAGACCTACAATAACAAACCCAAAACAATTAAGAAAATGGGAATACATATCGATAATTACCTTAAATGTAAATGGACTAAATGCTCCCACCAAAAGACACAGACTGGGTGAATGGATTCAAAAATGAGACCCATATATATGCTGTCTACAAGAGACCAACTTCAGACTTGGAGACACATACAGACTGAAAGTGAGGGGATGGAAAAAGTTCTTCCATGCAAATGGAAACCAAAAGAAAGCTAGAGTAGTAATTCTCATATCAGACAAAATAGACTTTAAAATAAAGACTATCAGGAGAGACAAAGAAGGACACTACATAATGATCAAGGGATCGATCCAAGAAGAAGATATAACAATTGTACATATTTATGCACCGAACATAGGGGCACCTCAATACATAAGGCAAACACTAACAGCCATAAAAGGGGAAATCGACAGTAACACATTCATAATAGGGGACTTAAACACCCCACTTTCACGAATGGAGAGATCATCCAAAATGAAAATAAATAATGAAACACAAGCTTTAAATGATACATTAAAGAAGATGGACTTAACTGATATTTATAGGACACTCCATCCAAAAACAACAGAATACACATTTTTCTCAAGTGATCATGGAACATTCTCCAGGAAAGATCATATCTTGGGTCACAAATCTACCTTTGGTAAATTTAAGAAAATTGAAATTGTATCAAGTATCTTTTCCAACCACAACACTATGAGACTAGATACCAATTACAGGATAAGATCTGTAAAAAACACAAACACCTGGAGGCTAAACAATACACTACTTAATAACGAAGTGATCACTGAAGAAATCAAAGAGGAAATCAAAAAATACCTAGAAACAAATGACAATGGAGACACGATTACCCAAAACCTATGGGATAGAGCAAAAGCAGTTCTAAGAGGGAAGTTTATAGCAATAAAATCCTACCTTAAGAAACAGGAAACATCTCGAATAAACAACCTAACATTGCACCTAAAGCAATTAGAGAAAGAAGAACAAAAAAACCCCAAAGCTAGCAGAAGGAAAGAAATCATAAAAATCAGATCAGAAATAAATGAAAAAGAAATGAAGGAAATGATAGCAAAGATCAATAAATCCAAAAGTTGGTTCTTTGAGAAGATAAACCAAATTGATAAACCATTAGCCAGACTCATCAAGAAGAAATGGAGAAGTCTAAAATGAATAGAATTAGAAATGAAAAAGGAGAAGTAACAACTGACACTGCAGAAATAAAAAAGATCATGAGAGATTAGTACAAGCAACTCTATGCCAATAAAATGGACAACCTGGAAGAAATGGACAAATTCTTAGAAATGCACAACTGCCGAGACTGAGCCAGGAAGAAATAGTAAATATGAACAGACCAATCACAAGCACTGAAATTGAAACTGTGATTAAAAATCTTCCAACAAACAAAAGCCCAGGACCACATGGCTTCACAGGCGAATTCTATCAAACATTTAGAGAAGAGGTAACACCCATCCTTCTCAAACTATTCCAAAATATACCAGAGGGAGGAACACTCCCAAACTCATTCTACGAGGTCACCATCACCCTGATACCAAAACCAGACAAGGATGTCACAAAGAAAACTACAGGCCAATATCACTGATGCACATAGATGGAAAACTCCTCAACAAAATACTAGCAACAGAATCCAACAGCACATTGAAAGGATCATACACCATGATCAAGTGGGGTTTATTCCAGGAATGCAAGGATTTTTCAATATATACAAAACAATAAACGTGATAACCATATTAACAAATTGAAGGAGGAAAAGCATATGATTATCTCAATAGATGCAGAGAAAGCTTTTGACAAAATTCAACACCCATTTATGATAAAAAAACTCTGCAGAAAGTAGTCATAGAGGGAACTTTCCTCAACATAGTAAATGCCATATATGACAAACCCACAGCCAACATTGTCCTCAATGGTGAAAAACTGAAAGCATTGCCACTAAGATCAGGAACAAGACAATGTTGCCCACCTCGCCACTCTTATTCAACATAGTTTTGGAAGTTTTAGCCACAGCAATCAGAGAAGAAAAGGAAATAAAAGGAATCCAAATCGGAAAAGAAGAAGTAAAGCTGTCACTGTTTGCAGATGACATGATCCTATACATAGAGAATCCTAAAGATGCTACCAGAAAACTACTAGAGCTAATCAATGAGTTTGGTAAAGTAACAGGATACAAAATTAATGCACAGAAATCTCTGGCATTCCTATACACTAATGATGAAAAATCTGATAGTGAAATCAAGAAAACATTCCCATTTACCATTGCAAGAAAAAGAATAAAATATCTAGGAATAAAGCTACCTAAGGAGACAAAACACCTGGTATGCAGAAAATTATAAGATACTGATGAAAGAAATTAAAGATGATACAAACAGATGGAGAGATATACCATGTTCTTGGATTAAAAGAATCAACATTTTGAAAATGACTCTACTACCCAAAGCAATCTACAGATTCAATGCAATCCCTATCAAACTATCACTGGCAGTTTTCACAGAACTAGGCCAAAAATTTCACAATTTGTATGGAAACACAAAAGACCCTGAATAGCCAAAGGAATCTTGAGAACGAAAGACAGAGCTGGCGGAATCAGGCTCCCTGGCTTCAGACTATACTACAAAGCTACAGTAATCAAGACAGTATAGTACTGGCACAAAAACAGAAATATAGATAAATGGAACAGGATAGAAAGCCCACAGATAAACCCATGCACATATGGTCAACTTTTCTTTGACAAAGGAGGCAGGGATGTACAGTGGAGAAAGGACAGCCTCTTCAATAAATGGAGCTGGGACATCTGGACAGGTACATGTAAAAGTATGAGATTAGAACTCTCCCTAACACCATACACAAAAATAAGCTCAAAATGGATTAAAGACCTAAATGTAAGGCCAGAAACTATCAAACTCTTAGAGGAAAACATAGGCAGAACACTCTATGACATAAATCATAGCAAGATCCTTTCTGACCCACCTCCTAGAGAAATGGAAATAAAAACAAAAATAAACAAATTGGACCTAATGAAACTTCAAAGCTTTTGCACAGCAAAGGAAACTATAAACAAGACCAAAAGACAACCCTCAGAATGGGAGAAAGTATTTGCAAATGAAGCAACTGACAAAGGATTAATCTCCAAAATTTACAAGCAGTTCATGCAGCTCAATAACAAAAAAACAAACAACCCAATCCAAAAATGGACAGAAGACCTAAATAGACATTTCTCCAAAGAAGATTGCCAACAACCACATGAAAGAATGCTCAACATCATTAATCATTAGAGAAATGCAAATCAAAACTACAATGAGATATCATCTCACACCAGTTAGAATGGCCATCATCAAAAAATCTAGAAACAATAAATGCTGGAGAGGGTGTGGAGAAAAGGGAACACTCTTGCACTGCTGGTGGGAATGTGAATTGGTACAGCCACTATGGAGAACGGTATGGAGGTTCCTTAAAAAACTACAGATAGAACTACCATATGACCCAGGAATCCCACTGCTGGGCATATACCCTGAGAAAACCATAATTCAAAAAGAGTCACGTACCAAAATGTTCATTGCAGCTGTATTTACAATGCCAGGAGATGGAAACAACCTAAGTGTCCATCATCAGATGAGTGGATAAAGAAGATGTGGCACATATATACATTGGAATATTACTCAGTCATAAAAAGAAATGAAATTGAGTTATTTGTAGTGAGGTAGATGGACCTAGAGTCTGTCATACAGAGTGAAGTAAGCCAGAAAGAGAAAGACAAATACCATATGCTAACACATATATACGGAATTTAAGAAAAAAAATGTCATGAAGAACCTAGGGGTAAGACGGGAATAAAGATACAGACCTACTAGAGAATGGACTTGAGGTTATGGGGAGGGGGAAGGGTAAGCTGTGACAAAGTGAGAGAGTGGCATGTACATATATACACTATCAAACGTAAAATAGATAGCTAGTGGGAAGCAGCCTCATAGCACAGGGAGATCAGCTCAGTGCTTTGTGACCACCTGGGTGGGTGGGATAGGGAGGGTTGGAGGCTGGGAGACGCAAGAGGGAGGAGATATGGGAACATATGTATATGTATAACTGATTCACTTTGTTATAAAGCAGAAACTAACAGACCATTGTAAAGCAATTATACTCCAATAAAGATAAAAAAAGAATTTAATAAAACAAGAAAAATTAAAATATATATATATATATATATACAATGGAGAAAAGACAGTCTCTTCAATAAGTGGTGCTGGGACACTGGACAGCTACATGTAAAAGAATGAAATTAGACCGTTTGCTAACACCATACACACACACACACACACACACACACACACACACACACACACACACACACACAAACTCAAAATGGATTACAGACCTAAATATAAGGCCAGATGCTATAAAACTCCTAGAGGAAAACATAGGCAGAACACTCTTTGACATAAATTGCCCTAATATTTTTTTGGGTCTGTCTCCTAGCGTAATGGAACTAAAAACAAAAATAAACAAATGGGACCTAATTAAGCTCAAAAGCTTTTGCACAGCAAAGAACACCATAAACAAAATGAAAAGACAACCCACAGAGTGAGAGAAAATATTTGCAAACAATCCTACCAATAGAGGATCAATTTCCAAAATATACCAACAGCTCATACAGCATAATATTAAAAAACAAACAACCCCATCAAAAAATGGGTTTTTTTCGGGCAGAAGACCTAAATAGACATTTCTCTAAAGAAGACATACATATAGCCAACAGGCACGTGTTAAGATGCTCAACATTGCTAATTATTAGAGAAATGCAAATCAAAACTACAATGAGGTATTACCTCACACTGGTCAGAATGCCATCATTTAAAAGTCTACAAACAATAAACGTTGAAGAGGGTGTGGAGAAAAAGGAACCCTCCTACGCTGTTGGTAGGCACATAAATTGATGCAGCCACTATGGAGAACAGTATGGAGGTTCCTTAAAAGCTAAAAAGAGAGTGGCCTTATGATCCAGCAATCCCACTCCTGGGCATATATCCATACAAAACTATAGTTCAAAAAGATACATGCGGGCTTCCCTGGTGGCAAGGTGGTTGAGAGTCCGCCTGCCGATGCAGGGGACACGGGTTCGTGCCCCGTTCCGGAAAGATCCCACATGCCGCGGAGCAGCTGGGCCTGTGAGCCATGGCCGCTGGGCCTGCGTGTCCGGAGCCTGTGCTCCGCAACGGGAGAGGCCACAACAGTGAGAGGCCCGCGTACAGCAAAAAAAAAACAAAAAAAAACAAACAACAACAACAAAAAAAACGATACATGCACCCCAATGTTCATAGCAGCACTATTTCCTATAGCTAAGACATAGAAGCAACACAAACGTCCATTGACAGATGAATGGATAAAGATGTGGTACATATATACAATGGAATATTAATCAGCCATAAAAAAGAATGAAATAATGTTATTTGCACCAACATGGATAGACCTAGAGATTATCATATTAAGTGAAGTCAGAGAGAGAAAGACAGATATATGATATCACTTATATGTGCAATCTAAAAAAACATACAAATGAACTTCTTTACAAAACAGAAAGGGACTCAAAAACATAGAAAACAAACTTATTGTCACCAAAGGGGATGGAGGGTAGATAAATTGAGTTTAAGATTAACATACACATTCTACTGTAATAAAATAGAACCACAAGGACCTACTATATAGCACAGAGAACTATATTTGGTATCTTGTAAAAACTTATAATGGAAAAGAATCAGAAAAAGAATATATATATATATGTCATATATATAACTGAATCACTTTGCTGTACACATGAAACTAACACTGAATTGCTTTGCTGTACACTTGAAACACAACTCTGTAAATTAACTATGCTTCAATTTAAAATTTTTTTCAAAATTGCATGATTGTCTAAATAGATGCAAAAAAACCCCATTTCATAAAATTCAGCATTCATTCATGATAAAAACGTTCAATAAACTAAGAATAGAAGGTAAATACCTCAGTATTATAAAGGCCATAAATGAAAAGCACACAGATAACATACTCTATTGTGAATAACTACAAGTTTTTTTCTCTAAAAATCAGAACAAGGCAAGGATGTCCACTCTCACCACTTCTACTTAACATGGTACTGGAAGTTCTAGCCAGAGTAATTAGACAAGATATAAAAAGCATCCAAATGGGAAAGGAAGAAGTAAAATTATCCCTGTTTACACACAATATGGTCTTGTATGTAGAAAAGTCCAAGATTCCATTAAAAATAATTATAATGAATGAATTCAGTAAAGTTGCAGGATACAAAAGTCAACATACAAAAATCAGTTGCATTTCTATTTACTAACACTGAACTATCTGAAAAGGAAATTAGGAACACAACCCCATTTACAGTAGTACCAAAGAAGAAAATACTTAGGGATAAACTAAGGAGGTAAAATATTTATATACTAAAAACTAAAATACTGATGACAGAAATTTAGAAATAAACAAATGGAAAAACATCCCATTTTCATGAACTGGAAGACTTAATATTGTTAAAATGTTTATACTCCCCAAAGCAACCTACAGATTCTAGGCAATCCCTATCAAAATTCCAAAGACTTTTTTTTTTTTTTTACAGAAATAGAAAAAGCAATTCTACAATTCATATGAAATGACAAAAGAAGGCCACAAATACACAAATCAAGTCTAAGAAAGAACAAAACTAGGAGGTATCACACTTTAATTTCAAGACATCTTACAAAGATACAGTAATCAACACAGTCTGGTACAATCAACAATACTGCAATTTTAAAAACTGTGATACTGGCATAAAAAGACATATAAACCAAATGGAACAGAATAGGGAGCCCACAAATAAATCCATGCATATATGGTCAACCAATTTTCAGCAAGTGTACAAAAAATACACAATAGGGAAAGGATAGTCTCTTCAACTACTTGGTGGTGGGAAAACTGGAGAGCCACTTATAACAGAATGAAGTTGGACCTGTATCTTACACCATACATAAAAATCAACTCTAAGTAGGTTAAAGACTTAAACAAAAAACCTGAAAATGTAAAAGTCCTAGAAGAAAACATAGAGGAAAATCTTTATGGCCTTGGTATTGGTAATGATTTCATAGATATGACACCAAAAGCACATGGAACAAAAACAAAAATAAATAAGTGGGACTGCATCAGACAAAAATGTTTCTGCACAGCAAAAGCAACAATCTACAGAGGGAAAAGGCAACCTACAGAATGAGACAAAATACTTCTAAACCGTATATCTGATGAGTTGTTAATCTCCAAAGTAGGTAAATAACTCATACAACTCAATAAACAAAAAACTTAATAACCCAATTTTAAAAATGGAGAGGGATTGGTTCAAGATGGCAGAGTAGAAGGACGTGCTCTCACTCTCTCTTGTGAGAGCACCAGAATCACAACTAACTGCTGAACAGTCATCTACAGAGAGACACTAGAACTCATAAGAAAAGAATTCCCACATCCAAAAACAAAGGAGAAGTTATAATGAGACGGTGGAGGGGGCGGTGCGCAATCACAATAAAATCAAATCCCATAACCACTGGGTGGGTGACTCACAAACAGGAGAACACTTATACCACAGAAGTCCACACACTGGAGTGAAGGTTCTGAGCCCCACATCAGGCTTCCTGACCTGTGGGTCTGGCAATGGGAGGAGGAATTCCTAAAGAATCAGACTTTGAAGGCTAGCGGGATTTGTTTGCAGGACTTCAACAGGACTGGGGGAAACAGAGACTCCACTCTCGGAGGGCACACACAAAGTAGTGTGCTTATCAGGACACAGGGGAAGGAGCAGTGACCCCATAGGAGACTGAACCAGAACCACCTGGTAGTGGTGGAGGGGCTCCTGCAGAGGTGGGGGGTGGCTGTGGCTCACTGTGAGGACAAGGACAATGGCAGCAGAAGTTCTAGGAAGTACTCCTTGGCATGAACCCTCCCAGAGTCCACCATTAGCCCCACCAAAGAGCCCAGGTAGGCTCCAGAGTTGGGTTGCCTTAGGCCAAACACCAACAGGGAGGGAACCCAACCCCACCCATCAGCAGACAACAGATTAAAGTTTTATTGAGCTCTGCCCACAAGAGCAACACCCAGCTACACCCACCACCAGTCCCTCCCATCAGGAAGCTTGCACAAGCCTCTCAGATAGCCTCATCCACCAGAGGGCAGACAGCAGAAGCAAGAAGAACTACAATCCTGCAACCTGTGGAACGAAAACCACATTCACAGAAAGAGAGACAAAATGAAAAGGCAGAGGGCTATGTACCAGATGAAGGAACAAGATAAAACCCCAGAAAAAAACCAACTAAATGAAGTGGAGATAGGCAACTTTCCAGAAAAAGAATTCAGAAAAATGATACTGAAGATGATCCAGGACCTCAGAAAAAGAATGGAGGCAAAGATCAAGAAGATACAAGAATTGTTTAAAAAAGACCTAGAAGAATTAAGAACAAACACCTAGAACAATAAAAGAACAAACAGAGATGAACAATACAATAACTGAAATGAAAGATACACTAGAAGGAATCAATAGCAGAATAACTGAGGGAGAAGAACGGTTAAGTGACCTGTAAGACAGAATGGTGAATTCTCTGCCACAGAACAGACTGAAAAGAAATGAAGACAGCCTAAGAGACCTCTGGGACAACATTAAATGCAACAACATTTGCATTACAGGGGTCCCAGAAGAAGACGGAGAAAGGACCCAAGAAAATATTTGAAGAGATTATAGTCAAAAACTTCCCTAACACGGGAAAGGAAATAGCCACCCAAGTCCAGGAAGCACAGAGAGTCCCAGGCAGGATAAACCCAAGGAAAAACACACTAAGACAAACAGTAATCAAATTGACAAAGTTTAAAGACAAAGAAAAATTATTGAAAGCAACAAGGGAAAAACGACAAATAACATACAAGGGAACTCCCATAAGGTTAACAGCTGATTTCTCAGCAGAAACCCTACAAGCCAGAAGGGAGTGGCATGACATGTTTAAACTGATGAAAGGGAAGAGCCTACAACCAAGATTACTCTACCTGGCAAGGATCTCATTCACATTCAACACAGAAATCAAAACTTTATAGACAAGCAAAAGCTAAGAGAATTCAGCACCACCAAACCAGCTCTACAGCAAATGCTAAAGGAACTTCTCTAAGTGGGAAACACAAGAGAAGAAAAGGACCTACAAAAACAAATCCATAACAATTAAGAAAATGGTAATAGGAACATACATATCAATAATTACCTTAAACGTGAATGGATTAAATGCTCCAACCAAAAGACACAGGCTCGCTGAATGGACACAAAAACAAGACCCATATATATGCTGTCTACAAGAGACCCACTTCAGACCTAGGGACACATACAGATTGAAAGTGAGGGGATGGAAAAATATATTCCACGCAAATGGAAATTTGAAAAAAAAGCTGGAGTAGCAATACTCAGATAAAATAGACTTTAAAATAAAGAATGTTACAAGAGACAAGGAAGGACACTACATAATGATCAAGGGATCAGTCCAAGAAGAAGATATAACACTTATATATGCACCCAACAGAGGAGCACCTCAATACATAAGGCAACTGCTAACACCCATCAAAGAGGAAATAGACAGTAACACAATAATAGGGGGGACTTTAACACCTCACTTACACCAATGGACAGATCATCCAAACAGAAAATTAATAAGGAAACACAAGCTTTAAATGACACAATAGACCAGATAGATTTAACTGATATTTACAGGACATTCCATCCAAAAACAGCAGATTACACTTTCTTCCAAGTGCACATAGAACATTCTCCAGGATAGCTCACATCTTGAGTCACAAATCAAGCCTCAGTAAATTTTAAAAAATTGAAATGATATCAAGCATCTTTTCTGAGCACAACGCTATGAGATTAGAAATGAATTACAGGGGAAAAAACGTAAAAAGCACAAACACATGGAGGCTAAACAATACGTTACTAAATAACCAAGAGATCTCTGAAGAAATCAAAGAGGAAATGAAAAATACCTAGAGACAAATGAAAACAAAAACACGATGACCCAAAACCTATGGGATGAAGCAAAAGCAGTTCTATGAGGGAAGTTTATAGCAATACAAGCCTACCTCAAGAAACATCTCAAATAAACAATCTAACATTACACCTAAAGAAACTAGAGAAAGAAGAACAAACAAAACCCAAAGTTAGTAGAAGGAAAGAAATCATAAAGATCAGAGCAGAAATAAATGAAATAGAAATAAAGAAAACAGTAGCATAGATCAGTAAAACTAAAAGCTTGTTCTTTGAGAAGATAAACAAAATTGATAAACCATTAGCCAGACTCAACAACAAAAAGAGGGAGAGGACTCAAATCAATAAAATTAGAAATGAAAAAGGAGAAGTTACAACAGACACCGCAGAAATACAAAGAATCCTAAGAGACTACTACAAGCAACTCTATGCCAATAAAATGGACAACCTGGAAGAAATGTACAAATTCTTAGACAGGTATAAACTTCCAAGACTGAACCAGGAAGATATAGAAAATATGAAGAGACCAATCACAAGTAATAAAATTGAAACTGTGATAAAAAAATTTTCCAACTGGGCTTCCCTGGTGACGCAGTGGTTGAGAGCCCGCCTGACAATGCAGGGGACACGAGTTCGTGCCCCGGTCCGGGAAGATCCCACATGCCGTGGAGCGGCTAGGCCTGTGAGCAATGGCAGCTGAGCCTGCGCGTCTGGAGCCTGTGCTCCGCAATGGGAGAGGCCACAACAGTGAGAGGCCCACATACCACACACAAAAAAAATCTTCCAACAAACAAAAGCCCAGGACCAGATAGATGGCTTCACAGGTGAATTGTATCAAACTTTTAGAGAAGAGCTAAGGCCCATCCTTCAAAAACTCTTCCAAAAAATTGCAGAGGAAGGAACACCCCAAACGCATCCCATGAGGCCACCATCACCCTGATACCAAAACCAGACAAAGATACTACAAAAAAAGAAACTTATAGACCAATATCACTGATGAATATACATGCAAAAATCCTCAAAAAAATACTAGCAAACAGAATCCAACAAAACATTAAAAGGATCACAGGGGGACCTTGAAGATGGCGGAAGAGTAAGACGCCGAGATCACCTTCCTCCCCACAGATACACCAGAAATACATCTACACGTGGAACAACTCCTACAGAACACCTACTGAAGGCTAGCAGAAGACCTCAGACCTCCCAAAAGGCAAGAAACTCCCCACGTACCTGGGTAGGGCAAAAGAAAAAACAGAGACAAAAGAATAGGGACGGAACCTGCACCAGTGGGAGGGAGCTGTGAAGGAGGAAAGGTTTCGACACACTAGGAAGCCCCTTCGCGGGCAGAGACTGCGGGAGGCGGAGGGGGGAGCTTTGGAGCCGCGGAGGAGTGCACAGCAACAGGGGTGCGGAGGGCAAAATGGGGAGATTCCCACACAGAGGATCGGTGCCGACCGGCACTCACCAGCCCGAGAGGCTTGTCTGCTCACCTGCCGGGGCAGGCGGGGCTGCGAGCTGAGGCTCCGGTTTCGGTCGGAGCGCAGGGAGAGGACTGGGGTTGGCGGCTTGAACATAGCCTGAAGGGGGTTAGTGCACCACGGCTAGGCGGGAGGGAGTCCAGGGAAAAGTCTGCACCTGCCGAAGAGGGAAGAGACTTTTTCTTCCCTCTTTGTTTCCTGGTGCGCGAAGAGAGGGATTTAAGAGCACTGCTTAAAGGAGCTCCAGAGATGGGCGCGAGCCACGGCTAAAAGCGCGGACCCCAGGGACGGGCGGGAGACGCTAAGGCTGCTGCTGCCGCCACAAGGGGCTTGTGTGAGAGCACAGGTCACTATCCACACCCCTCTTCCGCGGAGCCTGTGCAGCCCGCCACCGCCAGGCTCCCGGGATCCAGGGACAACTTGCCCGGGAGAAAGGACGGTGGGCCTCAGGCTGGTGCAATGTCACGTCGGCCTCTGCCGCCGCAGGCCCGTCCCACACGCAGTGCCCCTCCCTCCCCCCGGCCTGAGTGAGCCAGAGCCCCCGAATCAGCGGCTCCTTTAACCCCGTCCTGTCTGAGCAAAAAACAGACGCCCTCCAGCGACCTACACGCAGAGGCAGGGCCAAATCCAAAGCTGAGCCCCTGTGAGCTGTGAGAACAAAGAAGAGAAAAGGCAATCTCTCCCAGCAGCCTCAGAAGCAGCGGATTAAAGCTCCACAATCAACTTGATCTTCCCTGCATCTGTGGAATACATGAATAGACAACCAATCATCCCAAATTGAGGAGACGTGTGGATGAAAGGCTCTTGGTGCTCCAGCCAGGAGTCAGGGCTCTGCCTCTGAGGTGGGACAGCCAAATTCAGGACACTGGTCAACAAGAGACCTCCCAGCTCCACAAAATATCAAATGGTGAAAATCTCCCAGAGATCTCCATCTTAACACCAGCACCCAGCTTCACTCAACGACCAGCAAGCTACAGTGCTGGACAACCTATGCCAAACAACTAGAAAAACAGGAACACAACCCCACCCATTAGCAGAGAGGCTGCCTAAAATCATAATAAGTCCACAGACACCCCAAAACACACCACCAGACGTGATCCTGCCCACTAGAGAGACACGATCCAGCCTCATCCACCACAACACAGGCACTAGCCCCCTCCACCAGGAAGCCTACACAACCCACTGAACCAGCCTTAGCCACTGGAGACAGACACCAAAAACAGCGGGAACTACGAACCTGCAGCCTGCAAAAAGGAGACCCCCAAACACAGTAAGATAAGCAAAATGAGAAGACAGAAAAACACACAGCAGATAAAGGAGGAAGATAAAAATGCACCAGACCTAACAAATGAAGAGGAAATAGGCAGTCTACCTGAAAAATAATTCAGAATAATGATAGTAAGGATGATCCAAAATCTTGGAAACAGAATGGACAAAATGCAAGAAACAGTTAACAAGGACCTAGAAGAAATAAAGGTGAAAAAAGCAACGATAAACAACACAATAAATGATATTAAAAGTACTCAATGGGATCAATAGCAGAATAACTGAGGCAGAAGAATGGATAAGTGACCTGGAAGATAAAATAGTGGAAATAACTACTGCAGAGCAGAATAAAGAAAAAAGAATGAAAAGAACTGAGGACAGTCTCAGAGACCTCTGGGACAACATTAAACGCACCAACATTCGAATTATAGAGGTTCCAGAAGAAGAGAAAAAGAAAGGGACTGAGAAAATATTTGAAGAGATTATAGTTGAAAACTTCCCTAATATGGGAAAGGAAATAGTTAATCAAGTCCAGGAAGCACAGAGAGTCCCATACAGGATAAATCCAAGGAGAAATACGCCAAGACACATATTAATCAAACTATCAAAAATTAAACACAAAGAAAGCATATTAAAAGCAGCAAGGGAAAAACAACAAATAACACATAAGGGAATCCCCATAAGGTTGACAGCTGATCTCTCAGCAGAAACTCTACAAGCCAGAAGGGAGTGGCAGGACATATTTAAAGTGATGAAGGAGAAAAACCTGCAACCAGGACTACTCTTCCCACCAAGGATCTCATTCAGATTTGATGGAGAAATTAAAACCTTTACAGACAAGCAAAAGCTGAGAGAGTTCAGCACTACCAAACCAGCTTTACAACAAATGCTAAAGGAACTTCTCTAGACAAGAAACACAAGAGAAGGAAAAGACCTATAATAACGAACCCAAAACAATTTAGAAAATGGGAATAGGAACATACATATCGATAATTACCTTAAATGTAAATGGACTAAATGCTCCCACCAAAAGACACAGATTGGCTGAATGGATACAAAAACAAGACCCTTATATATGCTGTCTACAAGAGACCCACTTCAGACCTAGAGACACATACAGACTGAAAGTGAGGGGATGGAAAAAGATATTCCATGCAAATGGAAACCAAAAGAAAGCTGGAGTAGCAATTCTCATATCAGACAAAATAGACCTCTTTAAAATAAGGACTATTAGAAGAGACAAAGAAGGACACTACATAATGATCAAGGGACTGATCCAAGAAGAAGATATAACAATTGTACATATTTATGCACCCAACATAGGAGCACCTCAATACATAAGGCAAATACTAACAGCAATAAAAGGGGAAATCGACAGTAACACATTCATAGTAGGGGACTTTAACACCCCACTTTCACCAATGGAGAGATCATCCAAAATGAAAATAAATAAGGAAACACAAGCTTTAAATGATACATTAAACAAGATGGACTTAATTGATATTTATAGGACATTCCATCCAAAAACAACAGAATACACATTTTTCTCAAGTGCTCGTGGAACATTCTCCAGGATAGATCATATCTTGGGTCACAAATCAAGCCTTGGTAAATTTAAGAAAATTGAAATTGTATCAAGTATCTTTTCCCACCACAATGCCATGAGACTAGATATCAATTACAGGAAAAGATCTGTAAAACATACTAACACCTGGAGGCTAAACAATACACTACTTAATAATGATCACTGAAGAGATCAAACAGGAAATAAATAAAAACCCAGAAACAAATGACAATGGAGACACAACGACCCAAAACCTATGGGATGCAGCAAAAGCAGTTCTAAGGGGGAAGTTTATAGCAATACAAGCTCACCTTAAGAAGCAGGAAACATCTCGAATAAACAACCTAACCTTGCACCTCAAGCAATTAGAGAAAGAAGAACAAAAAAAACCCAAAGCTAGCAGAAGGAAAGAAATCATAAAAATCAGATCAGAAATAAATGAAAAAGAAATGAAGGAAACAATAGCAAAGATCAATAAAACTAAAAGCTGATTCCTTGAGAAGATAAACAAAATAGTTAAACCACTAGCCAGACTCATCAAGAAAAAAAGGGAGAAGACTCAAATCAATAGAATTAGAAATGAAAAAGGAGAAGTAACAACTGACACTGCAGAAATAAAAAACATCATGAGAGATTACTACAAGGAACTCTATGCCAATAAAATGGACAACCTGGAAGAAATGGACAAATTCTTAGAAATGCACAACCTGCCAAGACTTAATCAGGAAGAAATACAAAATATGAACAGACCAATCACAAGCACTGAAATTGAAACTGTGATTAAAAATCTTCCAACAAACAAAAGCCCAGGACCAGATGGCTTCACAGGCGAATTCTATCAAACATTTAGAGAAGAGCTAACACCTATCCTTCTCAAACTCTTCCAAAATATAGCAGAGGGAGGAACACTCCCAAATTCATTCTACGAGGCCACTATCACCTTGATACCAAAACCAGACAAGGATGTCACAAAGAAAGAAAACTACAGGCCAATATCACTGATGAACATAGACGCAAAAATCCTCAACAAAATACCAGCAAACAGAATCCAACAGCACATTAAAAGGATCATACAACATGATCAAGTGGGGTTTATTCTGGGAATGCAAGGATTCTTCAATATACACAAATCTATCAATGTGATACACCATATTAACAAATTGAAGGAGAAAAACCATATGATCATCTCAATAGATGCAGAGAAAGCTTTTGACAAAATTCAACACCCATTTATGATAAAACCCCTCCAGAAAGTAGGCATAGAGGGAACTTTCCTCAACATATTAAGGCCATATATGACAAGCCCACAGCCAACATCATCCTCAATGGTGAAAAACTGAAAGCATTGCCACTAAGATCAGGAACAAGACAAGGTTGCCCACTCTCACCACTCTTATTCATCATAGTTTTGGAAGTTTTAGCCACAGCAATCAGAGAAGAAAAGGAAACAAAAGGAATCCAAATCGGAAAAGAAGTAAAGCTGTCACTGTTTGCAGATGACATGATACTATACATAGAGAATCCTAAAGATGCTACCAGAAAACTACTAGAGATAATCAATGAATTTGGTAAAGTAGCAGGATATAAAATTAATGCACAGAAATCTCTGGCATTCCTATATACTAATGATGAAAAATCTGAAAGTAAAATCAAGAAAACACTCCCATTTACCATTGCAACATAAAGAATAAAATATCTAGGAATAAACCTACCTAAGGAGACCAAAGACTTGTATGCAGCAAATTATAAGACACTGATGAAAGAAATTAAAGATGATACAAATAGAGAGATATACCATGTTCTTGGATTGGAAGAATCAACATTGTGAAAATGACTATACTACCCAAAGCAATCTACAGATTCAATGCAATCCCTATCAAGCTACCACTGGCATTTTTCACAGAACTAGAACAAAAAATTTCACAATTTGTATGGAAACACAAAAGGCCCCGAATAGCCAAAGCAATCTTGAGAACAAAAAACGGAGCTGGAGGAATCAGGCTCCCTGACTTCCGACTATACTACAAAGCTACAGTAATCAAGACAGTATGGTACTGGCACAAAAACAGAAAGATAGATTAATGGTACAGGATAGAAAGCCGAGAGATAAACCCACGCACATATGGTCACCTTATCTCTGATAAAGGAGGCAGGAATGTACAGTGGAGAAAGGACAGCCTCTTCAATAAGTGGTGCTGGGAAAACTGGACAGGTACATGTAAAAGTATGAGATTAGATCACTCCCTAACACCATACACTAAAATAAGCTCAAAATGGATTGAAGACCTAAATGTAAGGCCAGAAACTATCAAACTCTTAGAGGAAAACATAGGTAGAACACCCTATGACATAATTCACAGCAAGATCCTTTTTGACTCACCTCCTAGAGAAATGGAAATAAAAACAAAAATAAACAAATGGGACCTAATGAAACTTCAAAGCTTTTGCGCAGCAAAGGAAACCATAAACAAGACCAAAAGACAACCCTCAGAATGGGAGAAAATATTTGCAAATGAAGCAACTGACAAAGGAGTAATTTCCAAAATTTACAAGCAGCTCATGCAGCTCAATAACAAAAAAACAAACAACCCAATCCAAAAATGGGCAGAAGACCTAAATAGACATTTCTCCAGAGAAGATATACAGACTGCCAACAAACACATGAAAGAATGCTCAACATCATTAATCATTAGAGAAATGCAAATCAAAACTACAATGAGATATCATCTCACACCAGTCAGAATGGCCATCATCAAAAAATCTAGAAACAATAAATGCTGGAGAGGGTGTGGAGAAAAGGGAACACTCTTGCACTGCTGGTGGGAATGTGAATTGGTTCAGCCACTATGGAGAACAGTATGGAGGTTCCTTAAAAAACTACAAATAGAACTACCATATGACCCAGCAATCCCACTACTGGGCATATACCCTGAGAAAACCAAAATTCAAAGAGTCATGTACCAAAATGTTCATTGCAGCTCTCTTTACAATAGCCCGGAGATGGAAACAACCTAAGTGCCCATCATCGGATGAATGGATAAAGAAGATGTGGCACATATATACATTGGAATATTACTCAGCCATAAAAAGAAACGAAATTGAGCTATTTGTAATGAGGTGGATAGACCTAGAGTCTATCATACAGAGTGAAGTAAGTCAGAAAGGGAAAGACAATTACCATATGCTAACACATATATATGGAATTTAAGAAAAAAAAATGTCATGAAGAACCTAGGGGTAAGACAGGAATAAAGACACTGACCTACTGGAGAACGGACTTGAGGATATGGGGAGGGGGAAGGGTGAGCTGTGACAGGGCGAGAGAGAGGCATGGACATATATACACTAACAAACGTAAGGTAGATAGCTAGTGGGAAGCAGCCACATGGCACAGGGATATCGGCTCAGTGCTTTGTAACTGCCTGGAGGGGTGGAATATGGAGGGTGGGAGGGAGGGTGACGCAAGAGGGAAGAGATATGGGAACATATGTATATGTATAACTGATTCACTTTGTTATAAAGCAGAAACTAACACACCATTGTAAAGCAATTATACCCCAATAAAGATGTTAAAAAAAAAAACCAAATGAGATATCACTTCTTACTTGTTACGGTGGCTATTATAAAAAAACAAAGACAGGTGTTAGCATGGATGTGTACAAGTAGGGGCACTTGCACACTGTTGTTGGGAATGCAAAATGGTGCAGCCTCTATAGAAAGCAGTATGAAAGTTGCTCAAAAACATTAAAAATAGAACTATTATATTATCCAGCAATCTCACTTCTGGATATATATCCAAAAGAATTGAAATCAGGATCTTGAAGAGATATTAGTAGTCCCATGTTCATTGCAGCACTATTCCCAATAGCTAAGTGCAGAAACAACCCAAATTTCTGTTGACAGATGACTGGATAAAGAAAACGTGGTATATACATACAATGAAATATTATTCAGCCTTAAAACTGAAGGAAATTCTGCAATATGTGACAACATGGATGGACCTTGAGGACATTAGCCTAAGTGAAATAAGCCCAACACAGAAAGACAAGCACTGCATGATTCCACTTATATGAAGTATCTAAAATATTTCAAATTCATAAAATCAAAGACTAGAATGGTGGTTTCTAGAGGATGGGGGGGAGATGAGGTGTTATTAGTTAACAGGCATGACATTTCAGTTAAATAAGATGAACAAGCTCAAGAGATCTGTAGAACATTGTACCTCTAGTCCACAATATTGCACTTACATTTAAGAAGATAGATCAAGTATCCTTATCATATATTTTTAGCTTAGACAATTTGAAAACTATTTATGTAGTCTATGTGTACAATACTTTTCAAAAAAATCAAAATCTCATGCAGATTCCCAATATGTATGTAGATAAAAGCAGAGTTTTTTCTTTTCCATTATGGTTTATTAGAGGATATTGAATATAGTCCCCTGTGCTATATGCAGTTTGTTTTATATATAGTAGTTTGTACCTGCTAATCCCAAACTTCTCATTTATCCCTCCCCCACCTCCTTTCCCCTTTGGTAACCATAAGTTTGTTTTCTACGTCTGTGAGTCTATTTCTGTTTTATAAATAAGTTCATTTGTGTCATATTTTAGATTCCACATATAAGTGATATCATACGCTGCCTTTCTCTTTCTAACTTACTTCACTTAGTATAATAACCTTTAAGTCCATCCATGTTGCTGCGAATGGCATTATTTCATCTTTTTAAGGCTGAATGGTATTCCATTGTGTATATATACCATATCTTTTATTATCCATTCATCTGTTGATGGGCATTTAGGTTCCTTCCACGTCTTGGCTATAGTAAATAGTGCTGCTAGAAACACTGGGGTGCATGTATCTTTTCAAATTAGAGTTTTTTTCCAGATATATGCCCAGGAGTGGGATTGCTGGATCATATGGTATCTCTTTTAATTTTTTAAGGAACCTCCATACTGTTTTCCATAGTGGCTGCACCAATGTATATTCCTACCAACCGTGGAGGAGGGTTCCCTTTTCTCCACACGCTCTCCAGCATTTATCTGTAGACTTTTTAATGATGGCCATTCTGACCACTGTGAGGTGGTACCTCATTGATTTACATTTCTCTAACAATTAGAGGTGTTGAGCATTTTTCATGTGCCTGTTGGCCATGTGTATGTCTTCTTTGGAGAAATGTCTATTTAGGTCTGCCCATTTTCTGATTTTTTGTTGTGGTTGTTGTTACTGAGTTGTATGAGCTGTTTGTATATTTTGGAAATTAATCCCTTGTCAGTCGCATCATTTGCAAATATTTTCTCCCAGTCTGTAGGTTGTCTTTTCATTTTTCTTATGGTTTCCTTTGCTGTGCAAAAGCTGATAAGTTTGATTAGGTCCCATTTGTTTATTTTTGCTTTTATTTCTATTGCCTTGGGAGACTGACCTAGGAAAACATTGGTATGATTTATGTCAGAGATTTATGCTTTGCCTATGTTCTCTTCTAGGAGTTTTATGGTGTCCTGTCTTATATTTAATTATTTAAGCCATTTTGAGGGGTTTTTGTGTGCGTAGTATGTGAGGGTGCGTTTTAACTTCATTGATTTACATGAGGCTGTCAGCTTTCCCAATACCACTTGCTGAAGAAAATCTCCACAAAAAAGCAATATTTTAGTGGTATACATTTTGTTAGCCTAAATTGATAAAATTAGTCCAATAAGAAAAAATTTGCAATCTAGGATTATTGAATATAGTTATAATCTTATATCAGTCTTATCAGTTATTTTGTGTTTGGTTGGGGAAAAAAAGATTCACAGCTCACCTTCAATCTTTTTTTTTTTTTTTTTTTTTTTATGGTACGCGGGCCTCTCACTGTTGTGGCCTCTCCCGTTGCGGAGCACAGGCTCCGGACGCCCAGGCTCAGCGGCCATGGCTCACGGGCCCAGCCGCTCCGCGGCATGTGGGATCTTCCCGGACCAGGGCACGACCCCGCGTACCCTGCATGGGCAGGCGGGCTCTCAACCACTGCGCCACCAGGGAAGCCCTCACCTTCAATCTTAATACTCGTCAATACAAACCAGAAGCATGCAAAAGAAATAGAAAATCTTTTCAAAGTTAAATCACTAACAACATCTAACAATGGTATCCATTCTTACAAATATTCATGTCAGACAAAAATCACCTAATAGAATACAAAAACATTTATAGTATGGTACCTTGCAAAACGTAAGTGTAGGCAGACACCAACTGGATAGTCCTGAGCTGCATTCTTGTTCCAGGCCTGAATGTAAAAGAAAAAAAAAAGCATATTCATGAGAACTAACATTGGTGGCATCCTACGTACATCAGATGCACTGTATTAGTTCCATTCTTCAGGAACCTAGAGTCTAAAAGTGGCCTAACCTGCCACACACTACAGGACAATCTGCAATGCATTAATCTGGAGCTGCTGATAATCCAAACAGGATCAGATTCTGCCTATCAAACCCTTTCTTTTCCTCCTAAACTGGTGAATGAGGATAGCAAAGGGAAACTTTAAACTTCAAAAAGCCTGTTTTGAGCACAGTAGAAATATCATTTATGTTAAATATATTAATTAAAAAGGAATTACGACTGTAGATATACTACTATATATGTACATGTACTGGTGATATATATATTACATTTGCATTCTTTACAATAAAATTTTAACCAATACCTTAAGGTAGTGTTCCTGGACCAGGTTCGTCTTGCCCCATGCCCGAAGTCAAAATGCCAGAAGGGTTTTAATTTGCAAGGCAGCCAAGCAAGAAGACAGAGGAACAAGTTTCTGACCCGCCTTCCTGAAAGCGACTGGCCAGGGGTATTTATGCGATCAAGCAGCAGGGCGGTCTGAGGTGTGTAAGCGAGAGGGGCGTGGAGAAAGGTGATTGGAGAAAGGGGCGGTAATCGTGGTTCTGCGCAGCCGTAACTAGCTACAGGCCTCTGTCCGTTCAAACGTGGAAGTGCTTACCATCATCTGGGGGTGGAGTTTTCGGCCCTCTGGAATCAAAAGGGTCACAGAGAGGACACTTGCGCATGCCTAGTGGAGGGTTTGATAGTCCCATCCAGTCTTAACCGGCTGAGCTCTAACTAGACACAGCTGACGGCCAAGTTCCTGGAAGACAACCCAGGCGAATATCTTATTGTTTAGGCTACAAGCAGCTTGGAGGACATGCAAGTCTTAAAAACCTTGATTAGTGAAGTCAGGTGAAATGGATTTGACTCAAGATAACACACAGCTTCACTGGTTTAACTTGTCTAGTTGTTAAAGTATCACTTATCTAAATTCTCTGGAATAATCTCGCTTTGCTAATGAAAGCTGTTCCTCATCCTGAACAACCCTTTCTGGAGAAGCTCTTATCTGATCTTCTTACAGGATTGACCACTGTTATCCATTCCTTCTATGAAGCATAGTAATAGATGCCCATAGCATGTTCATACTCACAGCTGGTAACCTCCTACCGTCTACTAACATTGTCTTTCCAACCCTACAAGACTGTCAAGAGCTCGGCTGGTTTCTCACCTCCGACTAGCAGTTCTCTATCCAAAGACCAGATTCTCAGGCTCTTACTCTACATCCAGAATCTGCAAATGTCCCAGATTAACAGAAGCTGCTGATCAACAGCTCTCCTCTCAGTGCTTCTACCCTCTTCAAAATGTAGACCTGTCTAGTTGTGATGCATGGGCATTTTAACAGAATTTTTAAATTGATTATAATTTGTGTGGCATTTCTAGTCATTCTCAGTGAGAGCATTAGTCTGCTGCACAACATCTTACACAGGGGCCGAAGTCCCACACCTGGATTTGAAACCCCAGGGCAGGAGCTGTGTTCAACCACGTAGCTTTTGTGTATCCAGTTTCCATTTCAGGACTCTCAAAAGTTCTTTTCTGCTCAGAAAGTTAGTGCTCCTCAAGATTTGACCAACACAGACCCAAATTAATCTTTCTTTCCCTCCTTTTACCTTCAGATAATTTCTTACAAAAATGTTAAAACATAACATTTAATGATTCTGCTTTAAATGTGCCATTCAGCAATGATTTGTTAAATCCACTTGATTTTAATGGGGTGTGTACATTCACTTGGAGTTGACCAGAATTCATTTTGGTGGAGAGATGCATCCTCTCCCTCTGTCTTCCGAAGGAGCCACTCTGAGTAGAAACAGAGAGGTCCAGTCTTTGCAGCTCAGGCCAGGAGAGATGCAGTTTCCTTCTGAGGGGCTTCAGCTGGTAACTCTGGCCACTTGTGCATTAAGAGCCAGCGAGCCCAGCTGCGGGGCATGTCAAGATCCCAAACATCTGACTCTGCAGAAGGTATCTTATTGTCCTTAGTGAACCTTCTCGGCAATTGGCCTTCCTCTGAGGTCGTGGCAACACGAGGTTAGGCAAAGCCAGGCAGATGTGAAAAATAGCTTTCCCCAAATCAAAGCCCAGATAGAATTGAGGACTTGTAAAGACGTCTGATGGGCTTGCTCGTTGGCTAAAGATCAATTGGATCTAGACCTTGAGGAAACCAGAGTGTATGTTGATTTCCATTAAGAAAAGTGAGGAGAAATGCTTACAGAAATGCTACCACCTCCCTCCAGATCCACACCCTGCTCCCTCCCTGCCCTCCACCTCCTCTGTTCACCTAGCAATCATCCGAAAGGAAGATCCTCCTGAGCTGACAGGGTCCTTTAGAGAAAAGAAAATTGTCCTCTCTCCATATATTACCCCTCGATTTGAAAAGCAAAACCCACTGTCACCTCGCTGCAGAGTCACGCCGCTATTTTTAGCGTGTGTCCTTCTGCTTCTGCATGATGAGTCAGGATTCTCTTTTTAAAAATACTTGGCATTCCTCAGAAAAATATATACACATTTAATGTTGCTACTATTCCAATCCCCAAGTAAAGATCTGCTCCTTTTCTTAGCTGCCCTCAGCCCCACAGAGCTGTTTGGGCTGCACCCCCAAGACCTCCCATGCTACTGCTCATTTCAAAAGCAACAGCTAAGGCAGATGCAAGGGAGATGCACTGGTGCTCATAAATTCAAGGAGCTAAAAGAGCAACAGCTGTGGCAATTGCGGGACTTTAGCAGGTAATCAAGTAACTAAGAGCCGAAAGAGGGATCTGACAATTCTACCAGGAACTGGGACAGAGGGCATCAAGAACTTGAGCTTCAAGGAGAATTCTCCCTAGTTATCAATGAAAATGTAATCCTGTGACTTTACCCACATAAGCGCAGTGGACTTTCCTGCTCTTGATTCCAATCCCTGAACAGTAGGTATATCTTTTCTCATCTCATAATATTTGACTTTCTTAGTTCTATTTATCCTATATTATATACTGAGGTTCACCTGTGCATTTTGAGTTAAATTCATCATTGGTTTAATACCATCTTTCAGTAGACTTATATACTTATGATAAGATGGGCATTTTCAGGGAGGAGTATTGGGCTGATTTAGACTGAAGCTCAAGAGTAGCATTTCTTCTGAAATATTTTGAAGTCTAAAGGGCAATGATTCTCATACAAAGGGTAACTAGGCTTTCTTGCTCACCTTTGAAGGTTAGAATAACACCCAGGGACCAGGGAAGCGTATGAGGCATTGAAAGGAGAAGGGATACTGTGCCTTGTTCTCTTTTGTTATTAGAAATAACTATGAAAAACTTTCCCAGAGGACAGAACCAGGCTCTAAGTTCAGTGTAGTGGCTAAAAGCACAGACTCGAGCCAGTCTGCCTGGTTCAAATCCCAACTCTACCACTTCTAGGCTCTGTGACCTTCGACAAGTTTCTTAACCATTCAGTGTCCCAGTTTCTGCATTTGTGTAATAATGCTAGCAAATGATTTTATGAGAATTAAATGATTCACTACACAGAAAGTGTACACCTAGCACATAGTAAGCTCAGTAAAAGTTATCTTATTATATAAATCATGTACCTCTTCAATATTAAGCACTTGTTCAACAGTTGGAACACTAGAAAATAACACTATCAACTAAAATATCTCCTTGATATTTTAAAAATATTTTTGTATTTGTGAGCTCTGTTGGTTGCAAGTTCAACTTAAACCAGCCTAAGGGGACAAAAGATTAAATGATTGGCTCTTGTACCTAGGAAGTTTAAGCAGTATACATGGCGTCAGAAATGGTTGGATCCAAGGTCTCTGTCTCTCTCCACCTCTAGGCTGAGCTCACATGATGTTTTCCACATGATAGGAAGTTGGCCACCACTAGCCCCTTACTTACACCCTCCTGGCCTATCATCTCCAGCAGAAACAGTCTCCCCTGATGCTCAAGCATTAGTCCCAGGAAGGACTGTGATTGGTTCAGCCTACAACCAGTCACTATGGAGGCAGGGATGGCGTTATCCCGCCAGAATCAAGTGCCTTCCCCTGTAAAGCTAGCGGTGAGGCGTAGGGAGGTTGAGGTTGGGGGACAAGGAAGGCAAGACTGGCAGCAACAGCTCCAACCACACCCAAGGAATCGATCCCCTGTGCGAAAGAGTTGTCCTGCTATCAGAGAGAAGTGGCCCCAGGGACTGATATGCAGTCGAGAGTAATAGATGCCCATCTGAAGCTACCTGGGAAACGGGCTGGGTTAACAGGAGCCTACCTTGCACATTTCATAAGACAAAGATCCATTATAAACATATAAGATCAAATTACATCTTTAATTTTTAATCAATAAATAATTTATTGATTATCTTTTAATCATGGTTATCTTTTAACCATGGAGAGAGATAAGATCTTCATTCTTTTTATATAGTGATGGCAAATACATTAAACAGGTTTTATATCTCATGCAACCTAGGAAAATAGGTGATGAATTCCTAGAATGCTGTGTTGAGAGATTCCGAGGTTGCATCCTTGCTCAGACAAAACAATACCAGTCATGGGTATGGTCTGGGGAGTAGCAGTCCATATGACAGGTGATAACTGCCTGTATGATGCCAGTCTAAGAACCCTTATCCACAAACTGAGGACATTATAGATGGAGAGATTTTTCAGTTAGAGCTATGTGTCAGAGCCGAGCTTCCAAACAATGCTAGAATTAATTCAAATGGCCATTAACACCCAGCATGGCAGGTTAGGCACTTAAGTGAGCAGCTTTACAACACCACAAATGAGTGTTGGAAGGCTGACTCATCTCCGTTAAGAAGGAAGAAAATGCCGATTTACCTCTTTCAAAGCCCCCTAGAGCAGCATCTCACAACCCTTGTCTTGAGATGCTTTACTGTAACACAACAAATAAATAAGGACAAGAAGGTAACTTAACCTTTTCTTCCTCATTTTAACATTCTTATAGTTGAATACTTCAAATGAGACAGCATATGTAGTACTTCACTAGTCATAGTAAGCGTTCTTCAGTCATAGCTATTTTCATGATTATTTTCACAACTTTTCTTCCTTTTAAAGCATATATTTTATCACTAAATAAAGAGTGAGAGATCTGTGTGGCCAAACTCTTATTTTAAAGATTTTCTCAGAAGATTTCAGAGAAGATCTTCCTGTATTACCACGTTTTTTATTTTCTGTATTCTATGGTATTTTGACATACTGGGGGCCTTGTGAACCTGGGGAGAGACTGCCCTCCTAGAGTTAGCTAATGCTTAGAGATAACAAACACCTTGTTTGTGAGCACAACTTTCATGTACAAACCAACAAATCCAAAGTCCATGTCCCAGCCACCTCCTTTATCAAATGCTCACACACAAGCCAATATTTTCCCTGCCCTAAATCACCCCTGGGACAGGGACTGGACAACTAGAGACGACCCTCATAGCCCAGAGCCTGCCCAAATTATTCAAACTGTCCAATCCTAAGCTTGATCAAATTTGCCTACCCTGCCTCGCCCATTCCTTCCTGCAGAAACCACAGTAGAGGCCCTGGGCCATGCTTTTCCATCACTCCTGCTTCCTGAATGACTTGGGTGCTTCCCCATGTGGCCCTGCATGGCACAGCACGCCCCTTCCTCTTGGGAACTGTAAGTAATAAACCCTTCTTTCAAAGTCAGTTGTCTCTGTCATCTTTTTATACCTGATTAAACAAATCCAAGGTACATTTTAGGACACTCCCATAACCACAAACAATAGGGTTGAAGAATAATATGTGAAAGAAAAAAATACTCTCAAAATTGAAGTGGTAGTAAAAATGTGGGAAGAGGAAAACCTTTGAACACCGTATGTTAATATCATTTATTATTCATTTTCTTTCTCTAGTTGCATTTGAAAAGAAGTTACTACATCTAAGTATATACATACTGGAACTACGGAATTGCTATAGAAATAAATATCCATTTGCTGTGGGGGACTTGCCAGAGTTTTAATGAAATTATGGACAGAATTACTTTAGCAGAAATTATCTCCAATATAATCTTTAGCAATCCAGCAGTTAATTTAATCTCATCAAAACATGTTCAACTTGGACCAAATTTTTCTCTTTTTTTGCATTTTCTTTTATTTTCAACAAACTTTTAAGTAATTTTCCTTGATTTTACTGCCAAATTTTAAAACACCAAGCCCCTGGGTTAGAGGTAACATGCCCATGCGTAAAATTAAACATCAAAGGAAAAGCCAAATTATAATGGCTTTTTGGAATAAAGGATGAAGAGGGCAGATGTGGAAGGAAAAGGTGGACCTGGAAGAAACTGCAGTGCACACACACAAGGGAGCAGCATCCGCAGTGACCACTGCAAAGACAAGATGGAAAGCACAGCCACCGGAGTGTACTCTGCACAGAGATGCTGTGTACTGAAAGGAGGGAGAAATGATTTATAGACCAAGAAAGACCTGGACAGAATTATCCATTTTTGGAGGAATCATTTGTGCTGAAGCAATGAAGACTTTCTAGAGAACTATTTGAGGAGGCAGATGTTTAGATAATATGTTGCTGCTTTGCATTCCTATAACACCTTCCATCTCAGAGCTGCAGAGTGTAACACAAACATTAACTAATAAATTGAGCCTCGTGGCACCTCTGCGTGATCGATAAACGTAACAGCCGTTTTTACAGTGCAGGAAAGGCAACACCCTGCTCAAAAGTGCTGAAGTCATTCACCCAAGGGCACGAAGGGGAGAAAATGGCAACCTCTTTCACAGTGAGTGTCAATTCTCCCCACACTCTCCACAAGGCACTTTTTCTCACGTGGCAGGTCAGCAACTTCAAGAGCATGTTTTCTTCTGTGGGACACTTGGTGGTCATGAAGGGGGCACAACATCTACCCCAGTTTCCAGTGATTTGCTTCAGAAGCTATCTCTTTAACTGGGAGATAATTTGAAAATCATACGTCTTGGATCAAAGCCTTAACTTCTTTGTCTCTGGTTTACCCAGGAATTAATTTATGTGCTAATGCTGGTCTCTTTCCTGGAATGACAGTGGCCTTTAGCTCTAGAGTTACCTGTTCATGTGGCTTAATCCGATTATGCAAAGGACCTAAAATATTACAAGAATATCAAACAACCCCAACACGTCTGTGAAGGCATTCATGGAATTATTTTTACTGACATTTAATTTCTGCAAAGCCCATAAAATTGTCATTGACCAGAGCACATGAAATCAGTCCTTCTGATCTTCCAGGGAATTGTGTCTTGTGACAGCAAAGAAAACTATTTCTTAATCATTTGAGCCCCTGATTGACTGAAAATGGGCAGGCTGGAATGGTTTTGTGACAACAGAAGAAGACTTGTGGCTATGGATTTAGTTAAGATTCTCACTTGAAACCATCAACAAAATGAAAAGGCGACCTACAGAATGGGAGAATTTATTTGCAAATCATATATCTGATAAGGGGTTAATATTCAAAATATATAGAGAATGCATACAACTCAAAAGCCAAAAACCAATCTGGTTTGAAAATGGGCAGAGGACCTGAATAGACATTTTTCCAAAGAAGACAATACAGATGGCCAATAGACACATAAAAAGATGCTCAACATCATTAATCATTAGAGAAATGCAAATCAAAACCACAATGAGATATCGCCTCACGCCTGTTAGAATGACTATTATCAAAAAGACACTTGGCTCACCAAGTGTTGATGAGAATGTGAAGAAAACATACCCTTGTGCACTATTGGTGGGAATGTAAATTGATGCAGCCACTATGGAAAACAGTATGAAAATTCCTAAAAAAAAATTAAAGTAGAACTACTATATGATCCAGCAATTTCATTTCTGGGTATATATCCAAATAATCAAAGTCAGGATCTAGAATCAATACCTGCACTCGCATGTTCATTGCAGCATTATTTACAATAGCCAAGACATGGAAACAACCTAAGTGTCCATCAACAGATGAATGGATAAAGAAGATGTGATATGTCTATATCTTTGTTTATATATATGTATATATATCATATTTATGTATAGGTATATCTATACACACATATACATATATACACATATATACATCTATATATATACGTGTATATATATATATATGTATATAATGGAATATTATTCAGCCATGAGAAAGAAAGAAATCCTGCCATTTGTGACATCGATGGACTTGAACAGCGTTGTGCTAAGTGAAATAAGACATACAGAGAAAGGTGAATACTACATGGTATTGCTTATATGTGGAATCTAAAAAATAAAAAGTCAAACTCATAAAAGCAGAGTAGAAGAGTGGTTGTCAGGGGCTGGGGGCAGGGGGACTAGGGAGAGGTAAAAGGGTACAAACTTTCAGCTGCAAGATGAATAAGGTCTGAGGATCTAATGTGAAACATGGTGACTACAGTTGATAACACTATTGTATCACTGAAATTTGTTAAGAGATTAGAACCTTCTCACCAAAAAATAGAAAAAGACAAAGATAAATATTTGAGGTATGGATGTGTTAATTAACTTGATGGGGGGAAATCCTTTCAAAATGAACATGTATATCATATTCATGATGGGTGTACACTTTAACTATCTTACAATTTTATGTCAATTATACCTCAATAAAGCTGAAATAAATTTTAAAAAGATTCTCACTCACTTAGTTAAAAAAATTGAATTCCTATTTGACTTCAACTTCAAGTATTACTTTACAATATGAGAGAAACGGAATCTTTTCTTTTTGTCTATCACTAAAATTGCAAACTACAGAGATTAACACAGGGTAACTTTGCAGAAAAATAATTTACTAGAAGGATTTTATTGCAGAATTAACAGGAGGGCTGGAGAAACCAGGAAAACGGGCAGGAACTAAAGGAGGCAAGACACAACCGAGCTGTCCTCATTTGGTTTGGGATGCAGCCCCAGCAGTGCCACCCTGTCACTCACCGCCCCTCCACTCAACTCCATGGTAGATCTGGCAGAACCTGCATCTTTGGGTCCCTCCCTCAAGATTTAAAGTCCTGGGTGTGAACATTCTACTGGATACTTTCCAGTTGGTCTATTCCCCGACTACCAGAGAGCAGGTGAGGAGAACACCTGCTAGCCTTCAGCTTTCGTCTTGAGATCCCTCCAGAGTAGAGGGGGTTTCAGCTGCTAAGGCCTAACACCGCAAGTGCTACCCAACTTATCACATTCTTGTCTGCTTAGGAAATTCCACCACCACACTGTGTAACTCATTCTCTCTCTCTATCACACACACACATATATACGTATACATCTTATACAGCATATATATGTATCACTTTTTAAAAAAAGAAAACTTGATAATCTCATTTTTATTGTTGTAAAATATCTATAACATGAAGTTTACCATTTTAGCCATTTTTAAGTGTAAAATTTAGTGGCATTAAGCACGTTCACAAAGTTGTGTAACCATCACACATTATCAAGCTAATTTCAGTCAAGTGTTCTCCTCCGGTGAATGTGGTCAAGAAAGGACTAGAGGTAGTTCTGTGGGAACCAGGATAGAAAGGGATCCATTACAAGCAAAGTTGCCCGGGTGTCCTTTTCATGCCACATTGTAGCAGCTGACAAAGGCCATTTATGCAACAGCACAGCTTTCATTACCACTGTGGTTTGCTAGCACGTGGCTGCTGGTTTGTGTTGAAAAGTGGACTGTCCCAAACCCCTGGGTTCAAGTGTGGCCAGCTAACTTAGCAGTGAGTCCCTCCCTAGCCCCCATGAATTGTTTCATAAATAATGTCCCATTACAAAGTTAGGAAGTTGAATAAATTCCTCTTGCGAATCAACTCCTAATAAATGAAATTGTCTTCAGTGTAAACCCCCCCCCCAAAAATTGGAATTGTCTTGGTAACTAAGAAATCATTTACTTTATTTGCTAATGTTATCTGTGAATGCCTTCTAGACACATTCATCACACTTAGCATCATCTAAGAAGAGAACCCTTCTCTGACCCCCACACTTGTCCCAATTCTAAAATCACTGACTTTGGATGAGCCCCTCCCCCTGTGTCCCCAGGCAGGCGAGAAGTTGCCTTCACTGCAAATAACATAACACGGGACCAGCGCTATTGACGACAGCCATGCAACTGATTCCATTGTTGCTAACCTTTTGGAATTTAAAAAGCGAAGTAATTTACATCCCTGCCGTTAGTAATGTCCTCGAGGTTATTATGGTTATTGTTTACCTTTCCTGTCCGCATTTGGCAAGTTATCTGCCCAGTAACTAGATCTTATAATCCATCAGTTTTCATATAAGTATGTTAAGCGGAGAAATTGGGACTGATGTGGTAGGGGGGCAGGAGACTGTCTCAGAGAACCCCGATTCAGTGAAGTTTGAATAAGGCGAAAGAGGAAGTGAAGAATTACACAAAAAGGCTGAAAAGTTTTCATCGATTGTGCCCTGCTTCACAAAATGGGTGGGGGGATGAGAGTCGATGGTCACCCATACGATCTCCAATATATAATCAGCTACCCTGGAAGGTGGTAAGAACTCAGTGCCTGGTAAATTCCAGTCTTGCATGTACTGGAAAGGGAGAGTGTGCCTGCAGGTTGTGAGTTTGGTGCCATGGCCTCCGCGTTGTTCCAGGTTGGTAATTGGCCCGTAACACTGATTTGAGGGTGGGCTCTAATCCAAGGATTACACAGAATCCTTCCCCTGGGGGAAGCACCTGCCATTCGGAAGCAAAGATTCCACTTTCTCCTTCAAGCTCATTGTTTTATGACACCATCATCTCCCTGCATTCTCTTCCCATTTCCTGCTCTGCTGACGAAATGGCAATTTGAGGGAGTGGAATTGACAGTTTTAGGGAGCTTTGAAATGAGATCTTTTATGCCTTCTTACTATCTGTTTTTCCTCCACATGGTGAATGGCTAGCAAACAAAATTACAGAGGGCTTAAGTCACAGATTAACTTGATTTCTGGTGCTGGTATCTCCCCAATATTGTCTTCTTTCTACGTCTTTGCCCAGAAACGTACAGAATTACAACTTGCTGAGTTGCCATGCCGACCCCTATATGTTATCTGTTAAAGTTTCCAGACCCGCAGATCCTAATTTAATTGTAGGCATTTTAATTAATGACTTGTATGTTTTGTATAATAACACATTTTAAAAACTAATGAATTATAAACAGAAAGACAGTTAATTAGTTTTGATTAAAAGATAATTTACTTATTTAGATAATGCTCCTTCAATTTATGTTGCTCAAACAACTGGGTCTTATTTCAACCTAAATCCTTACCGTGAAAAGACTGGTACCCACTTCCATAACAGGCTGCAATGCCGGGGACCTCTGATGGGAAACTCATCATTAGGAGAATCTAGTAGAGTTGGCCTTGCCACATTGGTGTCTGCTTGCTTGTTGTCTAAGGATGCTACCAACGATTAGTGAATAATGAACTGTATCAAGAAAGAAGAGCATTTGAATTTTAATACGGCTTTTGAGGGAAACATTAGGGGTTTTTCTGTTTGCACTTGATTGCCAAACATTTGCTTGTTAAACAAGTTATTACACAAAAAGCACTTAAGAGAGTGCCTGGCACTTTGTAAGCACTCAATGAATTCTCATCATCATTGTTTGTATGTTTATGACGATTCTAGCATAAAAGGCTTGAGCATCTTGGCCTCCTTACCATGCTGGGCTTGTGTGCTCTCACCATACTGTTACGTCTTACCCTTGAACTTCTCTGCTGTGAGCTCTTGATTCAAACGTTCCATGTGCCCTCTCACCTTTAAGTTTGGACAGTTTTTAAAAGATTCTTTTTCAAAGAAATTTAGGAAGAAGACTTTCATAACATTTTGGGTTGCCATCTTATTTGGTGGTTAAGGTGAATATAACTTCGGTTATATAAGTCACTGTTAGAGGAATCTTCACTAACCTGCAGAAATAAGAAGTTGCATCATCACATCTTTAGCTCCTGGAGTTTTTTTCCTAGTGACCTCCAGGATGCTGGCATCTGTCCCAAGAATGGTTTAGGATGGTAATAACTGGAGGGCAAGCGATGCCTTGGTGGAAGCAGACACAACCAACGATGGCAACTCACTCAGTGTCCTCTTGTGCCACAAATGGGAAGACCCACCTAAACAAAGACCCCCATGACTTGTGGTTTTCTGGGGTAGAGTCCTCTACCCCGACACCCGCTATGCAGTCTATCATCTTGCCCCAGAAATCTCCACCCCCTCCTCTGAAAGAGGAGTGGATTCTCAGCCCCTTCCTCTGACTTGCAACTTGAGTAATGCCTTGGCGGTTCAGTGGTCTTTGTCAGTGTTTCCTCTTCTTGGGTGTTGCAAGATCTGGAGGAAGATAGTGATGGGCCCCAGACACTGATGAATGGGGGAGCTCCAATCCCAGACCAGGCTCTCCACCTAAGGGAGCTGCAGCTAATGTAAACAGGTATGCAACTTTCTTCTTAAACGGAGCAGCCTAATTTCATCTCAAAGAATGTTTCTGCCATGGCTATGACCATGGTCTTTCCCTTCTGATAGAACAGGCCCCACCACATGACCCTCTTTTGCCCCTTAGCTCTGCTGCCTCTTTAGATAAACTACTTAGCTGTCCATGGTTGTCTTCTTTTCCGTTCCTGGGTGGGTGGAGCTTACTCTAACGTACCACTTGAGGGTAAACTGTTGTATCCCCTTGGAGTAGTCGTGGTGGAGGGGGCAGTGGAAGGATGCAAGAAGGTGATTGTTAATTCATCCCATCACCAGGGCTAGAAAGAAAAATAACTCTACTGGCCTCCAGTGTTGGGAAGGAGGAAAGATTTGTGAACAGTGGGACACTCTGGTTAGAGAATTATGCCCACAACCAACAGGTACTTGATAAATCTTCCCTCTTGTAGTTTAACTACCTTCCTGGCATCTGATTGCTTTTTAGCACATCCAGAAAGTGGAATAGAAAAAAACGAAAAGAAGGATAATGTGATTTTCACTGACTTTTAAAAACAGTAGGATATTTATTTTATCAAAGACTTTTGATGCACATTAGTGGTTAAATTGTGGAAATAAACATCATGCATTTTAAGTGTTTTCTATTCTTGTGTTCATCTTCATCTTTGACTTGCATCAGTTGATAGAATGACTGTCACCACCGTTAGGGAACATGAGCCCATAGAAAAGTGACAGAGGTGTCACTTCCTCATAAAGACTGGATGCATGAGAAACATCATTTTTTATAACATATGTTCAATCTGTGTTATGATCTATGTCTCAGAAGTTACCAGAAAGTGTTTATTCATCATGTACGATTTTGGCCCTTGGAAACTTACAAGGAGACACTTACCCCAAACTGCACTGTTCTCGGATCTTGCAAGCCACCTGACGGTATTGGTGCCTATGTTGTATCCTGTATGGAGCTAATGCTACCTGCAAATTATGCAGAAGAACAAAGCAAAACAACTGCAAAGGGAGGCTCAAAATGCCACCCCAGCTCTGCCTCTCTCTTCTGCCTCCCACTCTTGTTAATAGATTGCTTCTATAGGCCCCAGCCCAGCCTGGTCCTTGCCCCCAACCCTAGCCACATCCACATGGGGGAAGGCAATCCCGTATCAGCCCCATCCCAAGCCTACGTGTGATGGAGAATTAGCCAGATGAGAAGCTGCAACTCAGCCTGCCAGAACGTTCTCTTCAAGATCTGCTCCCCGTGGGAACCAACTGGAGCCAGAGTCTAGGCATCAGCTTCCTAAGTCCGTATCATCTCAGAGCCAAGCAGAAAAAGGCCTGGTAGCCCAACTGAGAGATGGTGTGGCAGATGAGTCATTCTGTCCCTTAATTAACATAACAGCTGCAAGCAATCTCTCCCCATCCCCATAATCTTACCAGCAACATTGGCCGGTTCTATGTGTTTGTTGGCCACGTGTACTGTGTGTTTCAAATAATTGATAACATACAGGATTTTTGTGCCCAGACATAGAGCATGCTTCATTCTGCATCTTCATTAAAAAAGAAATGTTAAAACGTTGTATATGTCAGATGTTCTGCAAATGCAGAATCGTCTTCTGATATGGAACTATATCCAAGAATTTTTATTTGTTTTTATCACATCATGATAATAAAGATTCATGGAAAGTTTGGGGCATGGTGGCTTAAAATTTTTCTGGTTTCTCCTAATTTGTTTACTTTTTAAAAGCAAGCTGTAAATATTAGTGGTAATGATGTGCTGAGTGGAACTACATTCCGACGTCAACCTCAGAAGGATTATACTAATCCAGAGGCCAGAAACCAGTTGAATTTCTAACTATACTATTCTTGGTTGAAGTTTTGAAGGAAAGTTTTTAAGGGTAGTTTGTGGTTTAAATTGCATATTTTCTCTGAAGTTTTATTCTAAGTATTTGGAAATGCAAAAGTATATATGTGATACGTGTAACATCATCACTTATACATTATATATAGAATGCAGATAACTATACAAGACAGTTCACTGAATTGTACCTGGCATGTAATAGGATTGAATAAATATCCGAAAATGGATAAACTAAGAAAATATGCAGTACCTAACAGGGTCATATCTGATTCCTGTGGCCAAGTGATGCAGGGGTCTGTGAAGAAAAAACCACAAAATGTGGCCAGATATGGCCTTGGGAAGCAGATAGCACTGTACAATATGGTGAAAATATGTTTTTTTCACTTGAGAAATTCTTATAAATCAAGTGAAATCAGCCACATAAGTATTTCTTGTATGAGTTTTAACTTTTCTTCTGTAAATTCTAAGTGGGCCAGGACTCAAGTCACTCAGGGCATTGCCGTGATGATTGGGTGTAGCCCGAGAGGTTGCCTGGCGGTTGTTGAATTCAACCCAAAGAGCCTCTTCAGCATCCTCCTCCAGCCTAAATGGCAGGGAGGCAGAAACAGGCACACTCAGCTTGGTGCCCAGAAGGCATTCATCCTGCAGCTGGGGGGCCACTGCAGAAGGTACCAGGAAGGTGAAAGAGGGGTTTGCGATCTCTGACGGAGGGCTCCAAACATTTAAAGATGAGGGGAGGGGATAGGAGACTGTGGGGCAGTGGGACCCCAGAGTGATCTCCCCTGCAAGGAACCATGTAGGGCCATTAAAAGACTGTTAATAACAATAATGATCATCCAAAGAACGCTTGCCAAGTGCCAAACGCTGGATGACCTCATAATCCTCATAAGAAAGGGAGAAATAGATACAACTAGTACCTTCATTCTGCCTTCATTTCACACAGGATGAATGATAGAATAACTTGCCTAGGATATACTATTAGTGAGGTTTCAAACCCATGTGGTTGGACACCAAAAGTGAGCTATTAATATTTTGGTAAAGTGCCTTTGCTTGAACGAGGTGAGAAGAAACTAGCTCCAAAGATCATACCATGACTGCGTGACCACAGATCTCTTCACCACGCAGGCACTTCTGAGCTATGCCCTAGCACAGGGTCTGCATAACCTCAAGAAAACCCTGGACCCTCCAAAAGCCAGGGCAGTTTCTCCATGGTACCCACTCTCCCTGCATGAACCATTGCATCTTCAGACTGTGTCCCTCTCAGCCCCCTTATGTTCGTCTGCCTCATGCCCTTGAACATGCCATGGTGCCCCTTCCTTCCAGGGCTGCCTCTTCCTTGCACTTCACCCATCAGCTCTCCCCCTCCTTTAAGACCCATGAGGTATTCACTGGCTGGTCCAGTGCCGGGGTGACTTCTGGCTTTTCATTGCTGTACGCATGTGCCCACTCAGTCAACACATAATTATTGGTATGCTTTCAGCATCAAGTTACAGGAAATCCATCTGAAACTGGATTTAGCAACAATAAAATGGTTGGTTCACATTCCTGAAAGTCCACAGGGAGGGCCAACACTTTGGTTGCTTAGCCCAGAAGCTCTAGCTCTGGTTTTCTGTGATTCTCTTGATTCTGCCCTGCCCTGTACATTGGCTTCATCCTTATTCTTGCAGAAGGATGGAATAGAGAGTCAGTTCTGGAAGTAGGAGACAGAACTTTTCCAGAAGCCCCTAGAAATCTTCTCATTGATCTGATTTGAGTGAACCACTCACCAGTGAGGAGAATAGAATTCTCCTTGATCACAGAAGCCGTGAACAAGGTGGCATATGACGTTGTATCTCCTCTGCTCACGTGCACACTCCACTTTCCACTGTCCCATCAGACTTTACTTACAAATCACAAGTTCAAAGATACAAACATTAAGAATTTCAAGATGGTCATTGCACAGCATGTAACCAAGCATGGAGGCCTTGGAGCAGGAGGCCCCACGTGACCGCACAGCTCACACATCCATGAAGCTAACCCTGAACAGGTAGTTACCTAAACAAAATCAGGGGGAGGGGATGGAGATTGAATTCCCAGTCAACACTGTCCACCATTGGCATTATCTTCATTTTGTAACGAGGAATCGGGCACTCCAAGGTACCATCCTGTAGCTGTTGCAAAGCTGATATTCAAACACAGATGCACTTCCTCTCTGGCCCTCCCATTCTCATACTGACAACCTGTATCTGGGGATCGCTTTCTGCCTTCTGATTCCTTTGCTCCAGTGGCTTGTCACTGACTAGAAACCAATGCTCCTGGATCCTCTGCAGAGAGTAATTGGAATTCTGCGTAAACACAGACATTTCCTAATGGTTTCCAGGGAGGATCATTTAGTGTGGGTTTATTTATTCAATTTGTTATCACTGCTCCTATTGCTACGAGGCACGCGTTAAAGGAAGATAGATTCAAATATAACATTAAAGGAAGCCAGTAAAAGCCCCACTAAAGGGGAGCCAGATACCTACTGTTCCAACTGCTTAGTCTCATTTTTGAAACACACTCACTTTTAAAACGCCTGGGACTTCCCTCTGGAGACTCTGTTTCCCCTTCTCTGTGCTCATGTGTTTCATGGGGCACTGCTGTAGGGATCTAGCTCCCAGGATGACACTCAGGTATTAGGAAGTAAATGATGAATGGGAAGACATTATTTGGGTACTGTGGTTTTCAGACAGGGGCTGCAAGAGAATATATTTTCGGGTGCTTCTGTTGGTATTTAACTTGGAGACTGTATACACAGTAAATCAGGAAGGCCGATACAACAGTGCAGAGGAGTGTGTTTTATGTATGGTTCTGACAGCCTACAAAGGCTGGCTCGGTGGGAAGGGGTGTCGATTTATGGTCCCACACTTGCAGGTGGTGGCAGCTAATATGTAGCATGGCTCTCCCTCTATACCTGGGAGTATTTCTTTTTGGGTTCATCCTGAGGAAAAGGAAAAGTGTAAGGCAAACTGTGGACTCTTTGACACAAGAAATGCAACCCGGGCAGCAACTGCATAACTTTCAAAGGCTAGAGAAACTGCTTAGACCCAACACACTGGTCCACAGATCTCTCCAAGGCTCATTTCTTGGTGGCAACATCACCCAGTGGAGGGAGGTTTCTTGATTCCCCAAGGGCTCACTCATTTTATCTGTAGGCAGGGCTGACTTAACCAAAGAGGGACAAAGTGTCGGGGGCCCCTAATGCGTTTAGGGGACCCCAGAAATGTTTTAATTTCTTTTAAAATATGAAGAAAAATTAATATAATTGTAAGGAATAAAGAATGATGGATCCAGCATAGATTATACTTGTCTTTACCCCACTGACGTTGTCAAATATTTTTTTTCAGACACACACACTCTATTTTATGTTTACAAGAGATAAATAGACTGACACCAAGCATTGTAAATGGATGACCACAACAAAAGCAACTATGATTGCAATTACCAAACACGAAACACACTCCTATGTCAAATATTTTTAACGTGTTTCTTTTTCTTTTCTTTTTTTTTTTTGGGGGCAGTACCCGGGCCTCTCACTGCTGTGGCCTCTCCCATTGCAGAGCACAGGCTCCAGACGCGCAGGCTCAGTGGCCATGGCTCACGGGCCCAGACGCTCCGCAGCATGTGGGATCCCCCCGGACTGGGGCACGAACCCGTGTCCCCTGCATCAGCAGGTGGATTCCCAACCACTGCGCCCACCAGGGAAGCCCTTTTTTCTTTTTTAATGGAGTAAGGAGCCCACAAAAACCAAAGTGTCAGAGGCCCATGAAAGTCATAAAGTGTACCTACGGTGGAGGTAACACAGGGCTTAATTAAAAACTAACTTATTCCATCTCCGCAGGCCGGTACCAAAGATGGTCTGTGGCATTCGGCAAGGCTGAGTTAGTCGTAGTCTAGAAGTGTCTCCAAAGAACTTCAGGGAAGGATTGGGGCTGTCTGTGAACTGCACCGGTAGCCCATCCAGGAAGCAGGCCCACAGCCTTGACTGCACTTGCTACCGCCTGATCCACGAACAGGTTCTGCAGTAGCTTTCAGAGGACTCCTTTGTGTATCTCTCCAGTTTCCTAGGGCTGCCATAACAAGTACCACAAACTGGGGGACTTACACACAGTCCTGGAGGCTGGAAGTCCAAATCAAGCTGTTGGCAGGGTTGGTTCCTTCTCAGGGCTGTGAGGGGACCTGATGCCAGGCCTCTCCTAGCTTCTGGTGGTTTGCTGGCAACCTTTGGTCTCCGACTTGTAGAAGCCTCACCCTGATCTCTGCTGTCATCTTCGCATGATGTTTTCTCTGTGAGCATATGTTTGTGTCCAAATTCCCCTTTTCATAAGGACACCAGTCATCGAATTAGGCCACTCCTGTCCGACCTCCTCTTAACTAATTACATCTGTGACGACCCTGTTTCCAAATAAGGTCACATTCTTAGGGACTGGGATTTAGGACTTCAACACATGAATTTTGAGGGGACACAATTCAGCCCCTAATGGCAGTTCACGCTGACCCTGTGATCTTGGTCTGGGCCTTGAGTGAGTGAGAACCTCTTACGCCTGAGGTTCCAGAAAGCAGCTCAGTATGAATCATCTGCAAATCTCTCATTTCACCTTCTCCCAGCTTCCATCCCAAGGCTGGTGTGTGAACCCTCACTTCCAGGAGTGTAATCAGGGATTCGTGTGCCCAGTGCCAGCTGGGGATTAAGGGGAAATGAGAGGAGGGGTCTCCATGGTGTTCTTTTGCCACCACAAAGCCTGCTCTTCAGCAAGAAGAAGAAGGTGAAGAGTGGGCTGTGGAGATGAAGGTGAGACAGAAGGTCACCAGACATGAGATGAGAGGGAGAGGTGATAGGTAGGACCAGAGCCGGAAGGCTTGACCTGCTTGTCTCTATGTCAACTATGCATAACTCTTTTCATTAGCCGGGTGGAGGATCTATTGCAGGCCAGGGTCAGGAGCATAGATGCTGAGTCTGAAATGCAGGTGTGGGTGTTGGGAGGTGGAGGGGAATTTGTAGGGTTGGCATTGAGCCTGGGACGTGGAGGAAGCACTAAACAGTTCAGCAAAGCAGCTGTGCGCATTAACCAGTTTACTTAATCAGCAACATCAGGCCCCAGGACTCGTCATCTCTGTGCATACACCACAATGCACAGGAGTGGGTGCAGTGGGAAAAGAATAGACTTGGGAATTATACAGAACCGAATTTAAATTCCAAATTCTGAGTCCACTGGCTTTAAGCAAATCACTTTATCTTTCTGGCCACAAGTTCCAACATCTGTAAAATGGAACATATAATAATAACAACAATATCAACAACACCTACCCTGTAAGATTGTTGGGAACACTGGGTATAGTTATATGAAGTACCTGATAGGGTCCTGCATGTAGTAGGCAATGAATAAACGGCAGCTAGTAGTGGTGATGGGAGCGTCTTGGACCGACCAAATGCCATCTTCATTCAGACAGGCTGTGTGTGTGTGAAGTTGAAACTAAGGCTTAAACTTCCAGGAACTTTTCTTTAGTTCTTGGCTTAAGACACAGGCGTGAGGTCTCAGGTATTACCGCTGGGTTAAAATTCGTGTAAAACAAGTGGATACAAGAAAAAGGGGCCAGGATGGCACTGGCTAGTCTGCCTTTTACTATTATTGATAGGGTGGCTGCCCAGTCGGTGACCTGGCACTTTGATCTCTGCTGTGCTCTCCTTCAAAAGTGAGTGGAAAAGTAATGATAATAATGAACCTTATATGATGTTTACCATACGCCCAGTCCTGCTCTTTATATAATCTCCACAACAACCCTAGGGAGTAAGTGCTATTATTACGTCCTCATTTTTACCGATGAAAATGGTTAAGATCCATGAATGCAAGGTCAAAGTCTGGCTCCAGAGGACTTGCTTGTCTGCCGCTACACTCTACTGCCTCGTATACTGTATTCCCTCTGCACCGTGACTCCACTGAAGTGGGGTGCATGTGTGGGTGTTAGGGTGCCAGAGGGCACCCAACGCTCACCTCCCAGCCACTGTGCAGAAGGCAGGGTGAGTTGTTTCATTTCCACTGTTCTCTCTGCTTTTTGCAGAACTCGTTGTCCCTCGAAGGATATTAATACAGGAAATGAATAAAGAGGGGTTTCAAAACAAAATTGAGACCAAGATAGCTCTCATCTTCTGCATGTCTGATAAATAAGCCCTCCCAGTAATAAGCTCTTTGGTACGAGACTTCTCTCCCTGGAATATTAATGCTCCAACATGCTATAAATAACAGTGGTGTAGCTCATTTCGCAGACTGTGTCATGGCTATCTGCTCAAATATTTCCCTTCCTTTTCCTGTGTTCTAATGACACATCAACTCTCTGGACTATTACATAGCCATTAAAAATGGTAACTTTCGGGCTTCCCTGGTGGGGCAGTGGTTGAGAATCCACCTGCAGATGCAGGGAACGCGGGTTCGTGTCCCAGTCCGGGAGGATCCCACATGCCGCGGAGCAGCTGGGCCCGTGAGCCATGGCCGCTGAGCCTGCGCGTCCGGAGCCTGTGCTCCGCAACGGGAGACGCCACAACAGTGAGAGGTCCGCGTACCGCAAAAAATAATAATAATAAAAAAAAGGTAACTTTTAAAGGTTAAAGTGTGTAACAATTTGGGAAAATGTTTATAATAATGAGTGAAACAGTTACATACTAGATGCACATGCATGCGTTTAAAATATGTATGCAGGAGGAAGAGGTCCTCAAGGACTCGGAAAAGAAAAGTCGGTTCCAAAAATTGCAGACCTCTTTTTTAAAATTTTGCAGGTCCTTTTAAAAAATGGAAATAAAGCAAGATGTTTACCCGTGCCATCAGTTACAAACATAATACATACCTATAGACTCACAGTTTTGGGGAGCTGCGAAGGCCTCTAAGATTGATTAAAAAAAAAGCTATTAAAATGACAGAGATTATAGTGGATGTTGGAAAACTTATTATAAGATAAGTAATGTGCTTTCCTTACCCTGTTTGAAATTCCTAAGTGGTTGTAGAACTTGAGGGAAGGGAGAAGATGAAGATGAAAGGAAGATCTTTTCCTTTTCAGTGTTCTCTCACACCAGGTAAAGGGAAAAATAGGGCAGCCCAAATCCTTTGAGGAAGAAAGCAGGACATAACTAACAAATAAAATATGGACTAAATGAAATATAACTTAAGAAATCTCCCTAGATACATTTTTCAATGAACCTGAAATCTATTAGTTATCTTTTAGTTCTTCATTTTCTTCACTAACTTAAAGTCTTATTTGCCCTTGTTGATTTGTTCTACCTTTAGTTTACTCACTGAATCATTTGTTGTCAGCTTTGGGCACTCGAGGTTTGCTAGAGTGAAATGAATTTTTTATACTTCAGCTCTGCTTCTTAATATGTATTTTTAAAGGTAGATTTGCACATAAAAAGAGTATTTTTTTAAAGTGCAATGCCATTGTGCATCTGGGTTTCATTTACTCTGTTGGTCTGGGTCAGCTAAGATGCCAATATATCTTTAGCATTGATGCATCAAAGGACTTAGAGAAATTAATCAACTGCATTCCAGACCGGAACCTTCATTCCAGAGGAAGTGCGGGTCATTAATAAAAGCTAATTTTCCCCATTCAAAATGCTATAACATAGAAAGGAAAATGAAAATGAAATGACTTGGAGTAAGTCCAGTCCAAGACTAATTTCCATTCAAGGTAAACCCTTAGGTTAGGTTGGAACTAGACAAATCAATTGTCTTCCGACACTTGGAGGTCAAATCCAGACATATTTGCGATCATTCCTGTTGCCAAAGTCCCCGAAACAGTCATATGTTTCTTGATTCTCTTTAAAGACTTTGATACTAGGGAGATCCTTTGAGAAATCAGTGCAAATGATGTGTGATACTGGAATGAAAAAGCAACAAACTTAGAGCAAACAATCTTGCTTAGAAGGTCTGAAAGGACCCATTGTTCTTGAATAAAAAGATTCTAGAAGATTATGACCAAGGAGTAGGTCCCAGTGGAGAAGAAGAATAATCAGAGTTTGGAAATGTTTTAAGTTTCCATCAGTACGGCCATCAGTATGGCAGAGACGACATTTGTCGCTAGTTGACATATGCTGCTGCTCTGGTCCTCAAGGTGTGGCCTTTGGGAGAGTGGCTGTCAGTCTCAGCATCACCTGGAGGCCCACTATAAATGCAGGTAAACCATGAGTGGATTTTTGTCTGTTTGTTCATTTGCATTCCCCTAGTGTCTGTAACTGTGTCCAGCACACATAACTGCTGGATGAATTCATTTCTTCAGTCCAATCTAAAATCATCGAATTAAAATCTCTGGAGGCAGGCCCCAAGAATCTGCATTTTAACAGGATCTCCAGGCGGTTCTTAGGCACAGTTAAGTGTGAGAACCACTGTCCTACTGGGCACGGACACTGACCAATACACTATTAGGTTTGAATGGTTCCCCTGAACATGCACAAGATTTAGATGCCTAAAGAGGAAGAAACAGCCATACCTTGATTTCTACTGGGGCAACAATGACTGTCCCTTGACACTTCGTAAAACCTTTACGTCCATTATCTCTGGGTGTTAGGATAGGCAATTATCCTTATCCCCATTTTACAGGTAGGGAAACTTGGACATATGCAAGGTCAACTAATCAACAAAAAAGAAATCGAAACCTACTCCACTAGACAGAGGTTAGGATATTCTCTTAGTTCCTTAGACAAAAGGCACTGCATAAATCCCCCATATTATTCCCACACTTTGCACAGTATTAGATCACTTTCTTATAATCACTCCATTCTCTTTTATGAGACCTGAGGTTAAATTGGAGGCTCCAATAGGAGATTTTATGTGTTTAATGGATTTTGGTCTAATAATCAGAGTCTGAAACGCTGGTCAGAAGGCCAGCTGACTTCTAATGAAGTTGCACTTGGGGGAGTAGGTTTTTTTTTTTTTTTTTGTGGTACGCGGGCCTCTCTCTGCTGTGGACTCTCCCGTTGCGGAGCACGGGCTCTGGACACGCAGGCCCAGTGACCATAGCTCATGGGCCCAGCCGCTCTGCAGCATGTGGGATCCTCCCAGACCGGGGCACGAACCCGTGTCCCCTGCATCGGCAGGCGGACGCCCAACCACTGCGCCACCAGGGAAGCCCCGGGAGTAGGTTTTTAAAAAGACATTACAAGTCTATACTGTAGAAGAAGACATGCGGATATTTAGGGGAAGAAATATGTAAGGTGTATGGTCACTTCTAAAGCCTTGGATACAGACAGGCACGTGTATTCCAACAGCCACTGTTAGAATAGTGTAACCCGTGACAGAAATTTAAATTGTGGATCGGCCAGCACAATTTTTAGGAAGGACCCTATGGGAATAGCAGGAGGATACTTCATCAGTTTCTCCCATTAGCCACTCCTGGGGGCCCCTGGGATGGGCTCACCTTCCTGACTCCTTACCCACTGCCGAATGGAAGGCAGACTTTCCAGCTCCCCCAACTGCACCCCTTCTTTGCCATCTCCAAAACATGCACTCATTCACTTCTTTTTAATTACTTATGGAATTTTTCAACTGGACACCACAAGGAAAAATGGGCTTAACAAAAAGAACAAGAAATGAGGAAATTAATATTATGGGAAATCTTATATTTATAGCTGTATCAGAGTAATTTCCCCTCGAAATTTTATGGTATATTGCTGGCTAGGCATTTTCTTCCATTCCCAGCACTCTTGGGAATATTTTAAATACCAGACAAGCACTCTCACCACAGAGCTATATTAAGTTGAATATACTTAGAATACTGTATAGACATATCTCAGACTTTTAAGTGCATGGTCTACACATGGAAACCAACAATTCATAAGTGACCTCACCCAGAGCAATGACCCTTTGTGCTTCCCAATGTGGGAATGTGAAACAAGAATCCACTTGGCTACTCCAGCCAGGCCACACAACTTTGGATCCTAGAACTTTTACTAAAATGTAAATGATGCTAACCCGCCTTGTTACACCCATTTTTCTAGATCAGTGGTTCTCAAACTTGAATGTGCATGAGAGACACCCAAAGTACTCATTAAGAATTTAGATTCTTGGTCCCCAATTCCACAAATCAATTCGGCAGGTCTGGGTGGGGTCCACAAATCTGAATCTGCACTGGTAAAAGCTCCAAGGTGATTCTGAGGACTGCTCTTTGAGCAACTGAACTCTGGATCCTGCCTGGAGAAACACAGTGTCTTGTCCCATGGGACAGCTGGACTACAGCTCTTGCCCTGAGAAACACGAATGAGTCTCTGGGTCGCTCCTGGGGGCCCCACTCATTCCATAGCTACTTGAGTTCTCTTGGGTGGAGCTTTGGGCTTATGGATGAAGAACTCTTCCCCACGTATGATCTCCAAATGTTCCTCTCCACAGGCTGTAGGACATCCTGTATTGATAAGGAACATTAATTAAGCTCCTTCACCTAACCTGGGGGCCTCAATTGTTTCAATAAGCTGTTTAATTTGCCAGCAACATTGGCTCATACTTTCAGACTATAGGACCCAATTTCTTCTTAGCCCGTTGTGCTAGTGGTTCGCAAACTTGGATGGGCACCCAAGCCATCAGCACAACTTGTTAAACACAGGGAGTCAGGCTCACCCCAGACCTACACAGTTAAATCCTTGGTGTCTGTGCCAGGAATTCTGTGATTCTGTATTTGACAAGCTCTACTGGGGGTTCAGGTGCCACCAAACATTGAGAATCATTGCGAAAGGAGTTATTCTCAAATATCAGGGGTCCTGGGATCACCCAGAAGACCCATGTAACCAAATCAATGGGCCTTACCTCCCAAGTGTCTGATTCAGTAGGTCTGGGTGAGGCCTAAGAATTGGGATGTCTATCAAATTCCCTAGTGATTCTGATGTTTATGGTCCAGGGTCCGCACTCAGAGAACCACTAAGCAAATACCTAAGCTGAGTCACACTTAGAGCCACGTGGCACCATCAAACCAAATATCCAGTGGCCTTAAAGCATTAAGACAAACATTTCCCGTGAAATGTTGCTTCAAGCCTGAGAGGGCCTTCTGTTCTCAGATCACTGGCAGAGTAGCAGAGGTGGTTGAGAGATGACATTTCTCCAGGATCTTTGTGGTGTCTCTCTCTCATCTGGAGAGTGTCCCTGTCACATGAAAATTACCTTGGCCATTGGCCATCGCAACAAGGGACCCAAGTGGAGTGCTATCCCTCACCCTTTGCTAATTGTATTATTCTGTCCATTTCAGGCTGAGCCTGTTAGGTGGTCCTGGATCACTCCCAGGCACTTTCTCAAGGACTGAGCACATCTGTATATTCCATTCCTCCCCCTTCAGTAGAACGCAAAGGCATTATTCGGCAACGTTGATTTTACAGGTATTTTATGGGAAGATGGAGAAGAGATTACACCACACACTGCACAGCAAAGCTTAATCCAAATACTCACCTTAGTCATCTCCTTCTCTCCTGTGTCCGCCCCGCCCCTCCACCAGCTTTTTCTTAGTCTCTTCCTTCCTATTATTGTATAGAATAATTTAAACCCACCCCCATGAGTATCCTCCCACTTGAATCAATCCAATGCCCCCATCTTCCCTCAGCACCTAAGGTGTTCTCTCTGGGATCCTTCCTCTTTACCAGGAGGGAATTATAAAAATATATCCCTTCTTCAACCCCCACCTCACCCTGACATAAACTCCAGTAGAGGTTCTCTTTAGAAGAGGATGTTTGCCTTTGGGGAGAGTATGGTTCATCCTTTTGGGAGCTTCTTCCTTCTCTATGCAAGGCTAGCCCAGACACAGGTGTGAGATGGAGAGTCACCTTCTCTTTCTGAGCTCTAGCAGGTTGATCACAGATGGGTTCTTGTGTCACCATTGCCACTTTGATGCAACAAGGACACCTGGAGCTTTGGGGAGGTAGGGGAGGAGATGCCCTTGGAGATACAATGTGAACACATGGAGCCTTTCCTGGGAGAGTGGGCGGCGGTGCACTTGGAGATATAGTATGGACCCTTGGAGTCTTTTCTGGGGAGGAGGATGCACTTGCAGATGCAATATGGACACCTAGGGCCTTTCTTGTCCACGAGAGGTCAGGGGATATACTTCAGAGTCCTCAAATGCTTTGAGAAGCTGAGTCCACCCTTAGCTACATCACCCTCAGCTTTGGACTAGCCCCATGAACAGACAACAGATCTTCCCCCCACCACTCCCACCATGGTTCTTGGGCATGACAGCCTGACCCCAGCTGAGTTAACCTGGCAGCCAGCTACAAAGGGTTTAGAGCTTCTTTTGAGTCTCCCACTGCAGCACAGAGTTCCATGACACAGCATGAAGTGACTCAGCAAAGTCAAGGGAGGGCAGAGAAGACAAAGGGAATTACAATATTTGGGTTAGAACAATCAACAAAGGTCATCGTTTGAGAACACCCACAAAGCTCAGATTGCCAACGATTGCAGTGCCACCTGCTGGCTGGGGACCCTTTAGTATTATTCTCGCGTTGGCTCCGTTCTACAAGTTATTCTCTGGGCCAGGATCTCTAAGACCGTTTGGAGACCAAACAAAGGAGCCTGCTCAGGGAGGCTGTCTCCTTGAACTAGACTTCAAAGAGGTTGTTTTGTGAGTCTCTCTCACGCCCTTATGGAACTTCTCTTTATCTTTGAGGAACTGCCATGATCCAAAAGTCAGAAAGGTCTAAAACTATGCAAAGGTGTTGAAGGTGTTGAAAGACAGAAAACCTAGCAGATAAAATATGTCCCTTTGATGTTTCGCGTGTGCTTAAAATTCTTCAAGCCACCGTAAAATGATCACCAATCAAACTATTAATGTGATTGTGTCAATGGCCACTGTCTTTCCCTTGTACCCCTAATAATTAAAAGCATCCAGCTGCAGTCCAGCTCCTCAGTGGACCAGTATAACTGTGGACTTAGAATGACATCTCCTCTATCTGCTCTGCCCTGAATTTATAGACACAAATGGTCCTTAAATTTGCTAATGAAGATGGATCCACATTTCAGTGAGATTGCCATTGCTGGCTGATTACTTATCAAAGTGTTTCAAGCAGGGATTGATTCCAGGATCATAAAGGAAGAAGAAATACAGACATATGTTTGAAATTTGTCTTTAAATTCTAATACCTGTGGCTAAAGACTTTATTGCTATGTCCATTTCTCTGCTGGATGAGTGAAATACTTTTCTGTGGGCACTAAGATTAACTTTCTTCTTTCTCATATCTTGGAAGTGTTAGCCAGCTGGACCTCTGTTTAACAACCTCTATGAAGCATTGTGCTCTGACAGCTTGCCTGATGGATGGAGCTGTCAGCACATCCTCAATCCAGAGATGAGGAGGACATGGCTTGTCTATCAACTCTATAAATCAGACAATAAAAAATTAGCAACATACCAAACCCAGGGATCCTTTCTTATTTTGGTATTTTTTGTAGATCATAATCTTTGGAATGTGCTCCAGGAAAAATAAAAAAACTTTAATGTTGCTTCGCTTTAAAGAATTAGCCTTGATTTGCTCTATGAAAGGACTGCTTATAAGCAATACATCTGGAAAAATTTGTATTATATGCACAAACCTGTCTTCTGTGGCCTGGAATAATATCTTTAATGGATGTTGGAGGTCTCCTCTGAAGTGCAGTGGGGAGATCTAAAAGGAAATATCAGTACCAAAGGGGACCTGGGCAGAGTGGGCAGGGCAGAGAGGAGAGGGCAAAGTGGGACAACCAAGGGTGCCCAAGAGAGTGGAAAGCCTTTCCTGGTCCACAGCTCCCAGGGTATTTCTTTACAAATCTACCTACTTGTTCCCATGTCAGTTTCCCCCTTATAGACTCTGAACCCCTTGATGGCAGGAACTAAGACTCATTCATCAGTGTCCCCAGGTTCCCAGCCCTGTGCCCTGTAGCAGGAACTCAGTATAAGATCAATGAATTAATGAATGGGCTCAGGTACCTTAGCAAAATAATTATGGTAATTCCGGATGGGGAAAAGACCTCCCTATCCTGGCAGAAATATGTAGAAAATATTACCAAGATTATGAATATGTAAAAAGGAATTATGGGGAGTAAACTGTACCAATAAACACGGGCTCTCATACTTTATTTTTAGCTGAGAAAACGAAATCCATACATGGCAAACAGATGACGCTGTGAGCGTTATATATCAAGGTCTTCATTGGGGAAGAAAGCACCAATTAGGCGCTATATTTTTCCAGGTCACCACATTTACCACTTTGTCCTGCCCCAAGTTGGCATCCATTGAATTAGTATGCTTTCCCGTTTACCTGATGGCCATTGTCTCTCTCGTGGGACTTGGAGTGGTTGTAAGCCACCCGTGATGCAGCTCTGCCTGGCCCTACTCTGTTCACATTTCTTAAGGTTCAAGGTCTCAGCTTCTCCATCTGTAAGGTGTAAGTGACAAGACTTGTGCCTTGGCTGCAAAGCAAGACTTGGATAAAAAGTAAGATGTTGTCAGGGAGGTCTGGAAGGCGTGTGCATGGCACAGGGGTAAAAATAGCCAAAAAGGCAGATAAATACTGTCAAATATTTTGTCATTTGCTTTGCCTTAAAATTTTCATTACTCTTCATGAAAATGGAAAGATGTCCTTTTGCAGGGTGACAGCTGCTGCTGGTTGCAGGAAGCTGCTGCTCGCTACTGATAAACAAATGACAGCTTCCTCTGAATGGGTCCATATATTGTCCGAAGCAGATTTGTGATTAATTTTTTGCTGGCTTTTTTTTTTGACCACTGAAAAAGATTTGGCCGGGCTGGGTATTATCTCCCTCTTTACCTAATCCTTTTGGTGTTTTGAAAACTTTCCAAGTGAGAAAATGAACCCTTTTACTCAGCTTGAGTCAGATGCTCAAAACACAAAACAAAAATAGCTTCTTGGGAAGCGGCTGCACTGTTTGCTCTGCCCCCAGGGTGGTTAAGCCCTGAGAGGGCATTCAGCACAATGAGTTATCTCCCCTGGCTTTTGCTGGAGTTGTTTTTTTTCAGTTTTGATTTGGGCTCTCCTTGTTATGACCCATGCAAAGTCGCTATGATTATGGAAAGGAAAGTTGGGTGTGATCCAAATGACAAAGTGCTCTTTCCAAACCATCTGCGTTGAGGTGCTTTCCTCCTTGAAGGGGTCAATTTTTGGACTTAACTCTCCCTGTTTCTAATAGTAGCGTATGCATTCACTTCTCTCTCCTGGGTGATTTAGTCAATCTGATTAATCAGTATGTCACTTGTAATAACCACAAAAATAACATTTTGATATTAAGAGCTGACATTCAATGAATATATGCCAACTACTTTATATGCATATAGAAACATCATTCCATTTAATCCTCATTTAAAAAATTTGTGAAATAGATGCTATTACTAGTTTCCATTTTACAGATGGGGAAAATGAGGCTCACAGGAGCTATGTGACTCATCCCAAATCTCACAACTTGAAAATGGCAGGCAAGAATTTAAACTCAGGGCTGTCTGCGCAGAGTCTAAGCCTTTAGCCAGTGTGCCATGCTGAGCAAGTGGTGTTGGCCGTGGCATCCTCCTGGCCATCGGTATTACAGTTCAGGATCTCGGTCTCTCCCAATGTAATCCTTTACATTTTGATTTCAAACAGATTATTCAAGGTTGAGACTTGAAAGAATGTGATGCCTTAACTGCAGGTAGCAGTAAGTATGAAGCTCAGGTGGCCAAAAACCCAGCACCCAGTCTTCCTGAAGTGCCAAGACTCCTAACAGCCATTAAGAAGAATGTGGGCTGGGAGTCAGCATTGCTGGGCTGGCTTTATTTTTATTTGTTTGGAAATTTGCTCTGCATTTTGGATACTCATCCAGCATCTCTGGGGCTTAATTTATTTTTCTTGAAGTTGGGGGTTAGGAGTAAGTGAGGGTTAATCAAGCAACCCAGTTGGCAGGAAATTTATAATTTAGTAGAGGGATTAAAGTACCTGAATCCTGTGATAGAACAGGAGTTCAGAAGCAACTGAGATGCAGGGGGCTTTTTCTCAGCTATCTCTCAGTCTAATCCCTGCACTACTTCTCTGAAGGGACACAGTAACGCCAAAAGGACAAGTCTACCTTTGGAAGATCTAGAAAGACTGGGAATTGGTAACAAGTTAGGCCACCCAAGTTTGAAGGCAAGAGCTGGTTTTACTTAGAGGTAGATGGGTGTACATGTGAAGAGGGCCCTTCCTCCAACTAGGGAAACGAGTAAACCATGGAGCAGACACAGGTGATTGGTGTGTAAACTGTGGAGGAGACAAGGTGATGTCAGCCCTTGGGGAGCCATCCTTTAATCAATGGGACCCCTTAGAAAGGTAGGTGCCCTTCAGGGTCCCAGGAATAAAACTCACACCATTGGGTTTATCTACACTGTCTTATTTAAATTTAAGTTAAAAAAGCAAAAATATAAAACCTGTATTTAACTGGTTATCACAGAAATAATAGCATTATAAAATAAATTCACAAGGTACTAAAGGGTACAATATGGGAGTCAGACAACCTTCATTTCATCCTCTCTCTGTCTCCGTCAGTCCAAGCTGGCAGTGTTTCTGATGGAATAAAATTCTCCAAAACCTTCAACTCTGGGAAATTTTCTTGTATTATTTTCAAAAATAATTATCCACCTAATTTTCTGTAATATCTTCTTTAAATTCTTATTAGTAGAATGTTGGAGCTCCTAGATTAATCTGCCATGTTTATGGTTTTCTCTCATATTTTAGAATTCTTTGTGCATTTGGAAGGTGATATCCTTCCAAATTTTCTAATAAATTATTTTATTTTAGTAGTAATATGGTTCATTTCTAAAAATATGTCTGCATTGCTCCTTTTTCATAGCAGCCTATTCTTGTTTAGTGTCTATTTTCTCCAGAATGGGTCTTCATCTCTTTCCCCTTCCCCTTCCCCTCCTTCTCCATTTCCTTCTCCTTCTCCTCCTTCTTTAATTTTTAATCTTAATATTTCCTCTTAATCCATGCTATTGGTTTTCCTCAAATGTCTGATGACCTTTGAAGGGCCATGTTAGTATGTAGGGATCCTTTGTTTGCCCATTCTCTGGCTTCTCACCCACTGGTTGGGCTGACTATGGGTTCCATGAAAGTGGAGACATCATGTCAACAAATCACCTCCATTTAGGGAGCATGGGTAGAGAATGCCTCCACAATTACCAAAATAAAGCAGACTTTACACTTGTGTTGGAGGTATGAGAAGTTCTGTGTATTCCCCTCTAGATAGAGCTGCCATCTCTTTCTTCCTCTGTTATGGAGATCTGGAGTTCCCTCAGGGTCCTTCTACCTTTTGCCATGACCCTTTCCAAGAAGACCTCCCATTCTGTTTACGGTTTCTTCCTACAGGTCTCTGTTTTGGCCAGATGGGCAGGAGGAGGGGGGCAAATGCCAAGCAGTAGAAGGAACATCTGCTGCCTCAGTTGCCCCAACTTGGAGCCTGGTTCTGCCAAAAACAAACAAAAAACAAAACAAAACAAAACAGCTCCCTTCTCTGCCAGAAGAACGACTCTCCTCCCTGGCAAGCCTTCTTCTATACATATTCCAGGTTTCTTTTCTGCTACTCCAGTTTATCCATCCATACAATCCCTGTTTACTTTCTCTTCAGGAAACTTATTTTAAAAATCTCTGATCCCGGGGCTTCCCTGGTGGCACAGTGCCTGCTGATGCAGGGGACACAGGTTCATGCCCCGGTCCGGGAAAATCCCACATGCCGCAGAGCGGCTGGGCCCGTGAGCCATGGCCGCTGAGCCTGCGCGTCCGGAGCCTGTGCTCCGCAACGGGAGAGGCCACAGCAGTGAGAGTCCCGTGTACCGCAAAAAAGAAAAAAAAAATCTCTGATCTGCTAATGATACTCTTACTGCTTTCAGTACTACCATAGTTTTTGTTTGGTTGGTTGGTTTTCTGTTCACTTTTGCCATTCCAATCAAATCTTGAGAGAGCAAGAAGGAAGTCATATATGATCAATTTACCATCTTGAATTGGGAGATATCACCTGAACTCTTGATGATCTCAGGGCTTTTTAATCTTAGGAGAGAAAACATGGTTAAAATTCTGATTTTGGAAACTTAGAAACACTTAACCATTTGAAATTTGACAGGACGTGATCTTTCTGCCTTCTTCAATACAGATAAGTAACTATTTTATTTTTCTCCCTCTTCTTTCCTTCATTAGACAGATGGAAGGAAAATATTTCCTCTTATCCTGGAAATGTTTGAAGATTAAACTCTCTCTGCCTGGAAGAAAGGAGGATCACTTTTCATTGGTTTTTTTGGTTGGCTGGTTGCTAATAATTTGGACCCTATTGGTAAAGAATAAGAAAATACATTTTCAGGTGAGGGTATGTTGAGAGATAAAGATAGGGTAAAACTGGGACTTGAGAAAAGCCTGGCGAAGGATGGGGCCAGGAGAGAATGAGACAGCTTTGAGACAGAGCCTTGGACATCTAGGAATTGAGTTGGAAAAGTTGTCTAAGAAAGGAGAGATCCTGCTAGTAGGGAAGAACTGTGAAGTAAGGGGCATTAAATGCTCAGCTGATATCTCAATTTCAATAATGTAATAATGACATAAATATAAACAGCCATATAAATAGTGTGTACTTACTATGTTGCAGACACTGTGCTAAGTGCTTTACCCATATGGTCTCATAAAATCCTTATAACAACCCAAGGAGGTCGGTGTCCTGCGCTGGATGTGGTCTATTGCCATTTAGCATATTAAATTTCTTTCTAGGTACCTTCCTCTACTGCTGGTTTGGGAAATCTAAAAACTACATTTCCCAGATTCCCTTGAAGCTAGGGTTCTGGAAACAAGAACCTGTGAGAGACAATGGCCCCAGGTTTGGAAGGTGAAAGTGAGGTGGTAACGATTTGCTTGCTATTGTTAGTGTTAGCAAGTAAAGTTGGATGGCTGTGAGTGTTTGCCACAGAGAATTCCACATTTCAGTGTCTGGTCACCAGCTTTGTGGGGGTGAGAAGCAGTGGTGGCCAGCAACAGCAGCTTCGTGGACTCTGGAACTCAGCAATGGTGTCACTCTCTGGAAGTCTATGTTCCATTGGTGGTTCCCGTGATTTCCAGTGCTCCAGTCCATCCTACAATTTTGTGAGCATCATTTCCCTGTATTAGATCTGTTTCTTCTTGAAATACCTGGAGTGTTTTCTCTGCATTAAACTCATGTACACTGTTTATCATCTTCATTTTATAGGTGAAGCAAATGACACTCAAAGGGGTTAAGTATCACACCAAAGGTCACTCAACATTAAATGGTGGAGCTGGATTTGAACCTTGGTATATCAGACTCTAAGACCTCTGCACTTAACCACTACACTTTCTTGTTTTCTTTCTGAAATTGGCTCATACTAATATAGACTGTTCAGTTCTTAATATTCAAGGGTAGTCCTAAGATTAGTCCACCAGCAAAAGAATATATGCTTTCAGGATGAGTGGGTCAGGACTATGCCTATAGGTTCCACTGAGGTCAACTTTTGCCTTGATTTCATTAAGCAAGGTGCTCTGAATGAGGTAACCCAAACCTCCCAAATCACTCTACCAGATCTGAGTTTTCTAAGGATCTTAAAAAGTAAATTCAATTAACTTTGTAGGATATATGTAGACAGGTAGGTGGGAGCCTACAAATTCTTTTTGAAATCAAAATAATGAGAATACTCTTGAACCTGAAAACAGGATACTTTTGCTATTTTCATATTCCCATAACCTACCCCCACTGATACTTCATTAAAATGTAGGTAAGAGAATAGTCAGGAAGATGGAGGAAGAGTTAGACGAAGAGTTCACCTTCCTCCCCACAGATACATCAGAAATACATCTACACGTGGAACAACTCCTACAGAACACCTACTGAACGCTGGCAGAAGACCTCAGACCTCCCAAAAGGCAAGAAACTCCCCAAATACCTGGGTAGGGCAAAAGGAAAAAGAATAAACAGAGACAAAAGAATAGGGACGGGACCTGCACCAGTGGGAGGGAGCTGTGAAGGAGGAAAGGTTTCCAAACACTAGGAAGCCCCTTCGCGGGCGGAGACTGCGGGTGGCGGAGCGGGGGAGCTTTGGAGTCACGGAGGAGAGCGCAACAACAGGGGTGCGGAGGGCAAAGCGGAGAGATTCCCGCACAGAGGATCGGTGCCCACCGGCACTCACCAGCCCGAGAGACTTGTCTGCTCACCCGCCAAGGCGGGCGAGGCTAGGAGCTGAGGCTTGGGCCTCCTTCGGAGCACAGGGAGAGGACTGGGGTTGGCGGCGTGAACACACCCTGCAAGGGGTTAGTGCACCACGGCTAGCTGGGAGGGAGTCCGGGGAGAAGTCTGGACCTGCCGAAGAGTAAGAGACTTTTTCTTCCCTCTTTGTTTCCTGGTGCGCGAGGAGAGCGGATTAAGAACGCTGCTTAAAGGAGCTCCAGAGACGGGCGGGAGCCGCGGCTAAAAGCGCGGACCCCAGAGACGGGCATGAGACGCTAAGGCTGCTGCTGCCGCCACCAAGAAGCCTGTGTGACAGGTCACTATCCACACCTCCCCTCCTGGGAGCCTGTGCAGCCCGCCACTGCCAGGGTCCCGTGACCCAGAGACAACTTACCCGGGAGAACGCACAGCACGCCTCAGGCTGGTGCAACATCATGCTGGCCTCTGCCGCCGCAGGCTCGCCCCACATCCGCACCCCTCCCTCCCCCCGGCCTGAGTGAGCCAGAGCCCCCGTATCAGCTGCTCCTTTAACCCTGTTCTGTCTGAGTGAAGAACAGACTCCCTTAGGTGACCTACATGCAAAGGCGGGGCCAAATCCAAAGCTGATCCCCACCAGCTGTACGAACAAAGAAGAGAAAGAGAAATCTCTCCCAGCAGCCTCAGGAGCAGCGGATTAAATCTCCACAATCAACTTGATGTACCTGCATCTGTGGAATACCTGAATAGAGAACGAATCATCCCAAATTGAGGAGGTGGACTTGGGGAGCAAGATTTATTATTTATTTCCCTTTTCCTTTTTTTGTGAGTGTGTCTGTGTATGCTTCTGTGTGAGATTTTGTCTGTATAGCTTTGCTTTCACCATTTGTCCTAGGGTTCTATCCGTCCGTTTTTTTGTTTTTTACTTAAAAAAATGTTTTTCTCTTAATAATTATTTTTTATTTTAATAACATTATTTTATTTTATCTTACTTTATTATCTTTAATCTTATTTCTCTTGTAATTCCTTTCTTTCTTTCTTTCTTTTCTTTTCTTGTCTTTCTTCTTTTTCTCCCTTTTATTCTGAGCCATGTGGATGAAAGGCTCTTGGTGCTGCAGCAAGGAGTCAGTGCAGTGCCTCTGAGGTGGGACAGCCAACTTCAGGACACTGGTCCACAAGAGACCCCCCAGCTCCACGTAATATCAAACGGCGAAAATCTCCCACAGATCTCCATCTCAACACCAAGACCCAGCTTCACTCAATGACCAGAAAGCTACAGTGCTGGACAACCTATGCCAAACAACTAGCAAGACAGGAACACAACCCCACCCATTAGCACAGAGGCTGCCTAAAATCATAATAAGTCCACAGACACCCCAAAACACACCACCAGGTGGACCTGCCCACCAGAGAGACAAGATCCAGCCTCATCCACCAGAACACAGGCACTAGTCCCTTCCACCAGGAACCCTACACAACCCACTGAACAAACCTTAGCCGCTGGGGACAGAAACCAAAAACAACGGGAACTACGAACCTGCAGCCTGAGAAAAGGAGACCCCAAACACAACAAGATAAGCAAAATGAAAAGACAGAAAAACACACTGCAGATGAAGGAGCAAGATAAAAACCCCCAAGACCTAAAAAATGAAGAGGAAATAAGCAGTCGACCTGAAAAAGAATTCAGAATAATGATAGTAAAGATGACCCAAAATCTTGGAAATAGAGAAAATGCAAGAAACATTTAACAAGGACCTAGAAGAACTAAAGATGAAACAAACAATGATGAACAACACAATAAATGAAATTAAAAATACACTAGAAGGGATCAATAGCAGAATAACTGAGGCAGAAGAACGGATAAGTGACCTGGAAGATAAAATAGTGGAAATAACTACTGCAGAGCAGAATAAAGAAAAAAGAATGGAAAGAACTGAGGACAGTCTCAGAGACCTCTGGGACAACATTAAACGCACCAACATTCGAATTTGAGGGTTCCAGAAGAAGAAGAGAAAAAGAAAGAGACTGAGAAAATATTTGAAGAGATTATAGTTGAAAACTTCCCTAATATGGGAAAGGAAATAGTTAATCAAGTCCAGGAAGCAGAGAGAGTCTCATACAGGATAAATCCAAGGAGAAACACGCCAAGACACATATTAATCAAGCTGTCAAAAACTAAATACAAAGGAAACATATTAAAAGCAGCAAGGGAAAAACAACAAATAACACACAAGGGAATTTCCATAAGGTTAACAGCTGATCTTTCAGCAGAAACTCTTCAAGCCAGAAGTGACTGGCAGGACATATTTAAAGTGATGAAGGAGAAAAACCTACAACCAAGATTACTCTACCCAGCAAGGATCTCATTCAGATTTGATGGAGAAATTAAAATCTTTACAGACAAGCAAAAGCTGAGAGAGTTCAGCACCACCAAACCAGCTTTACAACAAATGCTAAAGGATCTTCCCTAGCAAGAAACACAAGAGAAGGAAAAGACCTACAATAACAAACCCAAAACAATTAAGAAAATGGGAATAGGAATATACATATCTATAATTACCTTAAATGTAAATGGATTAAATGCTCCAACCAAAAGACACAGACTGGCTGAATGGATACAAAAACAAGACCCATATATATGCTGTCTACAAGAGACCCACTTCAGACCAAGAGACACACACAGACTGAAAGTGAGGGGATGGAAAAAGATATTCCATGCAAATGGAAACCAAAAGAAAGCAGGAGTAGCAATTCTCATATCAGACAAAATAGACTTTAAAATAAAGACTATTACAAGAGACAAAGAAGGACACTACATAGTGATCAAGGGATCGATTCAAGAAGAAGATATAACAATCCTAAATATTTATGCACCCAACATAGGAGCACCTCAATACATAAGGCAAATACTAACAGCCATAAAAGGCGAAATCGACAGTAACACATTCATAGTAGGGAACTTTAACACCCCACTTACACCAATGGACAGATCATCCCAAATGAAAATAAATGAGGAAACACAAGCTTTAAATCATACATTAAACAAGATGGACTTAATTGATATTTATAGGACATTCCATCCAAAAACAACAAAATACACATTTTTCGCAAGTGCTCGTGGAATATTCTCCAGGATAGATCATATCTTGGGTCACAAATCTACCCTTCATAAATTTAAGAAAACTGAAACTGTATCAACTATCTTTTCCAACCACAATGCTATCAGACTAGATATCAATTACAGGAAAAGATCTGTAAAAAATACAAACACATGGAGGCTAAACAATACACTACTTAATAACTAAATGATCACTGAAGAAATCAAACAGGAAATCAAAAAATACCTAGAAACAAATGACAATGGAGACATGACGACCCAAAACCTATGGGATGCAGCAAAAGCAGTTCTAAGACGGAAGTTTATAGCAATACAAGCCCACCTTAAGAAACAGGAAACATCTCAAATAAACAGCCTAATCTGGCACCTAAAGCAATTAGAGAAAGAAGAACAAAAAAAACCCAAAGTTAGCAGGAGGAAGAAATCATAAAGATCAGATTAGAAATAAATGAAAAAGAAATGAAGGAAACGATAGCAAAGATCAATAAAACTAAAAGCTGGTTCTTTGACAAGAAAAACAAAATTGATAAACCATTAGCCACATTCATCAAGAAAAAAAGGGACAAGACTCAAATAAATAGAATTAGAAATTGAAAAAGGAAAAGTAACAACTGACACTGCAGAAATACAAAAGATCATGAGAGATTACTATAAGCAACTCTATGCAAATAAAATGAACAACCTGGAAGAAATGGACAAATTCTTAGAAATGCACTACCTGCCAAGACTAAATGAGGAAGAAATAGAAAATATGAACAGACCAACCACAAGCACTGAAGTTGACACTGTGATTAAAAATCTTCCAACAAACAAAAGCCCAGTACCACATGGCTTCACAGGCAAATTCTATCAAACATTTAGAGAAGAGCTAACACCTATCCTTCTCAAACTCTTCTAAAATATAGCACAGGGAGGAACACTCCCAAACTCATTCTACAAGGCCACCATCACTCTGATACCAAAACCAGACAAGGACGTCACAAAGAAAGAAAACTAGAGGCCAATATCACTGATGAACATAGATGCAAAAATCCTCAACAAAATACTAGCAAACAGAATCCAACAGCACATTAAAAGGATCATACACCATGATCAAGTGGGGTTTATTCCAGGAATGCAAGGATTCTTCAATATACGCAAATCAATCAACGTGATACACCATATTAACAAATTGAAGGAGAAAAACCATATGATCATCTCAGATGCAGAGAAAGCTTTCGACAAAATTCAACACCCATTTATGATAAAAACCCTCCAGAAAGTACGCATAGAGGGAACTTTCCTCAACATAATAAAGGCTATATATGACAAACCCACAGCCAACATCATCCTCAATGGTGAAAAACTGAAAGCATTTCGACTAAGATCAGGAAGAAGACAAGGTTGCCCACTCTCACCACTCTTATTCAACATAGTTTTGGAAGTTTTAGCCACAGCATTCAGAAAAAAAAAGGAAATAAAAGGAATCCAAATCGGAAAAGAAGAAGTAAAGTTGTCACTGTTTGCAGATGACATGATACTATACATAGAGAATCCTAAAGATGCTACCAGAAAACTACTAGAGCTAATCAATGAATTTGGTAAAGTAGAAGGATACAAAATTAATGCACAGAAATCTCTGACATTCCTATACAATAATGATGAAAAATCTGAAGGTGAAGTCAAGAAAACACTCCCATTTATCCCTGCAACAAAAAGAATAAGATATCTAGGAATAAACCTACCTAAGGAGACAAAAGAACTGTATGCAGAAAATTATGACATTGATGAAAGGAATTAAAGATGATACAAATAGATGGGGAGATATACCATGTTCTTGGATTGGAAGAATAAACATTGTTAAAATTATTCTACTACTGAAAGCAATCTACAGATTCAATACAATCCCTATCAAACTACCACTGGCATTTTTCACAGAAGCAGAACAAAAAATTTCACAATTTGTATGGGAACACAAAAGTACCCGAATAGCCAAAGCAATCTTGAGAACGAAAAACGGAGCTGGAGGAATCAGGCTTCCTGACTTCAGACTATACTACAAAGCTACAGTAATCAAGACAGTATGGTACTGGCACAAAAACAGAAAGATAGATCAATGGAACAGGATAGAAAGCCCAGAGATAAACCCACACACATATGGTCACCTTATCTCTGATACAGGAGGCAGGAATGTACAGTGGAGAAAGGACAGCCTCTTCAATAAGTGGTGTTGGGAAAACTGGACAGGTACATGTAAAAGTATGAGATTAGGTCACTCCCTAACACCATGCACAAAAATAAGCTCAAAATGGATTAAAGACCTAAACGTAAGGCCAGAAACTATCAAACTCTTAGAGGAAAACATAGGCAGAACACTCTATGACATAAATCACAGCAAGATCCTATTTGACCCACCTCCTAGAGAAATGGAAATAAAAACAAAAATAAAAAAAAACAAAAATAAAAAAACAAAAATAAACAAAAAACAAAAACAAAAATAAACAAATAAAAACAAAAAAATGGAAAAAAAATAAAAATAAAAACAAAAACAAACATAAAAACAAATGGGACCTAATGAAACTTCAAAGCTTTTGCACAGCAAAGGAAACCATAAACAAGACCAAAAGACAACCCTCAGAATGGGAGAAAATATTTGCAAATGAAGCAACTGACAAAGGATTAATCTCCAAAATTTACAAGCAGCTCATGCAGCTGAATAACAAAAAAACAAATAACCCAATCCAAAAATGGGCAGAAGACCTAAATAGACATTTCTCCAAAGAAGATATACAGACTGCCAACAAACACATGAAAGGATGCTCAACATCATTAATCATTAGAGAAATGCAAACCAAAACTACAATGAGATATCATCTCACACCAGTCAGAATGGCCATCATCAAAAAATCTAGAAACAATAAATGCTGGAGAGGGTGTGGAGAAAAGGGAACACTCTTGCACTGCTGGTGGGAATGTGAATTGGTACAGCCACTATGGAGAACAGTATGGAGGTTCCTTAAAAAACTACAAATAGAACTACCATATGACCCAGCAATCCCACTACTGGGCATATACCCTGAGAGAACCATAATTCAAAGAGTCATGTACAAAAATGTTCATTGCAGCTCTATTTACAATTGCCAGGAGTTGGAAACAACCTAAGTGTCCATCAACAGATGAATGGATAAAGAAGATGTGGCACATATATACAATGGAATATTACTCAGCCATAAAAGGAAATGAAATTGGGTTATTTGTAGTGAGGTGGATGGACCTAGAGTCTGTCACACAGAGTGAAGTAAGTCAGAAAGAGAAAGACAAATACTGTATGCTAACACATATATATGGAATCTAAGAAAAAAAAATGTCATGAAGAACCTAGGGGCAAGACGGGAATAAAGACGCAGACCTACTAGAGAATGGACTTGAGGATATGGGGAGGGGGAAGGGTAAGCTGTGACAAAGTGAGAGAGTGGCATGGACATATATACACTACCAAACATAAGGTAGATAGCTAGTGGGAAGCAGCCGCATAGCACAGGGAGATCAGCTCGGTGCTTTGTGACCACCTAGAGGGGTGGGATAGGGAGGGTGGGAGGGAGTGAGACGCAAGAGGGAAGAGATATGGGAACATATGTATATGTATAACTGATTCAGTTTGTTGTAAAGCAGAAACTAACACACCATTGTAAAGCGATTATACTCCAATAAAGGTGTTAAAAAAAAATGTAGGTAAAAGCAGAATATCCTAGAGGCAAGCAAATGATGCAGAAGATATGTTTTGAGAATTCCTGTTTTCCCCGGTGAGAAACAGTTTGTTGCTATAAAGATATTTGTTCTTTTAAGAAAAAGAACTTGTGAATGGTGGCTATTATACATCTGTTTGACTCAAATACTAATAGCAGCTAGATTATTCACCATAACTAAAAGGGATTTTGTGGGGAGGGGGATAAATTGTGAATTTGGAATTAACAGATACACACTTCTATACAAAAAATATATAAACTAGGACCTACTATATAGCACAGGGAACTATATTCAATATCTTGTAATAACCTATAATGGAAAAGAATCTGAAAAAGAATACATATATATCTATATATAGATATATCTGAATCAGTTTGCTGCACACCCAAAATACTGTAAATCAACTATACTTCAATTAAAAATATTTTTTTGCTTTAAAAAGGGATATTGGTCTCATGGAAATCAGCTGAGCTTCCTCTTGTGATATCTCCAGTCTTGTGGAGAGGAAAGAGTACTAGAAGGATGTGCTAATGGGTATCTTATTTTAGATGGAACTTCTTTGTTTCTGCCGTAATGCACTCATGATTCTGTGTGCATTTGAGCTGCAGAGCTCAGAAAAGCCTATGGATTACCTAGCTTGTGCTCTTAAGCCATACATCCATTGCTCTATGCACACGCTAAAATCACAGACACTCCACTTCAGTTTGCAAGGAGCAAGGTAAGCCCGTTGTAATTGGGATGAGCACTGAAGTCTGATGTAGCAGAAATCACTTGTGCATATTATGGAGAGGACCTGAAGAGTTCTGGTTGTTATTTCCAAGCACTTAAACTATTTATCTAGTCTGGATGAACGGAGGGCACCCAAGATCTAGTTGGAAGTGTTTGGGATTGGGGACATTATGTGGTAGCATACTGGGGACCTGGGTTGATTCATACATTGGAGGAGGGAGAGAGTGAGAGAGTGAGATTCATACAGGGTGAGAGGGCTAGAATAATACACTTCAGCCTGGTACTTCATAAAAATAAATTTCACAGGCCTACCCTAACTACATCTGAGCATCAGTCCAACTGGGCCCAGAAAATTCTCTTTAATCAGAAAATCATTCAAGAGCATTAAATGTTCATATGACTGCCAGGTATTTGTATATGAAACAGTTCTAAATATAGTCACTGTAAACTTCCATTTGTCAGGGGTCTTGGTGTTTACAATTTATTAAGATCTCAGGAAGATAAATCTGTCCTTGCTTTAAAAGGGTAATTTGCAATCTGAGTTTGGGGTCTCAGCATAATGCTGTTATAGAGGTTCGTTGTGAATTTATGAAAAGCAATACTCACTTTTCCATGGGAATAAGTCATATTTTTCCTAAAAGGAGTTAATGGAAACCTCCAACTCGAGTACACTCCAAGGATACATTTTTATCTTGCGTTTCTGAGCAATCACTTTCTTGGCAGACTCTTTCACTCATGTGAAACAGAGCTAAGAAATTGATAGGCAACCAAAAAAAGGCCTCTTAGCAGTAAAATAATGTTCACAAAGTCCAGGTGCTCAAGGGCATGCACTTTACCTACAAAAGAATCTCTCAGGTGCTCAGCAGAGCCTCTTCACTCATGTTTTGCCCACAAATCAATATACTTGATTATCTGGTTATAAAACAGATTGGAAGCAGCAATTAGAAGGGATTAGAAGGTAGCTACTATAGATACATGTTGAAATATAGGAATAGAAATAAATGCTATAAATGTAGAAATAATCATTCAAAGAGCCCAGTGGGATGAGGTCATATCACATATTGGAAAATTCCTCGAATAAACTCCAAGTGTGTATATTATTTCCTAGTATAATCATGGTCCTAATGACAGCCCGAAGGTACCAAGGAGGTATTTGGAGTTCTCTTTTCAAGATGCAGGGAAGAGTGAAGCATATGTTAGAAAGGTTACTGTTTAGAAAGACCAAAACTAAACTTGGCAACTGAAGAGATAAATTCTTGACTTGTTTGAGCCTCCTCACGTATCCGGATGAATTTATTTCTCATGAGTGTCCCCAAGCCAGTGTTTTACTATGTGAGATTTTAGTTGGGAAAGAGAAAAACGAAAAGGTTTGTTATCTATTCACTGCTACAAGGTATGTGTATACATGAACATATGTTAGTAAATTTTGTCGACATATGTGTGTACGTATATAAGGATATAACATTGTTATACTGTTTAAAGTGAGTACATATGGGTATATATATGTGCTCAAGCCAAATCTTTCTGTGGCCAGAAGGTTTTCAAAAATATGGGAAGGTTTAGATCTTACAATCTGATTAGACATTCAGTTTTGCCATTGCTTAATGAGTCAAGCTAGGTATTACATCACCTGCGTATCATGGCTTCCCTTGGCCCGTTAGGAAATTGTGTTTTCTTCGTCTGTTGGAGATTCGTCAAATACTCCAGACACAAGCTTTGGAAAATAAAGTATATAGTTTTTGAAGTTCATTTTAATGATGGATTTCCCAGACTTAAGGATCTGGAACTGAGAGGTAGGACAAAAGTCATAATAATAATACCTAATGTTTAACAACGTGGCCATTTACAAAGCACTTTCACCCATATGTTCCATTTGGTTGATACGGTCTTAAGTCATTTTAAATCTATAACAAGTAACACTTGGTTTTGTTTTGTTTCCTTTATTTTTTTGTTTTTTTTAAGAAACTGGGTCATTCACCGTGTGGTGGAATCCCACAATCTAGATCTGGCTGATTAGTCCACATGATAGCATTTAACATATTCTTCTCTTCCCCATAATTTTGTAAACTGGTATTTACATAAAAAGGCTTGATTAGATTCAGGTTCAGTTTTCTTAAAGGATACCTCATAGGTGGGGCTATGAACTTCCCATTGGAAGGCTTATAGTGTCTGGCTGTCTTTCCATTAATGCCTTTAAGATTGATCAGTCAAATCAGGTACCGTCAACTTGATCCATCCATTATAAAACTCCCCATCAATATTTACCTAATGCTTTGAGCAGTCATTGATCATTGCCTAGAATAGACCCATTTTTTTTTCACTGGCTGCTCCAAAGGGTAATTTTCTAATTCCACTATTCTTTATGCATTTATTAGCTGGAACTCTATAAAGAAAAACTTGCCCTTGTCAACCAGTTAGAATCCCTAAAATACATTTAATACAGGAAAGGCAGGATAGCTGTAAAGCCCAGGACTTTTACTGCCGTGCTATCCTGGAAAGATATTGCTTTCCTACGGGTGTAATCTGATAGGAATCAGAAGGTTCTAGCAGTGGAGGTCCTCATCCTTAGATCCCAAGACAGTCTATCCAGATTGATCAGGATTCCTGGAAGATGGAATAAAAAGATTGGGCCAAGCTTTAGGGAGAAAAGACTGGCAAAATTCAGGCAGATTTTCTGGCCCCAAGCTGGGAGGCTGATGCAGGCACAGAACTGGAGCACGATGGGGAAATAGAACAGAGACCCAGGGATATGGACCTGGCACCTGAAAGAGGGAGGAAGAAGAACATCAGTGGGCCTGAGACTGTCTAGAGTCTTGACCCAAGCAAGAAAGAGACTGAGCCCACGTGTGGCTGGGCTTCTTGAAGGGGATGGCGAATGAAGAATGAGTGTGGGACTGACCTGGAGCGAGTGTTCTGAAAGGTGTTTGAAGGGCCTGGGTTTGGGTGGTTGAAGGATTGTGCTGTTCCGCCTGGGTCTGGAGATGACTCTGCCTTAGTTGGTTTGGCACCAGCCACTCCACATAAACCCTAACTGAAAACTCCATAACCTTCTGTGACAGAACTAAAAGGACCTGATTTCCAACATATCCAAAGGAATTGAAGCCAATGCTGGCTTCATATAGCCAATACATTCACCACTAGTTCGAACAGTCGTACACGGTCAGTGAATCCTCCATCACCTTTTTGCCCACATCTGATCCTACCCCCATCATAATCACATAATTCTCAAAAACAGTGGAACTGGGGTACTTGAGATTACAGAGCCATGCTCTCTGGGCCAGAGCGACTAAGATGTGCATATGCAAAGAACGGCTGAGGCCTCTGTTTATCCCCTGGGCATCTGACCCTCTCTCCACTTGGGGGCTTTCAGAGAACCATACCCATAATATTTAGGAATTGACTGCTAAAAACTGAACCGCTCAACCCAATTAAATTAAAATTTCTTTTCTTCCTGCTGCATTACTTACACACAAGAGCACCAAGAATTATTTTTAGACTTAACAAATAGCAGTTTGCTGGTGCTTGCCATCCAATTTGTAACAGATTTCCAGAGATTAACACTTGCAAGGTTTTTGGCCACGTTTAATCACAAAAGTAATTCTGTATTCTGTCAATACGCTCAGCTCGGGGGATAAAAATAGCAGTGCAATCTGGTTGGGTGAGTCTTGGCCACAGGGCTTTGCTCCCAGTTGCTGTTTTAATGTTGTTATGGAATTGCTGTCCTCCTTTAAGGGCATGTGTTTGAAAGCCAACATAGGAGGGTGGTGGAGTATCTGATGTACTGTTAGGCTTTGTGAGGCCCTCAGCACGCTGGAAATGAGACCTTTCCACACAGCAAATGAAGGGAGTACTTCTGTCTGGTTATCTGGCCAGATTTTCCAACTGAGAAACTATGTAATACATGCTTAAAAAAAATTACTTTTGATAAAAAGTTATCTCAGTAAGTGAAAACCACTCTGTGACAGCCGTCTAGGACCTGGCTTATCTTTTCTTATGGGTGGCCTTTAATCAACCCCTAAAAAGGGAAAGAAATACCAGTAGGAAGGGCATCAAGCAGCCCATGTCAACGTCCACCCTGATCTGGTGTTGTTTTCTTGCATAATTCCAGGTCTTTAGATCTGCCAATATGAAGGAAGCTGTGATGTCCCACAGGAAATAGATGTCACTACAATCCATTTACGTCAGTCATCCTGTGAAGGTTTGATTCTGGACCTAGAAATTCCAATGTTCCCAAGTCTCCCTTATTCCTGCAGTAAATTTTCAAAGAATGAAGAAAGGGTCCACAGCTGCCCACAGAGAGAAGGTATGAGAATTCAAGTCTCTCTCTCCCTCTCTCTCTCTCCTTCTCTCTCTCTCTCTCTTTTTAAGAACTTTCAAACTTCTGTGCTGCTTTTGCAGCATCTGAAATGATGCTTATTCATTGCTCACCTGTTGATGAAGGTCTTGGTGGCAAAACTCCAGAGACTATAAGATACAGTCGTCCTTTACCTGACAGCCACTGTCCCAAGACGACATATAGATCCCTGGTGCTTACAACTAGGATTTAAAAAAAAAAAATGCATATGAGCATTCTGGCCACTCCAGAGGCAAGTGAATTCAACATCTCTGGGAGAATGACTGACTCCTGCCAGGGTCCCCTGTAGCCCTCCCTGCCTACCTTTCCTTCCAAGTCCGTCTCTCTGCCATCTTCATGAAGCCCAACTACCAACTCAGTCAACACCAACCCCTAACTTTTCTGACCTCTCAGCAAATATATTTTCTTTTTTTTTTGCGGTACGTGGGCCTCTCACTGTTGTGGCCTCTCCTGTTGCGGAGCACAGGCTCCGGACGTGCAGGCTCAGCGGCCATGGTTCACGGGCCCAGCCGCTCCGCAACATGTGGGATCTTCCCGGACCGGGGCACGAACCCGTGTCCCCTGCATCGGCAGGCGTACTCTCAACCACTGTGCCACCAGGGAAGCCCAGGAAATATATTTTCTTAACGGATCAATTATATGATGTCTTACATCGATTGACATGATTTTTCATTAAATCATGGCATTTTAGAGCTAGGTGAAAAAAACAACACCTTAAAGGACATCTAGTTCAGGATTTACCCAAAGTATAACCTAAGAAACCCTGTTTAGAAGAGAGGTACTATGGAGAAAGGATTATTAGTTTCCTAGGGCTGCTATAACAAAGTACCACAGACTGGGTGCCTTAAACAATAAACATTTATTTTCTTAAAGAGCTAGAGACTAGAAGTTCAAGACTAAGGTGTCAGCAGGGTTGGTTTCTTGTATCAAGGGGGCCTCTCTCCTTGACTTGCAGATGCCCATCTTTACCCCACGTCTTCACATTGTCTTCCCTCTAAGTATATGTCTGTGTCCTAATTGCCTCTTCTTTTTCTTCTTTTATTTTCTTCCAGTTTTATTGAGATATAATCGACACACAGCACTGTACAAGTTTAATATGTACATAATGATCTGACTTACATACATCATGAAATGATAATAACAATAAATTTAATGAATTTATATTATCTCTTATAGATACAAAATTAAAGAAAAAGAAGATAATGTTTTCCTTGTGATAAGAACTCTTAGGGTTTACTCTCTTAACAACTTTAATGTATAACACACAGCAGGGCTAATTATATTCATCACGTTGTACATTATATCCCTAGTTCTCACTTATCCTGTAACTGGAAGTTTGTACCTTTTGCCCACCTTCATCCAATTCCCCCTCCCTCCACCCCCATCTCTGGTAACCACAAATCGGATCTCCTTTTCTGAGTTTGTTTGTTTGTTTCTAAAGTATAATTGACCTACAACACTATGTTAGTTCCTGTTACATGACATAGTGATTCGATTTTTCTATATATTTCAAAATGATCACCACAATACGTCTAGTTACAATCTGTCACCATATAAAGATAGTACATATATATTGACTATATTCCCCACACTGTACACTTCATACCCATGACTCACTTATTTTGCAACTGCAAGTTTGTACCTCTTGATCTCCCTCACCTATTTCTTTCCTTTCCCCCAGGCCCCCCACCCTCTGACGACCTGTTTGTTCTCTGTATCTACAACTCTGTTTCTGTTTTATGCTTGCTCATTTGTTTTTTCAGATTTCACACGTAAATGAAATCATACAGAGGAAGACAAATACTAATTGCCTTTTCTTTTAAAGGTACTAGACAAATCGGATTAGGACCCACCCTAATGACCTCAATTTAAACTCTTTAAAGAACTTATCTCAAAATACAGTCACATTCCGGGGCTTCCCTGGTGTTGCAGTGGTTAGGAATCTGCCTGCCAGTGCAGGGGACATGGGTTCGAGCCCTGGTGTAGGAAGATCCCACATGCCGCGGAGCAACTAAGCCTGTGTGCCACAACTACTGAGCCTGTGCTCTAGAGCCCGTGAGCCACAACTACTGAGCCTACGAGCCACAACTACTGAAGCCTGTGCGCCTAGAGCCCATGCTCTGCAACAAGAGAAGCCACCACAATGAGAAGCCCGTGCACCGCAACAAAGAGCAGCCCCCGCTCGCCACAACTAGAGAAAGCCAGCATGCAGCAACGAAGACCCAACGCAGCCAAAAATAAATAAATAAACAACTTTAAAAAAAAATACAGTCACATTCTGTGGTACTAGGGGTTAGGATTTCAACACATGAATTTGAAGAAAGACAAAATTCAGCTTATAACAACAATCAAACAACTCTGGGGAACATTAATGTGAAATTCCCAAGTCGTATTGGCTAAATTTCAAAGGCGCTCAGAAGCCGTTGAGATAATAAGCTGGTCTAAATATGTTTTAACCCATTGTTTCCAAAATATGTCTGACTTATGATACTTTTTTTCCTTGATAATTTTTATTAAGTTCCTACAGAACATAATTTAGAAACGCTGATCCTATCTATCCCCCCCATTTTACAGATGAGGAAATCAAGGCCCAGAGATGCAAGTGACATGGCTAACATCAGTTCTACCTCTCTGGGCTTTCCCTATTATTTCTGACCTAACATCAAAATGCCAGAAGAACTTGTCTGGCAAAGATAAATGCTCGTCAGGGACAAGAGTGGAGAGATGGAAATTGGAATAGCAATGCCAGGCTTCTTTTGGGCAGACTGAGGAAGGTGGGAAGGACTGCTTTCAAGGTCATAAAGCCTTCCCTCCTTGGCTTCCAGCCTTTCCTCCTTTCTCTGTATGTGTCTCTTAACCCTGTGTGTTGTCAAGACAGCCCTCAGTGCTCATTTTTAACAGATCCCACAGGGATAGAAATATTGGGGGGATTTCCTCTGGCCTCTACCCTTTGAGGAGTGGCCCTGGTTCTCAAATTGCACACCTGGTAATTCCATTCACCTCACAGAACATAATTTAGAAACGCTGACCCTATCTATCCTCCCCATTTTACAGATGAGGAAAGTCCCAATAGGTGTGTTTATACCTCTGAAGCTTGGCTCATTCATGCAGCTAAACTCATTAATATCTTATCCATCTACTGCGGAGAAAAGAGAACAGCAAAAAAGGGGGAAGAAAGAGAATTGCTCCTAAACTGTGAAGCCATGATTCAAACCAGAAAGACCTAGACTCAAATCCCTGTCCTGCCTTTTACTAGCTGAGTGATTCTGGAAAACTGCTGAACATCTCTGAGCCTTGGTTGCCTGGGTTGCCAAATGGGCATAAGAACCCCTACATTTCAAGGTTGTTGTTAGGATTAGAGATCGTGTGTAGGTTACTAGCTCATAATAGATGTTGAGGAGATAGTTGCTGTTAATATCTAACATAGAGTTATATATATAATCTGACATCTGTTTTTCCCCCATTTAACACTGTAATATGAGCATCTTCCCATGTTTTTCAAAACTTTTTGTAAACATCATTTTTAAGTGCTACAGAGCAGCACATCATATGGATGTACTATAATTACATAATTTTTTCTTTATTTTTGGACCCTGAAGTTTGGTTTTGTTGTTGTTGTTCTTTCTTTTTTCTGTTATAAAGGGTGCTACAGTGAACATCTTTGAGCATAAAGCTTTATCTTTATTTAGGCACACTTTCCATGGGCTTTGTTCCTAGAAGTGGAATTACTATGCCAAAGCTTAAGGACACTTTTAAGAGTCTTGGTATAAAATGCCAAATTTCTATCCACAACTCCTATGAGCCACGTGTGTGGCCTGTCTCACTGGACCCTTGGCAGCCAGAGCAGACACCACGGGTTGTCTGGCCAAGGAGCATTATTTTCCCTGTTGATAGAGATTTGGTTGGTCCAGGTGACCATACTTCCTCTGGGAATAAACCTGGATTAGTCTAAACCAACCTTGGTCATCTCATTTCTCTTGCCAGTGATTGGGCTAGAGGTGAGCATATGACCCAGTCCTGGCTAAGGAGGTGAGATGTGAGGTTTACTGGGTATATATTTTTCATTTCTATTTGCAGCAACATGGATGGACCTAGATATTATCATGCTAAGTGAAGTAAGTCAGACAGAGAAAGACAAACATCATGTGATATCACTTATATGTGGAATCTAAAAAAATGATACAAATAAACTTATTTATAAAACAGAAATAGACTCACAGACATAGAAGACAAACTTATGGTTACCAAAGGGAAAAGGAGGGGGAGGGATAAATTAGAAGTTTGGGATTAATAGATACACACTACTATATATAAAATAGATACAAGGACCTACTGTATAGCATAGGGAACTATTTTCAGTATCTTGTTATAACCTATAATGGAAAAGAATATGAAAAAGAATATATATGTATATATACCTATATGTATATATATAACTAAATCACTTTGCTGTATACCTGAAACTAATACAACATTGTAAATCAACTATACTTCAATAATAAAAAAAAGCATAGTGTCCTTAGATACACAGAGAGTTGCCTCAAAATGATTCACCTTCTTCAGTTCTTCTTAATATAATCCATTATCAAAAAAGAAAAAAAGAGAGAAAGAGAGAGAGAGAAGGGAAAAACAGTCTTCTTTCCTTCACTGGACAGTGTCATGTCTGCATGCCAGCTTAGGGACAAAACCAGTGAAGGATGGGGGCTTGAGGATGTTATGGAAGTCCTGAATTAATCAACCCAGGAACCCCTTCCTTGGGACTTATTTTCACTTGAAATCATATACGTGTTATTTAAGAAGTTTGATTTGGTTGTTTTGTTATTGTCACCTGAAAGCATTTTAATGGGAATGCCAGCATTATAATTACTAAAAAACCTTTTGCAAATTAATTCACACACAAAAATAGCAACTTAATTTTGTTGGAATTTGCTGTTCTTTAATTACTGATGAGATTACATGTTTATTATTCATAAGTTTATTAATAATTTGCGTGTTTTTTCCTAATTTATCTGGAAAGATTTTTCAGAGATCCATGGTCTGCAGAAGAGGGTCATTTGCAGGCGGACTGAGCAAGGTGAGGCATCGACGGAACAGTTAAAGTCACTCTGGGAAGGAGCTCTGCCACTCGTTTTCATACAAATATGCCTCCAACTTACAAAGTGTCTTGAGTTCACTGAGATGGGCTCCTATCCAAAATATGGTAATGACAGAAGTCGATCCTTCAGGACTGTTTGTTTGTAGAAAACTAGACCTTGGGGAGGACTGTCTCTCAATGTGGAGACAGGCAGTCTGGTGGGTAAAAGGAAAATAAGACACGTGAAAGTGAAGGAAAGGTTGAGCGAGGACAGACACGCACTAAGGACCCATCGTACAGGAGCTCAGATAGCATTTCTCCCTGCTTGCTTGTGACTTTCCCAGTTTCAAGCCGCTCTGGTCCCCCATCACTTGCCCCATTAGGCTTATGCATGTGTCTGCTCTAGCTTAAGAAGATTTTCATTAGATTTTCCGTATAGAGAAATGTTTTCAATTACTCCAGTTTTGAAATAAACTTTGAACACAAACATTGGAGCGAGAGCGTCTGATTCATCTCCCAGAAAAGGGAACATATGAAAATGATTCACACTCTCTTTTTATTAGCACGTTAGAGATTTACAGAGTACTGAGTCATCAGTATTAAGGTAATGTCTAATGGTCAGATAATTAGAAATTTAAATGGCCTGGGTTTAATAGGAGGTTTTCAATATTATGGATAGTCGGTGAATCCAAGCTCGACTGAGAAATACCCTCGATGAAGTCTTGCCAATGAGGACATGTATAATACATGGGTAAGGTTGTTTTATAAAAGACTTACTGACTTTCTGGTCAAGGGTCTAGTAGCTTCCATCAAAGTCTTGTTCTAAACCATCATAAATTAACAGATCAATAGTTAATGGTACTGCCAGGCAAGTTTAAAGCCAAATAATTCAGATCCCAAGACAACTCCATTTTACTCATTTGTAATTCAGAGGCACTTTGGTAGACAAATTGATGTTTGTTTGGCCAATTTGTACATCCCAAAGTCCTCAGCCTAAACCTCCTTCCCTTAAGCCCACAAAAACTGTAAGCAGAGTGTGGCTCACTGATCCACAGCTGACTCTCTTTTGCTTGTGTTGAGACCTTTCATTGCCCGAGTTCCTGCATCAGCAGCATCTCGTAGGATTAGATCTGATCAGCTGTGGTAGGTAGGATCCTTAAGATCCTGACCACATCAAAAAGTGGACTCCATACCAAAGCTGGGAGCAAGAGAACATGAGAATGTATGTGAGAAAAGAACAAAAAGAGAGTATTTTTAAAAGCAATATAGGGCAGTTTGAGAATGTGTGGTGTGATGTGTACGTGCCATGTGGCCTGTGTATGTATTGGTGGGGGTATTTTTGCCACTTTAAGTTGCCCATATGCTGTGCCCGGTACTTGGTGATTTTCAAAACAATATTGCTCTAGCTTTCATGTGAATTCTGCTGGAGGGAAGAGAATAGAGAAAAAAATAGATCATTTGTGCTTCTGGCTGCCTGCTCTTTATATGCAAAATTATAAAATAAACAAGATCCAAAAATAGTACTTTCTTTGCTAGCCCAAAGAGATCTTGCACTCAGCAATGAATTGTAAAAGGCTCTGCTTTCTTTTTTTTTTTTTTTTTTTGGCTGCACTGGGTCTCTGTTGCTGCACCCGGGCTTTTCTGTAGTTGAGGCGAGCGGGGACTACTCTTTGCTCCGGTGCACTGGCTTCTTATTGCCGTGGCCTCCCTTGCTGCGGAGCGCCGGCTCTAGAGCGCAGGCTTAGTAGTTGTGGCGCACGGACTTAGTTGTTCTGTGGCATGTGGGATCTTCCTAGGCCAGGACTCAAAGCTGTGTCCCCTGCATTGGCAGGCGGATTCTTAACCACTGCGCCACCAGGGAAGCCCAAGGCTCTGGTTTAAAGGAACTAGGTGATGAATTGGGCTCACATGGGAAGGATCTAGGAGGAGGCAAGACTGACTTTAATGAAGGGCTCAGATTCAGCTGAGCGTGCTGATGTTTGTCGGGGAGGGTGATTTCTCAGTTCTGGGGTGATGTCTGGAAATGCGGCCCGCACACTCGCGGCCATGAGCTTTTCTTTTCCTTCCCTGATAAAGCTCTGGGTGGACAATATCACTGCCGCTGCCCATTTAGCTACAAAAACTGTTGAGTCTTTTTCTTTTTTATATACAGTTAGCTATTTTTTTTCAAACTGAAGTATGGTTGAGTTACCATATTATATAAGTTTCAGGTATACAACATAGTGATTCCCAATTTTTAAAGGTTATACTCCATTCATAGTTATTATAAAATATTGGCTATCTTCCCTGTGCTGCACAATATATCTTTGTAGCTTATTTTATACATAGTAGTTTGTACCTCTTAATCCCCTATCTCGTCCCTCCCCTCTTCCCTCTCCCCACTGGTAACGACTCTTTTGTTCTCTATGTCTGTGGGTCTTTTTGTTTTTTAAGACTGACAATGTTGCTTCAGCCCTGACCAGTCTGGCTGCCTGACTTTGGCAGTATCGGCTCATAAGGCCTGAGGTTTCAACAGCCTCTTCTCTCCCCTCCAGCCCCAAACCATAGGAGTTTGCATTTGGCATCCAATCCACAGTCAGTATAGCACCTACATCAGACCCAGATTCCCAGGGCCTATGGCAGACCAACTGAATGAGAATCTCTGCAAGTAGGACCCAGGACTGTACATGTTTACAAGGGCTCTGATTCTTACGCTCAATGTTTAAAAACTGCAATCTCATAATTTCTTTTTCTTTTTTTTTTTTACATTTCTAGCTAGGATCATCTCTGTGTTTAAAAAACAAAACAAACAAACAAACAAAAATCTACTTTATAAAAAGAAGAGTGTTTCGACCAGATTCTAGAAGCATTGATTATTTAGTGACATACAGTCTCTAACTGGCCATCTGACTATGACTCGGTTTGGGTCTTGGCTAATCCAAATTGGATCCCCCAACAGAGGCTCCCTGATCAGTTCCACAGTGACTGTTGGTTGTGGGCTGCGTGTACCAAGTACTCCTTATTCCGTTCTTCAAAAGATGTGTCACTGGGCTTCCCTGGTGGCGCAGTGGTTGAGGGTCCGCCTGCCGATGCAGGGGACGCGGGTTCGTGCCCAGGTCCGGGAGGATCCCACGTGCCGCGGAGCGGTTGGGCCCGTAAGCCGTGGCCGCTGGGCCTGCGCGTCCGGAGCCTGTGCTCCGCAACGGGAGAGGCCACAGCAGTGAGGGGCCCGCGTACCGCAAAAAAAAAAAAAAAAAAAAGATGTGTCACTGGGCCAAGAGAAGAAATGATGTCACAAGACAAAACAAGCTTCCCATATACTGATCAAGTCTCTGCTTTTAATAAAACTATGAAAATTTCTTTAGTGGCTTTAGTACTATTAATTTCTTTTGTATATTCTATGCAGAGCCCTTAACCCGAAGGATAATGAACTTAGCAAATTCCTGATTATTCACTTTGTGGATTTTCTAAAGTTTTTATTCCAAGCTCCAAGTCTCCAGCACTCAGAGCCCTGCCAGATTGCCATCTCCCAATTAGTTTAAGCTAAACATGACTGGAAAGATACATCTGCTATATAAGCAAGGATTCCAGATTTTGCTATAATTTTGGTTCAGATCTATGGTTTTCAATTAAGGGCTACTGATTGTAATCATTGTTCACAAGTGTTGAATGAAAGATCCAGCTTTTTATACATATCTCTATTTTTAAATTATTTTAAAATTTTCTAACTTTAGTATATGTGCTGCTGAAATGAGCATGTTTTTGTTGTTATTCTCCCTCTTTCATGAAGATAATAACATACGATGATTAGAAAGTGATTCTTTTTTTTTTAAAGAAGATGTTGGGGGTAGGAGTTTATTAATTTTTTAATTTATTTTTGCTGTGTTGGGTCTTCGTTTCTGTGCAAGGGCTTTCTCTAGTTGTGGCAAGCGGGGGCCACTCTTCATCGCGGTGCACGGGCCTCTCACTGTTGCAGCCTCTCTTGTTGCAGAGCACAGGCTTCAGATGCGCAGGCTCAGTAGTTGTGGCTCACGGGCCTAGTTGCTCCGCGGCATGTGGGATCCTCCCAGACCAGGGCTCGAACCCATGTCCCCTGCATTAGCAGGCAGATTCTCAACCACTGCGTCACCAGGGAAGCCCGAGAAAGTGATTCTTAATCCAGGAATTATTTAAGCTACATAACAGATTCTTGTTCTCGTGGAAGACAACTTCTCAAAGTTTACCCAACACAGAAGAGGGGGCCCTTTAAGAGCAGGGCAAAGTGTGATTTGAATCTCCTCTCACTCTCTACTGGGACACACAGTCATTTTAGTAATGAGGCAAACGATAGTCTCCTGCAAGGATCCTGGAGTCGTGTCCTTTGGACTTGCCACTGGGGAGGGAAGATAGTCAGAGCAGAGTGGACTGAGAAAAGTAGAGAGTTGGGAAGAAAAAGAGGGGAAGGAGAAGAAGCAAAGTGGGAGGAGACAAGAGAAAGACTGAACTCATTTTCGGATGACCTCTGATGGATGAAGTCACAGTCTTTAAAATACACTAACTAGAGCCTCTGCGAGAAGAAAACCAGAGAACGAACCAAAGTATCTAAGGTGAGATCACCTAAGCTGAGCCCACAGTTAATCCAGCTGCTAAGTCCTTACATCACATTCCGATTTCTTCCCAGCGTGCCTTATGGATTGTAACTAATCTTAGGTCTGGGCAAAGTAGTTACATGTGTGGCTGGAATAGAGAACTACAGACAGCCCTCCCTATCCATGAGTTCCATATATGCGAATTCAACCGAGCACCAAAAATATTTGAAAAAACTTCCAGAAAGTTCCAAAAAGCAACATTTGAATTTTCCACATGCTGGCAACTATCTACTTAGCATTTACATTGTGTTAGGTATTATAAGTATCCTGGAGATGACAAAGTATACAGGAGGATGTGCATAGGTTACTGCAAATACTATATAAGGGCCATTTTATATAAGGGCCTTGAGCATCCGCAGATTTTGGTATCTGTGGGGGTCCTGGAACCAGTCCCCACTGGATACCAAGTGATGCTACAAACAGATTTTCACCTCTCCTTTAACCTTGTAATCCCTCTTCCGATGAATTAGTCAGCATCACTACCTCAGGCAAGGAATGACTCTGCAGAAAGCAAATGCCACAAAAGGAGTCAATTGTTAGCTTTTTAGTTTTTGACGTCTTGGCTTCAAGAGAACAGAAAGAACTGAAGCATGTACAATAGATGTGGGAGGACAAGTGCTGAGTAATAACAAAGAAGCTTTCCCAAGCCACACTGCTCCGCATCCTCTAGGCTAAAACGCCCCCACCCCACCCCCTTCCACCAACCAGGAAAACACAGGAAGTTACGAGAAGAGAGTAGACTAACTAGATGGCGATGAGTCCTTGATGAAAAAGGTCTGCACTCTGATCCTTTCCTGGGATGAAGCAGAGAGAATGGCCCACAGCAGAAACTTCAGATACATTTCGGAACAGTAGTACAGGGAGACTCTTGGAAGGAGGTTAAGAACTGAAGGAAATATGGTTGTCTACTGTGTCCTGGCAGATGAGTTTGAAAAAGCCCCAGGGTAGAGCTGTCAGTGGAAGGGGCCGGGGGCAGTGCTGGGGAGGTGGAATGATTCTTTTGTACTCAAGAGTGCCCTGGAAATGACAGATGGCTGTGAATGTGTGGGTGTGGTCCCAGAATGGCATGGAAGCATCAGGATTATCCTGTGTGCCCGAGAGGGTCCTGAGAGTTAGCTGACCCAGAGGCAGGCCCAAAGTTGCTGTGATATGACCCGTCCAAGGGATGACTCAGCAGTGACCAGCAAGTGTCCACATCTCATCTAAGCAGCTGTATTAGTGCAGAGTGATGCCAGCTCAGGTGAGATGCCCTCCCGCCACTAACCTTCATTCATGGGCGTGATATAAGCCTCAAATGTAGAGGCCATCACAAAGAAAGGGCAGGAACTCTGAAAGGACTGAAGTTAAGTTTCTACTGCCTGGAAGAAAGGGGGCTTATTATAAGTATTAACTTCCTGTACAGAAAAATGAACTTACTTTGTCCACAACTGGGTTTGTGATCTGAGATTTGCACGTACTACTTATAGAAAGATGCGTTCCTGCACCCCGTCCCATGTCCTTCCTCCTCCAAGTCCAGGCAGGATGCCCCATGAGGGCGCCGGTATCCCTTGTTTTCCCTAGTGCTTTTCAACGGTGCACCGCTTCTGGGAACTAGTCGCTTTGTGTTGATTTCACAGCCCCGATTGCCATGGAGAATTTCTCTCTCCAGTCTTTCATTGTTTGTCTGTTTTATGCACCATTACCCTCCAGAAAACAGCCATCTGCTCTGAAATCAGTATAACCGCATCACTTCTATGTACCTTTCATTTGAGGTTTGACCTTAGATCATGTGGACTTCTAAATACACGAGGCTAAAGGAAATGTTCTTATCTAATTAGTCATGACCCAACACATGGGAACAAACTACATGAAATAAGATAACCTGGAGTGAGGGGTGGGGAGCCTTTCCTGGTTAGAATACACACACACACACACACACACACAAGGAGTAAAAAGAGAAGGTTTCCCTACCCTTCAAGAGAACTCTACTGCCATTTATGCTCCAGAAGTGTAAATTTAGACATAAAATTAACCTCCTAAGTGTATGTTTAATATGTTAGCATTAATTTAGCTTCATAAATATGTAGCAGGTAAGATTTTTGAAATACAAGTTATCAAGTGTGCTAAAACATAACTCACTTTATGTTTCTATAACTTTACAGACTTAGTGTATCAAGGTCCCTGTTCTCCACAGACATTCTAAGTTGGGGGAAGGCTGGGGCCACTAAGCAGTGAGAAGGAGTGGCTTGGTGTTCACTGATCGCTGAGATGTAGCATGTACCATCTGGTCTTTGGACATCACACCAGATGGCCTCTGGTTATAGCTCAGTGTCCTCGGTTGCTCTCTGGCATCAGATTATCATGCTCACGTACTCTGTAGCCCTCATCCCAGCTGAAAGCCCCTTTGGATCCACTGCCCCCACCCCCGTGTCCATCACCCCTTTGACACTCCTAGGAGCAAGGCGAACTTCCTCCTGTATGTGTGCAGGAGAGTCAGAGGGCTGTGAAAAATCCTCTTTTGTTTCTACTTTCCTTCTGTATTGCTCCTGCACCATGCCACCTTGACTATCTTTGAGTACCATATTCTTAAAAATTACCCAGGACCTTGGCTCTGGGTAACTGAAGCCAGTACCTCAAAGCTACGGTCTCTGATATAAGTTTAGAATATATTTTTAGGAATTCAAAAGCAGAGAGTCAACTTCCTTGTTCTTGCCCCATTCTTTCCCTTCTCCAGGGCCAATGAACGGCGCTCCCGATGCAAATGAATGCAGCTGACATAGGAGGCAGTGGAGAGGGGAAGTCATTGCAGTCAGGAGCAGGATAAGGGGACCATGGTTAGCTTGACAAAAATGCGACCCCGCTTCAATCTCCAGGGTGGGATGCTTCCTTTGCACACACGAGTCATTTCCTCTGCTCTCCCAGTTCCCGCGTTGCTGAGCTCTACTTTCTTCACAGACATCATGTCTGTCCTCTTATTCTCTGGCATTTTCCTTGCTCTGCATTCCTTTGACCTGCTCATCTCTGTAATCCTGCCTCTCCTCCTGATGCTATGCTGGCCGGTGGGTGCTGCCTGGTAGAAAAGGAAACAGTCAATAGCTGCTGTCTTTGGGGCCTTCCTTCTCCCTCACTTCTCCCTCCTTTTTTCTTTGCCTTTCTTCCTTCTTGACTCAAGCTGTCAACTGTCACACAGGGAGCTGCTGCCAGAAGTGAGACTGGCAAATCCAGCAGGAGACTGGCACAGGCCATAAGCCTTCACGCTCTCTCCTTGATAAATATCACAGAACTCTGTTTTCTGCAGAGCAACTGCCTTATTGACTATTGTCAGTTCCCTTCCTTAAATTTTTTAGGGTGAAATTTGAGTTTTAAATGTTTTCTGCACTTGAAGCATAGCTTTTAATCATGCTTTGAGGAGAAAGCTATCTCTGTAACAACACGTCCCTAAAGAGGAGACATGATTATCAGAGTTCACTCCTATCAAGGCCTTTAGAAATGTTCTCCTTCAAAAAGGGAAGGTTAGGGGCTTCCCTGGTGGCGCAGTGGTTGAGGGTCCGCCTGCCGATGCAGGGGACGCAGGTTCGTGCCCCAGTCTGGGAGGATCCCGCATGCCGCGGAGCGGCTGGGCCCGTGAGCCATGGCCACTGAGCCTGCGCGTCTGGGGCCTGTGCTCTGCAACGGGAGAGGCCGCAGCAGTGAGAGGCACACGTACCGCAAAAAAAAAAAAGAAAAAAAAAAGGGAAGGTTATCCCTACCATGCTTTCATAAAGCTTAGTGTAGTCCTAAGAGGTACCTTCCAAATGGACCTTTCAAGACAGCCCTTGTCTCCTCCATAAGGAAAATCCTTTTACTATTAAACTCCCTCAATATTAAGTGCAGATCTGACTAGTATTCCTTTTAAGAACAGACTTAGTCTGTGGGCTCAGAAATTCTGTGTGTGTGTGTGCTGTGTGAGTGGTGTGTGGTGTGTGTGCGGTGTGTGGTGTGTGTGGGGTGTGGTGTGTGTGTGTGTTATGTGTATGTGTGTGTGGTGTGTGGTGTGTGTGTGTGTGTCTTTAATGCTGTTACTGTCGTGCTCTCAATCATGTGTGCTGCCTCACACATTAGGCTGGAGTAATTTGGCAGGCAGTTCAATTTCAACTGAAAAATTGTATGACTTCAGAGAAATTTACATATCCTTGCATTTTGCTTCTATTGTTCCAGAATCCCAAAATGAATTATAAATGGTCCCTATAACCAGTTCAGTTCTGAGTTGAGCATCTCTCCTGGATGAGAAGAACTATGCTAGGCCCTGGGAAGGGATAAAGATGACTAAGGCCTTCCCCGTCTACAAGAAGTTAGTAACCAAGTGAGCGAGGCAAGCATTCAAAGCCCCAGCAGACAGGCCAGAATTGAATGCGTGTACAAAGGAGGTACCAGCCAATGTGGGCCACGGATACACGGGGAAGAAGGGTAAATTCTGGAGGGAGTCAGGAAAGACTTTATGGAAAAGGAGTCCTTGACAGGTAAGGTGGATTTGAGGTGGAGGAAAACAGGAGAAAGTGTCCCCAGCATGAGGGAACATTAGACATCAGCCCCTAATTTAGACTTTTATCACTTTACTTCTAAATATTCCATTGAATCAACTTCTTGCTTCTAGAAACTTCTCTTTGTAAGTCTTCCCGCTTATCTCCCCAAAATATATCTTTAAGCATATCACATTTCTACTCAAAACCGGTCCAGAGCACTTCATGGCCTGGATGCATGAATTCCAAACTCTTCATTGGATATTCAAGACTTTCATTACCCTGACCCCAACCTTTCTCTCCTGCTTTGAGATCTTCTGACACACACATAGTCTTTCACACAAAGACAATGGACAAAATATGCATCCACAATGTTTTTTAGATGTTTGAATTCATCTTCTACATTTTAAAGCCAAGATATTTATTCTCCAATGAAAACAAACCAGGGCTCTTTGAAGAAGTGGTTGATTCCAGGGCTGGGGGAAGGAAAATACAGATGAGCCTGGAAGATTGTATACTGTCAGAAAATAAGGACGTGCTCAAAAAAGGATAGGGGTGAGTCAAAAAGATATAGAAGGCAATGGGAAGGAGATCCCAGTGTCCAAATCTGGGCAATTTGAGCAACAAAATAATAATGATAGTACTGGATTATACTATTATACCATGAAATAAAATCATACCCATTAGTCCGTACTAATATAAATGTAATAATTAAATAAGTAAATGGGGGAAGAGGGACAGCTTTTACTGACAGAAAAATTCGAGGAGATTCTGGAGAAGATGGCGGAAGAGTAAGACGCAGAGATCACCTTCCTCCCCACAGATACATCAGAAATACATCTACACGCGGAACAGCTCCTATAAAACACCCACTGAACGCTGGCAGAAGACCTCAGACCTCCCAAAAGGCAAGAAACCCCCCACATACCTGGGTAGACAAAAGAAAAAAGAAAACAGAGACAAAAGAATAGGGATGGGACCTGCACCAGTGGGAGGGAGCTGTGAAGGAGGAAATGTTTCCACACACTAGGAAGCCCCTTCGCGGGCGGAGACTGCGGGTGGCGGAGGGGGAAAGCTTCGAAGCCGCGGAGGAGAGCACAGCAACAGGGGTGCGGAGGTCAAAGCGGGGAGATTCCCGCACAGAGGGTCAGGGCCAACCGGCACTTACCAGCCCGAGAGGCTTGTCTGCTCCCCGGCCGGGGCGGGAGGGGGCTGGGAGCTGAGGCTCGGGCTTCGGTCGGAGCGCAGGGAGAGGACTGGGGTTGGCTGCGTGAACACAGCCAGCAGGGGGTTAGTGCGCCACGGCCAGCCAGGAGGGAGTCCGGGGAAAAGTCTGGACCTGCCGAAGAGGCAAGAGACTTTTTCTTCCCTCTTTGTTTCCCGGTGCGCGAGGACAGGGGATTAAGAGCGCTGCTTAAAGGAGCCCCAGAGACGGGCGGAAGCCGCGGCTAAGAGCGCGGACCCCAGAGGCGGGAATGAGACGCTAAGGCTGCTGCTGCCGCCACCAAGAAGCCTGTGTGCGAGCACAGGTCACTATTCACACCTCCCCTCCTGGGAGCCTGTGCAGCCCGCCACTGCCAGTGTCCCGTGACCCAGGGACAACTTACCCGGGAGAACGCACGGCGTTCCTCAGGCTGCTGCAATGTCACACCAGCCTCTGCTGTTCAGGCTCGCCCCACATCCGTACCCCTCCCTCCCCGCTGTCCTGAGTGAGCCAGAGGCTCCGAACCAGCGGCTCCTTTAACCCCGTCCTGTCTGAGCGAAGAACAGACGCCCTCCAGCGACCTACACGCAGAGGCGGGGCCAAATCCAAAGCTGAGCACCGCCAGCTGGGCGAACAAAGAAGAGAAAGGGAAATCTCTCCCAGCAGCCTCAGGAGCAGCGGATTAAATCTCCACAATCAACTTGATGACCTCTGCATCTGTGGAATTCATGAATAGAGAACGAATCATCCCAAATTGAGGAGGTGGACTTTGGGAGCAAGATAGATTATCTTTTTCCCTTTTCCTCTTTTTGTGAGTGTGTATGTGTATGCTTCTGTGCGAGATTTTGTCTGTTTAGCTTTGCTTTCACAATTTGTCCTAGGGTTCTGACCATCCAGGTTTTTTTTCTCTTTTTACTTTAAAAATTTGTTTTTTCTTAATAATTATTTTTTATTTTAATTATTTTATTTTATCTTACTTTATTTTATTTTATCCTCTTTCTTTCTTTCTACCTTTTATTGTGAGCCGTGTGGAGGACAGTCTCTTGGTGCTCCAGCCAGGCATCAGGGCTTTGCCACTGAGGTGGGAGAGCCAACTTCAGGACACTGGTCCACAATAGACCTCCCAGCTCCACGTAATGTCAAACGGTGAAAATCTGCAAGAGATCTCCATCTAAATACCAAGACCCAGGTTCACTTAATGACCAGCAAGCTACAGTGCTGGACACCCTATGCCAAACAACTAGCAAGACAGGAACACAACCCCATTCATTAGCAGAGAGGCTGCCTAAAATCATAATAAGTCCACAGACACCCCAAAACACACCACCACACATGGACCTGCCCACCAGAAAGACAAGATCCAGCCTCATCCACCAGAACACAGGCACTAGTCCCCTCCACCAGGAAACCTACACAACCCACTGAACCAACCTTAGCCACTGGGACAGACACCAACAGAACGGGAACTACGAACCTGCAGCCTGCAAAAAGGAGACCCCAAACACAGTAAGATAAGCAAAATGAAAAGACAGAAAAACACAGAGCAGATGAAGGAGCAAGGTAAAAACCCACCAGACCTAACAAATGAAGAGGAAATAGGCAGTCTACCTGAAAAAGAATTCAGAATAATGATAGTAAAGATGATCCAAAATCTTGGAAATAGAATAGAGAAAATGCAAGAAACATTTAACAATGACCTAGAAGAACTAAAGAGGAAACAAGCAATGATGAACAACAAAATAAATGAAATGAAAAATGCTCTAGAAGGGATCAATAGCAGAATAACTGAGGCAGAAGAACGGATAACTGACCTGGAAGATAAAATAGTGGAAATAACTACTGCAGAGCAGAATAAAGAAAACAGAATGAAAAGAACTGAGGACAGTCTCAGAGACCTCTGGGACAACATTAAATGCACCAACATTCGAATTATAGGGGTTCCAGAAAAAGAAGAGAAAAGGAAAGAGACTGAGGAAATATTTGAAGAGATTATAGTTGAAAACTTCCCTAATATGGGAAAGGAAATAGTTAATCAACTCCAGGAAGCACAGAGAGTCCCACACAGGATAAATCCAAGGAGAAACATGCCAAGACACATATTAATCAAACTGTCAAAAGTTAAATACAAAGGAAACATATTAAAAGCAGGAAGGGAAAAACAACAAATAACACACAAGGGAATCCCCGTAAGGTTAACAGCTGATCTTTCAGCAGAAACTCTGCAAGCCAGAAGGGAGTGGCAGGACACATTTAAAGTGATGAAGGAAAAACACTTACAACCAACATTACTATACCCAGCAAGGAACTCCTTCAGATTTGATGGAGAAATTAAAACCTTTACAGACAAGCAAAAGCTGAGAGAGTTCAGCACCACCAAACCAGCTTTCCAACAAATGCTAAAGGAACTTCTCTAGGCAAGAAACACAAGAGAAGGAAAAGACCTACAATAACAAACCCAAAGCAATTAAGAAAATGGGAATAGGAACATACATATTGATAATTACCTTAAATGTAAATGGATTAAATGCTTCCACCAAAAGACACAGACTGGCTGAATGGATACAAAAACAAGACCCGGGCTTCCCTGGAAGCGCAGTGGTTGAGAGTCCGCCTGCCGATGCAGGGGACACAGGTTCGTGCCACGGTCTGGGACGATCCCACATGCCACGGAGCGGCTGGGCCCGTGAGCCTTGGCCATTGAGCCTGCACGTCTGGAGCCTGTGCACTGCAACGGGAGAGGCCACAACAGTGAGAGGCCCACATACCACAAAAAAGAAAAAAAAAACAAGACCCGAATACATGCTGTCTACAAGAGACTCACTTCAGACCTAGGGACACATACAGACTGAAAGTGAGGGGATGGAAAAAGATATTCCATGCAAATGAAAATAAAAGAAAGATGGAGTAGCAATTCTCATATGAGACAAAATAGACTTTAAAATAAAGACTATTACAAGAGACAAAGAAGGACACTACATAGTGATCAAGGGATTGATTCAAGAAGAAGATATAACAATTCTAAATATTTATGCACCCAACATAGGAGCACCTCAATACATAAGGCAAATACTAACAGCCATAAAAGGGGGAATCAACAGTAACACATTCATACTAGGGGACTTTAACACCCCACTTTCACCAATGGACAGATCATCCCAAATGAAAATAAATAAGGAAACACAGCTTTAAATGATACATTAAAGAAGATGGCCTTAATTGATATTTATAGGACATTCCATCAAAACAACAGAATACACATTTTTCTCAAGTGCTCATGGAACATTCTCCAGGATAGATCATATCTTGGGTCACAAATCTACCCTTCGTAAATTTAAGAAAATTGAAATCATATCAAATATCTTTTCCAACTACAACGCTATGAGACTAGATATCAATTACAGGAAAAGATCTGTAAAAAATACAAACACATGGAGGCTAAACAATACACTACTTAATAACGAAGTGATCACTGAAGAAATCAAAGAGGAAATCGAAAAATACCTAGAAACAAATGACAATGGAGACATGACGACCCAAAACCTATGGGATGCAGCAAAAGCAGTTCTAAGAGGGAAGTTTATAGCAATACAATCCTATCTTAAAAAACAGGAAACATCTCAAATAAACAAGCTAACCTTGCACCTAAAGCAATTAGAGAAAGAAGAACAAAAAAAAAAAAAACCAAAGTTAGCAGAAGGAAAGAAATAATAAAGATCAGATTAGAAATAAATGAAAAAGAAATGAAGGAAACGATAGCAAAGATTAATAAAGCTAAAAGCTGCTTCTTTGAGAAGATAAACAAAATTGATAAACCATTAGCCAAACTCATCAAGAAAAAAAGGGAGAAGACTCAAATCAACAGAATTAGAAATGAAAAAGGAGAAGTAACAACTGACACTGCAGAAATACAAAAGATCATGAGAGATTACTACAAGAAACTCTATGCCAATAAAATGGACAACCTGGAAGAAATGGACAAATTCTTAGAAATGCACCACCTGCCAAGACTGAATCAGGAAGAAATAGAAAATATGAAGAAACCAATCACAAGCACTGAAATTGAAACTGTGATTAAAAATCTTCCAACAAACAAAAGCCCAGGACCACATGGCTTCACAGGTGAATTCTATCAAACATTTAGAGAAGAGCTAAGCACCTATCCTTCTCAAACTCTTCCAAAATATAGCAGAGGGAGGAACACTCCCAAATTCCTTCCACGAGGCCACCATCACCTTGATACGAAAACCAGACAAGGATGTCACAAAGAAAGAAAACTACAGGCCAATATCACTGATGAACATAGATGCAAAAATCCTCAACAAAATACCAGCAAACAGAATCCAACAGCACATTGAAAGGATCATACACCATGATCAACTGGGTTAATCCCAGGAATGCAAGGATTCTTCAATATACACAAATCTATCAATGTGATATTAACAAATTGAAGGAGAAAAACCATATGATCATCTCAATAGATGCAGAGAAAGCTTTCGACAAAATTCAACACCCATTTATGATAAAAACCCTCCAGGAAGTAGGCATAGAGGGAACTTTCCTCAACATAATAAAGGCTATATATGACAAATCCACAGCCAACATCATCCTCAATGGTGAAAAACTGAAACCATTTCCACTAAGATCTGGAACAAGACAAGGTTTCCCACTCTCACCACTCTTATTCAACATAGTTTTGGAAGTTCTAGCCACATCAATCAGAGAAGAAAGAAATAAAAGGAATCCAAATCAGAAAAGAAGTAGTAAAGCTGTCACTGTTTGCAGATGACATGATACTATACATAGAGAATCCTAAAGATGCTACCAGAAAACTACTAGAGCTAATCAATGAATTTGGTAAAGTTGCAGGATACAAAATTAATGCACAGAAATCTCTGGCATTCTTATACACTAATGATGAAAAATCTGAAAATGAAATTAAGAAAACACTCCCATTTCCATTGCAACAAAAAGAATAAAATATCCAGGAATAAACCTACCTAAGGAGACAAAAGACCTGTATGCAGAAAATTATAAGATACTGATGAAAGAAATTAAAGATGATACAAATAGATGGAGAGATATACCATGTTCTTGCATTGGAAGAATCAACATTGTGAAAATGACTCTACTACCCAAAGCAATCTACAGATTCAATGCAATCCCTATCAAACTACCACTGGCAGTTTTCACAGAACTAGAGGAAAAAATTTCACAATTTGTATGGAAACACAAAAGACCCCGAATAGCAAAAGCAATATTGAGAACAAAAAATGGAGCTGGAGGAATCAGGCTCCCTGACTTCAGACTATACTACAAAGCTACAGTAATCAAGACAGTATGGTACTGGCACAAAAACAGAAATATAGATCAGTGGAACAGGATAGAAATCCCAGAGATAAACCCACGCATATATGGTCACCTTATCTTTGACAAAGGAGGCAAGAATATACAGTGGAGAAAAGACAGCCTCTTCAATAAGTGGTGCTGGGAAAACTGGACAGCTACATGTAAAAGTATGAAATTAGAGCACTCCCTAACACCATATATAAAAATAAACTCAAAATGGATTAAAGACCTAAATATAAGGCCTGATACTATCAAACTCTTAGAGGAAACACTAAGGCAGAACATAGAGGCAGAACACTCTATGACATAAATCACAACAAGGTCCTTTTTGACCCACCTCCTAGAGAAATGGAAATAAAAACAAAAATAAACAAATGGGGCCTAATGAAACTTAAAAGCTTTTGCACAGCAAAAGAAACCATGAACAAGACCAAAAGACAGCCCTTAGAATGGGAGAAAATATTTGCAAATGAAGCAGCTGACAAAAGTTTAATCTCCAAAATTTATAAGCAGCTCATGCAGCTCAATAACAAAAAAACAAACAACCCAATCCAAAAATGGGCAGTAGACCTAAATAGACATTTCTCCAAAGAAGATATACAGATTGCCAACAAACACATGAAAGAATGCTCAACATCATTAATCATTAAAGAAATGCAAACCAAAACTACAATGAGATATCATCTCACACCAGTCAGAATGGCCATCATTAAAACATCTAGAAACAATAAATGCTGGAGAGGGTGTGGTGAAAAGGGAACACTCTTGCACTGTTTGTGGGAATGTAAATTGCTACAGTCAGTATGGAGAACAGTATGGAGGTTCCTTAAAAAACTACAAATAGAACTACCACACGACCCAGCAATCCCACTACTGGGCATATACCCTGAGAGAACCATAATTCAAAAAGAGTCATGTACCAAAATGTTCATTGCAGCTCTATTTACAATCGCCAGGAAATGGAAGCAACCTAAATGTCCATCAACAGATGAATGGATAAAGAAGATGTGACACATATGTACAATGGAATATTACTCAGCCATAAAAAGAAACGAAATTGAGTTATTTGTAGTGAGGTGGATGGACCTAGAGTCTGTCATACAGAGTGAAGTAAGTCAGAAAGAGAAAAACAAATACCGTATGCTAACACATATATATGGAATCTAAGGGGGGAAAAAAGGTCATGAAGCACCTGGGGTAAGACGGGAATAAAGACACAGACCTGCTAGAGCATGGACTTGAGGATATGGGGAGGGGGAAGGGTAAGCTGTGACAAAGTGAGAGAGTGGCATGGACATATATACACTACCAAACGTAAAATAGATAGCTAGTGGGAAGCAGCCACATAGCACAGGGAGATCAGCTCGGTGTTTTGTGACCACCTAGAGGTGTGGGATAGGAAGGGTGGGAGGGAGGGAGAAACAAGAGGGAAGAGATAATGGGAACATATGTATACGTATAACAGATTCACTTTGTTACAAAGCAGAAACTAACACACCTTTGTAAAGCAATTATACTCCAATAAAGATGTTAAAAAATATTCTAACTAATAAAAGTAGAATGAATGAGGGAAACACAAAATCGCCATTAGGCAAACATGACAGTAATCATTGTTGTAGGCAGTATCCACCGATGGATGTTAAAATCAGTGGAGAAAGGTTTGAGAAGAAATGGGACATTTATGTAGCCCCCATAGTATCTCTCCCAAATATTTATCACTGAAAGAGGAAAAGATGGTAACTTTCCCGTGGAAAAACACAGGCAGACACCACCTTTACCAAATGATCAAAGTGGACCTCACCAGTAATGAGACATATCGACATCATGTACACTTGTTATGATGCACTGAAAAAAGGCACAGCATTGCTTCTGTAGTATTTGGCCAAAAATGCATCATCTCACCTTAACCATGAAAAAACATCAAACACAAATTGACAGAAACTCTACAAAATAACTGGCCAGTAATCATCCAAACTGTCAAGATAATGAAAGACAAGGAAAAGCTGAGGAACTGTCCCAGGTCAGAGGAGACCAAAGAAATGCAACCGCTAGAAGCAACATTGGGTTCTGGGACAGAAAAAGAAAAAGGGCATTAGGAGAAAAACTGGTAAAATTTGAATAAGCACTATAGTTTAATTAGTACTCTGATAGAAATCTTAATTTTTTAGTTTTAAATCATTATGTGTCTGTAAGTCATTAATATTAGGGAAAGCTGGGTGAAGGGTATACGTGAACTCTCTGTACTATTTTTTCAGCTTTTCTGTAAGTCTAAAATTATTTTTAAATAAAAAGTAAAAAAAAAAAATCCCCAGGATATTTCACACATACACACCATCTGAATTTCCATGGTATCTGGGAAAATTGAAACGTCTACATATGACCATTTGGTGTGGAACAGCAGCCGCCTGCCTTTAAGTAGGGCATGTTTTCTAGTTTGCCACAGTCCCTTCCCCTCCCTATTGTCTGCATGGGGCCATGATTTCTTTATTTAGTTCTTGTGCTACAAGCCTGGTTCCAAGAAACATTTGAATTTGGGATTCATTGCTCAGTGAAATTCCCTAGTTCCAGGCCAAATGGTCTACCTGCTGTTCTCTAAACAAGCTTTGTCTTCAACCTTTCTGTATTCCCACTTTTGCTCAAGCTGTTCCTTCTGTCTAGACTGATTTCCTGCCTCTATCCCTAATTCTACTTATTTCAGTCTCCCCCATCCTTCAAGACCTAACATGCAGACCACCTCCTCCATGAAGCTTCCATCCATCAGTTGAGTTCACCTCTCTCTCCTTTGAACAAACAGAAAGACTTGCTGGTCCCCGGAAAATAGCACCATGTTTGCATCCCTCACTTATTGAAGAGCAGTTATGTGTCAGGTGCACTTTCCTAAGTGTTGGGTACACCCAGATGAGCAATATACCATTTTTGCCCATCGAAGATTTCTCAGGCCTAAAGGAAGGCAGACCAGAAAGCCAGCAATTAGAATTTACGTGAGAAATGCTGTGATAGAGCTATGCACAAGATACTCAGAATGCTCAGAGGAGGGGCTTCTAGAGGGATGAGGCACCTCAGTTGAGCCTGGAAAGAAAAGGAATTAGAGAGGAATTAGAGAGTGATGAAGACTGGGAACTAGGGAACAGCCTTCAGATGAGGGAAAACTCGAAGTCCTGGAGACCTGACAGGGCAACTATAAGCACGTTAGGTGCATGTGTTTGGCAGGTAAAGTTGGGACCATGACCTTGTACAGTAGACAGGTCACCAGGTTTATATGTGATTTATCACCCTCACTCCATTATTAACTCCTTGGTGACGAAGGATCCTGGGGGCCTGAAGGATAAAACATTAAACTTCAAGTTAAAAGATTTCACTTTTAGAGTCTCTGCCCTTTACTAGAGGTTATGACATTAATAGTTAGTCTACTTACAAGCTGTGTGGACTTGGGCAGTGTCCTCAGTATGTCTGTGCCTCAGTTTCCTCATTTGAAAAACACTCCTCACCACACAGAGCCTTCAGAGCAGTGGTGACGCTAACCACTATGATCACAGACACCAACCAAGCAGAATGGATGCTGGGCCAATGGGGATAGACACTGGCTGTAAAAACTCGTAAGTGCAAACCAGGGTGCAAACCATGGTGGATTATCTGCCATGGCTATAGGAATAGTGACCTAACTTTTGTAAACTGCTTGGCATAGTACCTGGCACAGAGTAAGCAATCAGTAAAGATTACTAGAACCATGTCCCAGGGACTGGCATGTGTTCTATCTCATTTAATTCTTATAACAACTCTGTGAGGCAGTGAGAAGCAGCTGCATAGCTGCAATTTTGCAAGATCCCCAGGTATTTGTAGGCACACGAAAGTCTGAGAAATTGGTTTACAGGACATCATTGGCCCCTAAACTTTCCAGATACCCTCATTTGAAGTTATCAGGTGGCTGTGGAATTTTTCAGCTGGTTTGGATTCTAATCATATGTCGATAATACCTAATACGAAAAGTTTATACTGCCAGATCCTATGCTCAAAAGCTCAAACAGTCTCTTTCTAACTTAGTGCTTTACATCTGGAAATATTTGTATGAACTTTGATGCTATGTTTGCTTGCCGCTCAATCAGTATAAAAGTTTACACTTGCTACAATATTTTGGAGTCTTCTTAGGAAACGTGAGTACTGGTGGCTGTCCTAACTGAACTCAAAATACCATATCTGCTGACCTGAGGGCAGTCAAGATGAACAAAACAGTATCTCCCCTGGCTTCTCCTTGTTTTCTGAAAGAACTGTTGTGTTTCCAGGGGAAGAGCAAGCAGGGAAGATAGTTTACTTCCTTGGGGTCCTGTTGTCCTCTGGCTGATTTGGGGGTGTAATGTGAGTGAAGGTCATGCTCTGAAAAGAAACATGGCCTGGTTTTCCTCTCCCTCATCTGGGGTTCTCCCCCACTATTTCTAATCATCTTATTTCTTACCTTTTCTTTCTTTGTCCTTCTTTCTTCCTGTGCCCTCCCCATTTGTATTCTTCAATAAAAACTCATTTATTAGCCAGCTTTCTGCTTTTCAGGGAAGTTTTGGACATAAATTTAGTTGCCTTTCTTGATTGTGTTGCCCTGTGTCCTTTCTGGACCTTCCCGGTTTCCCAACCTAAGCCATCTCCCTTCAGTCTCACCTTATCCCAACATCTCTAAATCAAAGATTATTATGTGGAGAGTACTCCTCCCCGCTTTGGACGTGGATGTACAATTCATCAAAGTAATTGCTCATGTGTATCCTTAACGTCCTAAAACCTGACCATTTTACCATCATGGAGAAGCAACACTTTTCATTGGATATGAAGGAAAAATTATGCTTCAAAGGAGAAAAACGCGTCACCACCTCCATTGTTAATTTTGCTGAAGTCTTCAATAAAAACAAAATAAAATGTAAATCAATATCTCCATGAAGAGGGAAAGGAGCGAGAACCAAGCTGTCCTGGACAAGGGGCTGGAGGGTCTTGCTGGAGCTGAAATGCATTGGCTTGGGTTTAACGTATTGATTAAGCACAGCTCAGTGCCTTCAGCTGGTGAGAATCAAAGCGTGAGGCTAAACACTAAATTTGCTGTGTGCTGTACATCACAGCAGAGCCAAAACGAGGCAGCGTTTTTTATCCCTGCACCTCCCCAATGCCTGCCAGAAAGAATTCAAAGCAAGGAAAAAATATGCCTCCTGTTGTTTGCGGGAGGTACAAGATACATTTAAAAATTGATTTATGCCTTAATCGCTCTTGAAGCTTCATTATTCCAAGTATTAGTCCGAAAGGCTGTCTGATACAGCAGACTTATTTGTTAATGCACCGATGGTAGCAACAGATGTGCTGTTTTTCATCTCCGACCTGATCCACTAGCTGATTCATCTGCTTCCATTTTCATTTTCCTGTCATTGATTTATTAATGATGTCTTACTTATCTGTGGTTCTTTGATGGGGTGGGCTTCCTCTGGCATGGTCTCAAGAGAGACGTTCTATACCTTCCTCAAATATCAAAAACCCAGCCCTCTTCTCTGGTGTTCTTTATCACCGCTCCAGAGATTAGGGACTTTAATCATTTACTAACTGAAATAACCTCCGTGGCTTGCAGAGTTTATGGCCAATGTGTCTTCAGCGCACAGAATTTAACTGCTTTTCCTTGCTAAGGAATGGGCCATGCGTGTTACACTGCTTCTTTGGACAGGGGGGCGTCAGTGTGCTCTCTGCAGGCACAGTGCAAACAGTGTATGCTCTGGGAAGCTCAGGACCACAAGGCATGGCTCAGCATGGCCCCGGAACACATGTATATATTCCATGAGGCTGTTAACCTTTTGAGTTGCTTAGAGAGTGGGTGTGGCTTTTAGCTCCAAGCAGCAGAGAAGAGAGGGTAGAAAAGAGGATTGAAATTCTAGAACCAGTGGCAGAACCATCAATGTGGTTGTCTACTCCAAATGTCAGAGGCACTCCTTTTTGTTGTCTAGGTTAAAAAGAAAAAAGAATCTTGGTTTGTTTTGAAACTTGGGACCCCTGGAAAACCTAAGTGCTCTGTAATTGACAGAGGCATATTTCACCACTAAGCTTTACCTGAGGATCTGAAAGTCATTGCTTGTTGTATAGTTAAGATTTCTAAAACTTTATGTTAGTAGGTAGGTTGGTATGGTGGAGTCACGATTCTCACCCAGATCTCCCTGGAGGACTCAAACATTCGTTCCCCCATCTACCCTCCGTGCCAGAGGGTAAGTCCTACTCTCAGCTAAGTCCTTTTCTGGGACTTGCTCTGGGCTGAAGACCCTGCTCAAGGTCACCTTGCTTCCTTCCCAGGGACAGCCCGTACTGGGTGACTGTTTGATGCAGGGCATAAAGGCCTGGGCCCTCATCCCAATTTGGGATCACCCTGCAGAGCCATGCCAGGTCCAGAGCTCCAATCAGCTGAGGTATTTGTTGCGATGTGGTCTCTGTGCATCTTCTCCCTCTGCTTCCTTTCTTCCCCCAACAAAGGTTGATCCTGAGAGCTCTTCCACTTCCTAGTTTCCATGGGCAAATCTCTGTCTTGGACTTGGCTTCCCTGAGAACCAGACTTGCAACAATTGGTACTGAGAGTGAAAAATTATGAACTCAAGTATGAAAGCCAGAGGGCCTCTGTGAGAGCATATAGAGATGCCTCTGCAGTTGGAGGGAAGAAAAGCTGAGGAACAGGCCCAGGGCTTAGGTATGAAAGTAGCAGAGCTTCAGAGAAGGTTGGGTTCTTGGCCCCAACAGGTCTGCTGTGCTAATGTCTTGAGACATGGGATAGGTGTATCTAAAAACTGTGAATTCCCAGATTCTTCTGAACCCTCTGGGTTCACAGATGTGGCCGATTCCTGCATGTTAAAGACTAGTTGCACCTCCCCTGCCCAAAGATGGCGCAGAGCTCTCTGCTTTGCAAGACAACACACTCCTTCTCCCCAGACTCCATTCACAGCTCTCCTCTGGACCAACAGACAAATGACGAGGCTTGAGTCACACCATAATTTGGCTGGGGAAGTGCCGAGTCTGCTAAAAAAGAAAAGGGCTCTCCTCTGAAGGAGCTGCAGTACCTAGCTGACATAGACTGGAAAAGAGTCGGGACACTGCTGATAGCACCGGATCCTGAGATACTGGGTCCATGGGGGCAGAAAATAAAGTTGGACAAGGGAGAGGTTATGGATATGGGAACACTGCCGGTGGGCAGAGAGTGTAATACCTTGACAAGACCCCAGGGAAACAGTCTAACATGCTTCTAGGATGGCGCTTGGAGGAATCAACGGCTCACACTATATGAAGGAAATGCCAGACGTGCCATGGAAGATGGCAGAAGGCAGGACCAAGGACTCAGAGAAGCAGGCACACTGGAGTGGATATTCTCTGTAAGGCCAGAAAGTTCTCGGAATATGCCGCCTCCAGAGCTTGGGTACTCACACACGGGGCAAAAGGGAAGACCCCCAACATTGCAGACACTGTTGGACACAGGGTCCAAGCTGATTTGGACGCCCTAGGGAATGGAGGTGTCCTCTAGGCCCCCTGTTCGAGGGTAGACATGGAGTCTGGGTGATAAATGAGGTCCCGGTCAGGTCCAATTCTCAGTGAGTCCACTGGGTGCACAGACACACTAGGCGGTCTCTTCCCCAGACCCGGAATGTGGAATTGGAACAGGAATCATCGGTAGTTGGCAGACACCCACGTTAGCTTCTTAGCTGTGAGGTAAGGGCAATCACTGGGAGGAAGGCCAAACAGAAACAGTCCCCTTTCCCCACTGGCCAAGATAGTACATAAAAAACAACTTCACAACCAAGTGGGAATGACAAAGATTAGTGCCATCCTTAAAGACCTAAAGGATACAGGGGATGGGGAGGGGTCCCCATCATATCCCCGTTAATTAACCAGTCTGTCCCCTACAAAAGCCAGACAGATCTTGAAGAGTGAGAGTGAACTGCTGCAAACTTAACCAAATAGTAGCCCCAATTGCAGATGTTATGCCACATGTACCATTTTTGCTACAACAAATTAACATGGCCTTGGTACGTGGTCTGTGGCTACTAATATGAATGAGTGTTTTTTAAAAAATTTTGATCAGAAAGGAAGATCAGAAATAGTGGACAGTCACTTTGGACAGACAAGAAAATGCATTTATGGTCTTTTCCCAGAACTATGTGAACTCTTCCACCCTCTGCCATAAATGAGGTAGAAATGGGGGAATTCCCTGGTAGTCCAGCGGTTAGGACTTCATGCTTTCACTGCTAAGGGCCCAGATTCAATCCCTGGTCAGAGAACTAAGATCCCACAAGCCACGTGGTGTGGCCAAAATTAAAAAAGGTAGAAGTGGTGCATTTGGAAAGGGGCACAAACAGGGCCAGAGGTCAGAGGTAAGCTGCATAAGGAAGTAGCCCAGGTCCCCATGTCATCCACTCCTATACTGGGACCTCTCCCTCAGCTCCATGAGCACCTGACAGTGGAGAGGAAAAGTCAAGTTTGCTTCATGGACTGATCAGCTCAGCATGAAGGCTTAAGCTGGAAACCCTCACAAGGGGCAGAGCTTTGTGTGATTCACCTGCGTATCTGCTCTGTGTAGAAAGAGAAGTGATCCGAGGTTAGCATATATATAGACTCAGACAGTGGTGAACGCTTGGCTGGTTGGTCAGGGGCCTGGAAGGACAAAGATAAAGAAAATTGAGAACAAGGAGATCTGAGGAAGAGGGACCAGCTGGGGGAGAGGATACCCAGTGAGGATGGGTGGTACCATCCTCCAGGAAGCAGGGTGGACCCTGAATCCACAACCATTAAATGGCAATGCAGAAGTATCAAAGTCTGGCCTGCTCACCCCATTTCAGGACAACTCTGCAGCGCCCTCCAGCCCCAAAACTCAGAGTGGGATTAGCTGAGGCTTTTAAGATGACTACGTCGCCAAACTTCTTCCACTGACCAATCCTGCCCTCTGTGCTCCTCCACGGATGGTACTTCCCAATAAATCGCCTGCATTCACTCTCCACCTCCAATTCTGTTTCCTGTAAACCCCACCTGAGACGGTTGCCAGACGCGTTTCCGTGACTGCCATTTTCATTTACAAAGCTCCGTACCGCTCTCAGTCTGACAGGCAGGCTAGCGTAAGCTAAGCCAGTAGGGAACCTGAAAAAAAAAAGAAAGGAGCTATTATTTAGCCTGTCGCCTCATAATTCAGTGGCCCAATCTTGTGTGAGGCACGGGACCTTTCTAGCCCTGAAGTTTACAATCAGCGTTTGCCCAAGGGCGCCCCAAGGGCCACTCGCAGCCTTGACAAAGGGGATCACTGAGTCTTCTCTGCACCCACCTCCCCCTTTCTTCTGCCCCACTCTCCACCCCTGGCACGTCAAGGTTGTCTTAAGGGGTGATGAGACAGAAGAGAAAAGAGAATTGAAGAAACAACAGCAATCTGAGGTTAACAAGAAGATTGCTGATCGGCCGTATCAGCCATGAAGTACTTCCAGGCTCTGTGCAAATGTTCTTCTGTTCTCCTTCCACGAGCCCGCACGGAATGGGACTCCCGGGGAAACCCTGGGGTGGACTTCCGCCCCACTGAAGTGTACAATCAGCCACCCTTGTGTTTAGGAAGATGTCAGGTCTGAAACCTAAAAGTCTCTCCGGTGAACCAAAACCTCTTCTCTCCACCCTCATAACACCCAGCGTGGATCGCTTCACTCTCCGCCTGCTCTCCTGCCCTCCTTGTCTGCAGAAGCGCATGCTGTTCCCAGGAGGCTCAGCTGCCTGAGGTCTCAGAAGAGCTGGGATATTTCATGGCCTCGTGTTTGGGTCACTACTGGCCCCCTCTGTGTGCTGGTTTCCTTAGGCATCTTCAGAGAGCCCTGAACAGCGACGCTCCATCCTCTCTGTTGGACCTTTTTTACTCCCGCACTTTGACTCATTTGCTCTGATTCAGTTCAAAGAGTTCACTTTGTGCCCTCCCTTCCTCACTCCCGTCTCCTCAGGTGCATCTCTCTTGAGCTGTCTGACTCTGTTTTCGAGCTAAGCAAATGCAGGGCCAAACCTGAGAATTAAATTGTGGCAGTCACTTATTTTAACGTTTTCCATTTTTCATTCCTGGCTCACTTAATTGAATTGCAAAGTGAAATGTCCATGTCACGGGAACTCAGGGGCTTTAAGATTGGAGAAGGGATGTGAGATTCGAATTCTTGCAGCTTCCTACTGAAAAAATGTAATGATCCACTTGGACGAAGCCAACCTTGTGAGAAAGGCCCCTCCCACCCCACCCCCAGCTCTGCCCAGCTGAAAGGTCTGAGGATTTTCAACAAGAAGTTCCAGCCAGAACCAGTTACTAAGCTAATCTGTATAAGCTGGGAGGTTTATTCAGGGTCCCACACCCATCATGCACAAGATTTAGAATTAGGTTCTTAAGCTTGGTAGTTGCTTCTCGAGGAGTTGCTGCAATGTTTGGAAGTAACTCCCTTTGTGCGTATTCTGTGTAGCAAGGAGCTCTCGCCCTGCTTTGTGAACATCTCTTTCCTCCGTAGCCAGGAGCTGCCACAAACCAGCCCCTTAGTTCAACTCCATGGCTGTCTGCTGAATGCTTCCTCCCTGCAGAGCTGTATATACTGTTTTTTCACACACCCACCTCCCTTCCACCCCAGCTTGAAGTTGCTCTGCTCCCATCCACAGGGACTCCATCACTTCTTAGAAGGCACTGCTATTACCCATGTTCTACTGGATATTCTGTCCATCCAGAGACATTGTCCGCTGGTTAGAATACTTGAATAGCAATACCATCCCTGTGGGGGTGGGGTGGGCGGAGGCGGGAAGCTTCCCATGTCCCCAGCTCATTACATTTAGGTGGTTGGTCCTCTTCCTGAGGCCAGCGTTATAGCTGTATCCTTCCCCTGGTCCTGACCCCTACCAATTCCAGCATATTTTTACTCCTCCAACCATGGCAGGGCACCACTGGGGGCCTGGGATTACTTGCAGCTGACCACATTGACTTGCTAAGGCATTAGAATAGGGATAGAACTAGGAAAACATGCTCCCCTGCGATCTGACTCAGGTTGGTATCTTCCCATAGTTAGGCACAGATTGGGTTGTTAGGACGTGAGGCCAATAACAGATACATTGTTTGCCCACTCCAAAACCTTTCGAAATCAGAGATCACTTTGCATGAAATGCACACCTGGCCCGAAGAAAGGTCACTGAAATGCACCTTGGGACACAGTAGCTTAACCTGAACAATTCAAGTAAGCGGCGTCTTTAATCCTTTTCCTCTCGTGAAAGCTATAAATTTGGAGAAGTTTCATGCCGTCATCTTCTGCCAGTAAAATTTTGGATCTTAACTGATGTACTAACCACTTCTGAAGGCTGAATCTCTAATGTATTTCCGAATTTGGGGGTGTAGAAAATAAGTTTTATCTAAACATTTGCTTATTTCCAAAACTAGTGAGGCAGAGGAGTTAAACTCTCCCAGCAGTGACCCATGTGAGACCTCAGGGTCCGTTTCTGTGATCTACTTTTTGTGTGCCTTAGGTTTTGTGAAAATCCCTTTTTCCATATTACCCAGCTAAAAATGTAAAGTTTGATACCTCCTGTTGAGAAGAGGAACTAAGAAAATAGCATCTTATGAAAGTTGAGATATTTCATATAGATTTCTTTAGTAACTAAATATTGCCAGAGGATCTATTCTAAATGGAATAGACTGTCTTTTATTCTAAATGAAATACAGAACTTTTTATCTAGTCTCTAACGTTATTTGATTGTGATTGTATTAGATTCTTATTGCTGCTGTAACAAATGACACAAGCTTAGTGGCTTAAAACAATATACGTTTATTATTATTATTATTTATAACACATTTATTTATCTTTCACTCTCACGGGGCCAAAGTCAAGGTATCAGTAAGGCTATGTTCCTTTTTGGAGACTCTAGAAGAGAATCTGTTTTCTTGCCTTTTCCAGATTCTAGAAATTGCCTGTATTCCTTGGCTTATGACCCCCTTCCATCTTCAAAGCCAGCAATGGCCAGTCCAGTCTTTCCCACATCCTATCACTGACCCTGACTGTCCTGTCTCACTTTTTCACATACAAGCACTTTGTGATTCGATCAGGCCCACCCCGATGATCCAGGATCATCTTCCCATCTCGAGATCCCTAATCACAAAGACACTTTTGCCAGGTAAGGCAACACATGTACAGGTTCTGGGTTGTAGGACGGGGACATTTTGGTGGTGGTAGGGCATTATTCTGTTGCCACAAGGTATTGAAGCCTAAACCATTTAACATATTCTTTGTTAAATATTTTCATCCACTTTATGTCAGAAATTAACTCCTGAGGGAAGTTTTAAAGGTTGCCTAAGGTTATTCTAGACGACCCTCCACCACTCCATTGCTTAGTCATGGCTCATCTAATTTCTTGAGGAAAGAGTAATGTGTTTTTGGATCTGAGACGCAGAGATGACTACCTACGTTGGTCGTCTTCCCTTCTCTATTTTATTTAATTCTGTAGAGACCTGGCATATTGCCCTTGGAAACTGGCCACTCCCTAAAAATACTGCCAGTCTGGGCTTAGAGGAGAGAGAGGGTGTGAGACGGTTGCTTGAACTAGTGTGGCTTAACTGAAGATGTACTACACCATCAGCAGCAAATAATAAGAAAAAGGAGATTATTTTAAAAAATCATTTGTGTTGAGGTTGTGTTTAAAACAAGGTCTACCCCTCCCTGCATTGCTCTAGCGTGGTGATTCTTTTTCATTTTGGTCACCGTTGCAGTGTTTCCATCTGTCTGCAGCACTGTGCTGGTACCAGCTGATGCAGTGTGGCCAGCAGCTGCCCCCGTGTGTTAGAAATGTCCTGGAGCTCCTGTGGAGAATCAGGACTTAATTCATTTACCCTGGCTCTTCCATGCCTTTCTCTGCCAACACAACTGCAGCTCAGCTCCTCCATCTAGAAACCTGGCAGCCGTCCCAGCTTAGTGCTACCTGCCAACACTCTTCTGAAGACCAGCCAGAGGAGGGAGGAACAGGGGGTCAGGGGACTGAGGAGGGAGGGAAGAGAAGATGCAGATCTAACCACGTTGGCCGCAGCTGCCTTAGATCTCCACGCTCCCAGAGGTGATGACATACATGTATTCAGCAGCCACCACTGGTCTTGCTTGTAAAAGTCCCATTTAGATGTGGGCACGCTTTCCTGAGGTTTGAGTTTCTGGAATTACCCTAATCTTCCTCTTGATTCTGCAGTTACGGAGAACAAGGAAGATCCCACTGGCTAGAACGGTGGCCTCCCAGGCAGGAGAGCGGTGAGTTGACATTCTTACGTCTCTTTACTAATAGGCTAATCATTAACTTCCCTACCTTCCTCTCATCTCCATAATGAGCTACGACAATACTGTTCAACTTTTCTAGGATGAGAACCTCTTGTTAATGTCAAATTTTACAGCCTTCCCACAGGATAGTACCGTAGTTGTACTTTTAGTAACAGTTGCTCTTTAAAATATGTCACCGAAAGCATCTGAGTGCAGTAAGTTTTGGATAAATGTGTGTTTTATTAATCACAACAGTATCTAATAACATTTAAAACCCAGCCAGGGCAGAGTCTGCGGCAGCAGCCAGTACAAAAAGCATGTGCTCTTTAATATTAATGGAAAGAATAAAGATGGTGCTCCTTGTGAATGTGGATACATGGGATCTTGACAATAACTCGGCTCCCTAGAGAGAGGGTGGCTCCCAGGAGGCGGCCCCACTGGAGCGAAATGGGACCAGACTTGCCCAGTTTGTGTGGGGGGGGGCCGGGTCTGGGAGCTGCCCCAGTCAGCTCTCTCCAAGGATGTATGTGCCCTGGGGGAGTGGAGCAAGGGGGATGGCCGGCGAGATGGCAGTTCAGAGCAGGCCCACCCACAGGAAACCACATTGTTGAGATCCCTCCTTTCACGGTTCAGAATCCTTCAGACAAAGCTACCCCGTAGGCTCGGACTCCAGTTACACCGTTTCGGTTTATATTACAAATCTTACAAGGAAAAGTGACCTCCGCAGCAGCTGGAGCTAAGAAGAGAAACTATCCAAGTAGATGAGACAGCAGCCAGGACAGCCAGCTCTAGTCCACAAAAGGGGCCTCCCCAGGGCAGAGTGACTGCCAGTTCTCTGTTATCCTGCAAATATGTTGGGAACCAAAGAAGAGGCGAATGAAGAGAGAACTGGTTAGAAACCAGAGCGAAAAAATATTTAGAAACCAGTAGGACGTGGTGAGACATTCTGGTGTATCAGAATGGACAACGAAGCCGAGATGTTAAGAAGGTTCTGGGGGCTTTCCTGGTGGCGCAGTGGTTGAGAGTCTGCCTGCCGATGCCGCGGACCGGCTGGGCCCGTGAGCCATGGCCGCTGAGCCTGCGCGTCCGGAGCCTGTGCTCCGCAACGGGAGAGGCCACAACAGTGAGAGGCCCGCGTACCGCAAAAAAAAAAAAAAAAAAAAAAGAAGGTTCTGGGACTTCCCTGGCAGGCCAGCGGTTGAGACTTTGTGCGCTTCCACTGCAAGGCCACGGGTTCGGGGAATTAAGATCCCCCAGAAGGTTCTGAAGCAGCAAAGCAGCCCCCTCTCACCTCCCACCCTAATGAGCAGGCATTAACCCTTTGGTTGCTGGATCAAGGGAAGGTCACGCTTTCCAAGGTGGTTGGGACGGCTGTGCAGGGACTTGATTCAGAGGCAGCTCCGTAACTGGTGAGAAAGTCTTTCCATACTTCACTCCTGAAAAGGCTGTACCCCGCATATCGGCTGTTTAAGTCAGTAATAAACAACTCTCGTAAGGGTTTTGAAGCCGTGGAGAGAAACGATTGATAGAATCCCATTTCTTCGTTCTCGCTCATTGTACCTACAGGGAATTCAAACCTAGACTCATTCTTCTAGATACAAGCATCTTTTCCTGAGGCGGAGAGGGAAATCACTCTGTGTTGAGGGCCTGCTATGTGCCAGCCCCTGGGCTTGGAGTTTTCCACCCGTCGTTTCACTTCCCCTCACAATCACTACCCAGGTGGGGATCTATTATTCCCATTTTCAGAGGAGGAGCTTGGCGCCCAAGGCCACACATCTAGTAAAACGGAGATCCAGATTCCACCCAAACTGACCTGATGCCTCAGCTGACTGCCTTCCTTCCCACCACATCACACTACGGCTTTGAAGGTTTTCTTGTAAACTGTTTGGGGATACCGTTCTCCAGGTGGGCGTTAGGCCTGTACATTTTATCAGATAGGTCCACTGTATTCTTTTATTTAATTTGTTTATTTGTTTGTTTTTGGCTGTGTTGGGTCTTCGTTTCTGTGCGAGGGCTTTCTCTAGTTGCGGTGAGCGGGGGCCACTCTTCATCACAGTGCGCAGGCCTCTCACTGTCGCGGCCTCTCTCGTTGCGGAGCACAGGCTCCAGACGCGCAGGCTCAGCAGTTGTGGCTCACGGGCCTAGTTGCTCCGCGGCATGTGGGATCCTCCCAGACCAGGGCTTGAACCCATGTCCCCTGCATTGGCAGGCAGACTCTCAACCACTGCGCCACCAGGGAAGCCCCTACTGTATTCTTTTTAACCACCCCACCCCCAGCCAATTCCTCTTATATAACCGTATGTGTTTTATTGCCATTGATCAACTCAACCAGTAATTCATTAATCAGCCTAATCACACTGAAGTTATCACTTTTAATGGAGCAATGAACGAAGCCCCATTTAACTTATTTGAATTACGTGCTTACTGCATATAGCAAAGGCTTTTCTACTTAGGCCTCCTTATTATCAAAAGCAAGAAACAGTTCAGTTAAAAACACATACATATGGGACTTCCCTGGTGGTCCAATGGTAAAGAATCCTCCTTCCAATGCAGGGCACGTGAGTTCAATCCCTGGTTGGGGAACAAAGATCCCACATGCCGTCGGGGGAACTAAGTCCACTTGCCACATCTAACGAGCCCAGGTGACACAAACTACAGAGCCCACTCACTCTGGAGTCCTCGCGCCACAACGAGCGAGAGACACCCGCATGCCACAACTAGAGAGAAGCCCGTGTTCCACAACAAAGATCCCGCGTGCCACAACTAAGATGCGACATAACCAAAAATAAACAAACACATACATAGGTATGCGTAGGCACATACATACGCACAGACATTCCCCGAAAGATAACAGTTGCAGTAATTCTGAAATAATTCCTTGGGTTTTCAGCTAAATTTTTTCCATGGAAATCAATTTCATGGACTTGTGAGTATGAGCCAGTGATAGAGAGCCTCATGATAGAGATTCCGTCCTTTCACGAAACCTTTCCAACCCCCGTTACTCCTCAGCCTTTTTGTCTGCTACTGTTTGTTGTTAATGCAGTGTTATAAATACTCATCAAATATAAATCAGTAATGATAAATGTCTGTTTCCAATTGACGTTATCTAACACCTGATACACACTAGATTGCTAAATGGTGGGGCGAGAGTAAAGCCTTCGAGCTTGATTGAAGGTTTATGGAATAAAATGCCTTTGGTGAGGACTGAGGGGTTATGGAGCAAACGACCTTTGCTTCTGAGTCCAGCCCTCTTTCTCCTTCCCAGGGTGTGCTCAGCCTCCTCGTGTGATGTGTCCAAATTTCATCCTCCATAGTGAAAAGACAAAAGGCCATCATCTACTTTCTGGGGCTGTGTGTGGAACCACATAAATGAAAAATGAGCTTTGTAAGGATGAAATGCATGTAAAAAGATGGAAGTTGTCATTTTTCCATTCTGTTGGGTCCAAACAAGGAGCAGAATAGTCTATGGCTAATATTTTAAGGTTTGACTCAATAGCTGATGTACTTTATTTCTTTTCCCCGGGCAAAGATTTAAAACATTGTTGGCGCTAGATGGGACGTATCTTATCCGAACTTCTTACGAAACACAATTCTTTAGTTACCCCTCAATTTCCTTAAACATATTGAGTTTCAAAAAATATTCCTACTTCTTGCCTCAATGCCTTCTTTTCTTAATATAATTTTATTTTTTAAACGTATTCTACAATATTTAAGATGTTAAAAAAAAAAGGAGGATGAGGAAAAATACAAGAAATGCCCAGGTATCCACTGATCAGCTCAAGAAATGAAACACTGGGAGCACAGTTAAATCCATTTTATGCTCCATGGCTTCTTGATAGAGCCTGTTACTTCCTAAGAGGTTATTTCCTGAGCAACCAGGGACCTGGATGCTTGGCTCTGCCCACCTTTGCAAGGCCCTGGAAATGGTCCTTATGTCTCTGGCCTTTATGGTAGAGTCAGAGATGACCATGTGATTTTCGAGGCTGTGGGTTAGCCATGGAACGTCTGGACCTTGGCTGTGACTTTTGGGCACTTGCCCTCTGGACAAGTTGTCAGATGGAAGTGCACACAGCTTCCTACGACCGCCTCTTCCTGAGTACGGTGAGAGGGCCCAGAGCCCTCAACCGTAGCACTGCATTATGGGCGGCCAGGGAGACCAAGGTGAGCTGGTCAAGCTCTCTGAACCTGAGATGGACCATGCGGTGGACTTGACTCATTGAAGAGGAATGAGTGCCACTGTCTCCTGAAGCCTCAGTGCTACAGTGACAGCTTTGTGACAGCAGGATGGCCTTGGCTTGTGCTAGTATTGAGGGTGTGGGCAGGTCCAGCTGTCTCTCCACTTGGCGTCTTCTCTTTCGGCCATGGGACTGTCCTGGCTGGAGAGCTGTGGGCCAGTGCTTTCCCAGACCCCCATCAGTTTCAGTGAAGAGCAAACTCAGAATATTCACTGTCATATACATTATCCTGTGGACATTAGTCTTAGGTTAAAAATGCTTTATGGCCCAGTGGTTTTAAAAATTAAAAAAAAATGCATAAAGCTTGAGGAGTCACTTGCCCTGTTGCTCCTGTGTATTGCAGACAAATGAACACATGCCCCTGTACTTAGTTATGTTGTAGACCAGTCATTTTTCCTTACACAGGAATCTTATTAAAACAATAAATCAGTGTTAACCTGGGTTTTAAATTGGCCCAATATGTTTGGAGAATTTGTCGGTTTAATTTTCCTATTTTTCATTTTCAGTTAACTAATTTAGTTTTCCCAGGTGGGATACCGCAACCTTAAGACGTGGATTTATCTTGAAACCAGCAAGCCCCGACATGTATTGCCACCAAAACAAGAAAAGAAAAGCCAACATTTTGTCCTGTAATGAGACAGCAGAGAAGCTCGGATCCAGAAGGTACCCATCCTGAGCATTGCCAAGTGCCCAAGTCTGGGCCCTGGGAAGTGACACCAACTGCCTGCCTGCAAGTTCTCCTGAATATTCTGTTCTGCATTTTCTCCACATCTCCTTGGCCTGAAAGCCTCCAGTACACCTTTGTTATAGACTGAATGTTTTTGTCTTCCCCACAAACTCATAGGCGGAAGCCTTAACCTCAACATGACTATATTTGGAAATAATTTACATAAGTAATTAAAGTCAAATGAGGTCATAAGGGTAGGGCCCTGATCCAATGGGATTAGTGTCCTTGTAAGAAAATACACCATCAGAAACCACTCTCCCCACTCCTCTCACCCCAGCTACACTCCCCTCTCTTCCATGCATGCACATCCCCATGCCCCGAACACGCAAGACAAGACCATATGAGCACACAGTGAGATGGCATCACTCTTGTACAAGCCAAGAAAAGAGGCCTCAGAATGAAACCTACCTTGCCAGCACCTTGATCTTGGACTTCCCAGCCTCCAGAACTGGGAGAAAATAAATTTCTGTTGTTTAAGCTGTGTGGTCTATGATATTTTGTTATGGCAGCCCAAACAGATGAAGACAATCTCCCAGCAATGTTTTCCCAAGAACACTGTGACAATTGCTGGTGTTCCCTTCCCCCCAGAGCACTTGGGGTCCCAGCAAGATCTCAACTGGCACCTCCAAGGGGCCCACACCATCACAGCTTGGGTTGCTTGTAGCAAACCGAAGGCCACAGAGTATGACTGGTGACAGATACCAGGGGAAGATTTTCTAGCCACCACCCCCCAGAGGAATATGTGCATGTGAGTGTGTGTCTGTTGCGGGGGGCGGTGACTTTAACAATGGACCAGTATCAGAAGTTTCCTGAAGCTCACAGCTGCGCTGGACTTGTACTCCACCCTGAAGAATGCTAAAGGGCCTTAAGAAAATGCTGACTCAGCAAGTGCTGCCTTTGGGGGAAGCTGCTCTGTGTAGTGGCTTTGGAGTCAGTCAAAACTAGGATCAAATTCCAGCTTTTTACTGCATTAATCAAAATAGTATAAGCAAGGGCTTCATTGGCTCAAGTAACTGAAAAGTCCAGGGGGATGTTTTGCTTTCAGGCACAGTTAACATCCAAGTACTCAAAAGATGTCACTGGAAATCTGTCTCCTTCTCCCTTCTGGCTCTGATGATCTCTCCACTGGCCTCACACTAAGGAGAATCTTCCTCAGCAATTCTACACGCACCTGATCCTTAGCACAAGAAAGAGAGTCTTTGCCAAGGGGTTCAACAAAGGTCTCGATGAGGTTGCTAATTGGCCAGGGCTGAGTCATATGTACACCCCTGGGTGGGAGGGTTGGGAGATTGGTCCCATCTGAACCTAGGAGAGATGGTGCTTTTGCTTAAGGAGGAAGGGATGCAGGGCAGGCCAAATCAACAGATGTCCACATAGACACTGAAGGGCTCTGTGACTCCAGGCATGCTGTTGAACCTCTCTGATCCTCGAGTTTCCCCTTTTAGAATGTCTGTACTAGTACCTGCCACTAGGGAACTGACGAATACTAAGTGTGCTTCTAGCACAGCTTCCAGGCACAGAATGTAGGTGTAATAACTGTTAACTCCCTCCCTCCTCCCTTTCCCTGTCTCTGGCCCTCTCCTGGAAGCCCCGGGGAAGTTCAAAGAACACCTTGAGTGGTACTGAAGATGTCATGCTGTTTCAGGCTGAGTCTCTTCTTTCTGCCAAGGGTTGGTTCTACTCGGTGATGGTGGCCTTGGGGACACAGTGGGATTCTGAGGATTCTCTGGTTGGGCTCAGCCCTGGGACATCCAGGTGAGCTGGTGGAGGCCTTCCAAAAGACAAGTGATGTCTGCAGTTTCCTGGGCTGGAGAGCTCAGAGCGGCCAGCAGGTCCCTTCCTGGTACTCTCTAGAATTCAAAACCAAGCCTCCCACTGTATATATTACTTTCCCAAACAAATTAGGTCCTGGACGAGATTCACAGTCCCTCTTAGACCAGAGGGGTTTCTTTCATCCAAACAGCCACTCACTACTCGATCTGACCTTTGTAAACGCTGAAGAATCTTAATGTAAATTTACCTCTGAAGATTAACACACTGCAATCATGTACCTGCTCAGCTGGCAGCAGGCTTGAAACTGCCAAATTGGGTCTTCCCATTTCCACCTGTTCTTCTTCCCTAACTATCCTCACAGCACTTTCTTATCCTTTTATCCATAGGTTAAAAGAGTCCTGGCACCTGTCCCCTCCAGCGGGCCAGATGGAAGCATGGGATCATCTGCCAACACATTCATGCCCAATGGAAGGAGGTCTGGCATCTCAGTGCCCCACTTCTCCCCTGACTCTGCAGTTTTAAAAGTCACCCACAGATTCTGAGGAAATCCAAAACTAAAAAAATAAATATCACTTAATGGATTTCTTTTAAGTTCTGTCACCTAGTTTCCTTGGATCCACCTTGATTTATCCTGGGACCTTGGCCCAGGATCTCATTTTCACAGCTGCTGCAGAGGAAAACAAGATAACCTCTCTCGTATCTCTGCAGAGTTTCAGCAGTACCTTCCCCCACCCCGGTGACAGAATGTGGACATAAACAAGATAGCATATATTTAAATGTTATGAGCACTTCGGTGGAGAAGGTCCACATAATCTGAAGGCAGCATTATTATGAACGACAGTGAATGTGGTCATTTTCTCCTTGGGCAGTCAGTGGCTCAGTTAGAGCAGAGGACATTTAGGGGCAATAGAGAATGATTCTGATAGTAACTTGGGGGTTAGGGGACAAGCTCCAGCTTCAGAATGGGAGAATGTGTTCAAAAGTTGTTTCAGGATACACTTAAGAGGTGTTGGGGACAGTCACCTCCTTCAGAGACAGTGATAAATTTGCAGACTTTTCAGTGAAATTTTCTGTGTAAAATTGTAGAACTGGTGTGGTTCCCAAAGAGCTCAGAGTAAATGGAGACAAATAACGTCATCACAAAGGGAGACATATCAATGGACCCGATTTGACCCCTTCAAGGGGTCCTGACAATTTTCAATTTGTGTAATTTGGATCTTTCATTAAGAAATCCATTTCCTTAGGATGGTTTTATTTTGTGTACTATATGTGGGATTGCTAATCTTTAAAGAACTTCTTTTGAGAGAATGAAGAAAAGCCCCTCTACACGCTGTTGGGAGAAGCGTGAAATGGGAAAACTTCTTTGGAAAGCAATTTGGGAATATCTAGCTAAGTTAAAAATGGAAAAATCCTATGACATGGCAATTCCATTTTAGGAGTAGATCCTGTGCATATACTAGCATGTGTGTACAAAGGGCTATGTGTCATATCATATCCAGCGATGGATTCAACCTCAGTCCCCTTCAGCAGAGCACTGGCGAAATAAACCATAGCAGAGCTACCACGGGACACTGTGCAGATATTAAGAAGAATGAGGTACATCCTACATGAAGATTTGGAACAATCCACACAATACATTAGCTGGAAAAAAAAAAGCAAGGGTCACAACAGTGTGCATGGTATGCTTTCATTTATGTCCAAAATTGACAGGTGTGTGTGCAGGGAAAATTGCTAGAAGGATACACCAGAAATCATTAGCAGGTGTAGCAAGACTGGAGGGCTGGACAGAGAGAGAAGCTTACTTTCCAACAGGTCTTCTCATACTGTTTGATTTTATTTTACCTTGTCCATGCACTTCTTTCTCAATTAGGGAAAAACACTAGAGAACAAACAAATAGACCCCTTTCAGAGGGAACCCCCATTTCCAAGGCAACAATGCTGCCAACCAAGAATAAGCAGCATTGGTTCTGTAGAGGAGAGAATCTTTTTTCATTTGCCCTTCTGATGCCAAGCAGGGCCCTGTGGGGCTCCTGGGCACAGAGGCCTTTTTGTCCCCCACTTCTTGTAGGCAAGACTCCAACCTCCATTACCTTCCCTGAGTTCCAAAGGGCAGCTTCGAACAGTTGCTAATCAAGGGAGGAGCAGCCACAAAACCATCTGAGGCGAGATTAAAGGGACCAGAGAAGCTAATCAAAGTTAGGAGACCCACCCACCTGTGACCCTGCACGCACCCTAATCTTGTCAGCAACCCCACCCTTTTGAAACTTTGCAGAAGAAGAAACTTTGATCCTTATATCACATAACTCTGACAACAAGTCCTGACTATATAACCTCTCCCTATTCCCCAGGGAGTGGGGTACAGTTCTTGAGGAGCTAGCCTACTGTGTTCTCTTTGCCTGGCAAAGAAATAAAGCCACTCTTTTTTCCTCCTCCATAACTCTGTCTCCGTATTTCTGTTTGGCATCGGTGCACAGAGAGCCTAGATTTTGGCAACATTTCTAGCCAATCACATTTTAAAGATCAGCCATGTCCACTGATAGAAAGAACAGATATTGAACTTGGGGTTCTGTTTGAATTTGAAGGAAGGAATCATGGAGACATTTTCCCTTCACGCTCTTGTTGAGATGTGCTGTTAGCCACCTTGCCCAGCCTTCCTCTCTGTGTGTGGTCCTCCGGCTGTAGATGGTATGCAGATGTGTGGGCTCGTGGGTGTGAGTGGGTGCTCAGAAGGTGGCAGGACTCAGAGCACAGCCTCAATTCTGGAAGCTCCTAAGTTTGGGAAACTGAAGTGGGCTCATGCTGCTTCCAATATGTAACTGCCACTTTAGTCATCTGTACTTTCACTTAATGATTTAATTTTTGTGCCTAAGCTTAGAGAAAGCCTAAGAAACTTAGAGAAAGCTTAGGAAATCAGAGAAAGCATAATAAAGTACTACGCTAATTTTTTTTCATTACTGCTTTATTTATTTATAAGTTTATTATTTAATGATTTATTATTAGTGATTCCATATGTAATATTTTTTATGTTATATGGCAATAAATCCAAGTGTGAGAAATTTAAACAAGACATGTTTATCAGATTGGTAAAGCTTTAAAATTTGGGAAGGAGTTACTCAGTTTTCCTGGGTCTCTCCCATGTATACATGTTATTAAATTTCTGGTTGACTTTCTCCTGTTAATCTGTGTACGTCAATTTAATTCTTAGGCTTGCCAGAAACGCCTAGAAGGGTAGAAGAAACTTTTTTCCTCCCTGAACAGTTGGTAACAGGATGGGATGCAACTTTACTGGCTGGACCCTACTTGCCCCAATGCTGCTGCAGCTAAGAGACGTTGGGACACCCGACAAAAGCCAGCAGGAGGTGAGAATTCTTACTACATATGTCAGTCTGTCTACAGGGTCTACTGGAAATGAAAGTGGTAAGAGCTTTTCTCTTTTTAAAAAAAATTAGATTTAGCTGGAGAAAATATTTGTAGGGCTAATTTCTTGCACTCGGTGACTCTTGGTTTAAAGTTTGTCAGAGGGCTCTTTGTTTGTGGATCTGTTTCCTCCCACATATGGTCTCTTTTGTTGTCTTTGCCCTTTGTGCCGTTTGTCATAAAGGAGGAAAACCATTGGTCTGATTAGGTTTTTCTTTCATCTTGTTCTGTATATAGCTTGGCTTACTGACCATTGAGAAAACTGTCTCTGATCTCTGCCATCCTGAAGGTACCCCAAATGGTGTGCAATTGGCAGCCAGTCAGACAGACTGGGATTCTAAGCATCTCTTTGTCAGCTCTCAGGGAAATTTGTTATAAGGGGTCCCAGTTCACAAGGGGCCTTTGGCATCTCAACCTTTGTTGCTTTGTTAATGATGCCACAAAGGTCTTTGTTTTCTTAGACTATTTTGGGGAGTGGACTTTCTGGATCTTGCAAGAGCTGCATCCTTTGCACTCTCTTGTAGGCATGCCTCTTGTATCTTATTGGTTTGAGTCACTATTAAGCTCCTATGCGTCAATGGCCAGACGATGTACCCTTTGAATTAGAAAAAATTCTAAATTGGTAAATTTTTAGAGAGATTTTACCCCAAACAATTGTACCTATTTGGTATGCAAAGCCCCCAAAGCCTTCAAAATTCCAAAATAGCTTTATTGAATGATTTGCTGTCAAAGGCTAATGAAATATTAAATATACAAAAGGTACCTAAAACTATAAGACTGATATAAATACTGCTCCCCTCTATCCTCCTTTGAGGACTCATTCTCTCTTTAAATTGCCTTTCTACTCTGGAGAGACTGTTAAACAATTACCTTCAGAAATGGGACCATCTGAGGTTATAGGCAATCATCTTCAGGTCAAAGACCAAACTGAGGGCCATAGTTAAAGAATTTCTTAAACCCAGGGAAGATCCTCAAAAGTTTTTGTAAATGGATTTTTATAAATGGAAGGCTACCGGTGACCATAGCTTATATTCAGAGCCTGATAGGAATTTTTTGGGCCTTCCTAAGCTAAATGTACCCAGAGGGAAAGAAAAACATTCTAACATAGGTGGATGGGTATGTCAGTCCTTCGATATCATTTAGGTGGCCACCCAATTCTTTTTTTTTTTTTTTTTTTTTTTTGTGGTGCTAGGGCCTCTCACTGCTGTGGCCTCTCCCGTTGCGGAGCACAGGCTCCGGACGCACAGGCTCAGCGGCCATGGCTCACGGGCCCAGCCGCTCCGCGGCATGTGGGATCTCCCCGGACCGGGGCACGAACCCGTGTCCCCCGCATCGGCAGGTGGACTCTCAACCACTGCGCCAGCAGGGAAGCCCTCACCCAATTCTTCGAGGAATTAAAAACAGCTGTCCTTGTTTTACAAATCTAGTCTTCACAGGATCAGAGGTGTGGCTCCAGACATAATTCAAAGCCCACCAATCCTTTTTACCACTCCCCAAACCTCCCCTATTTATCTTAAGAGGCTTATAAATATTGCAAAAAATAATTCTGGCCTTAAGGGAACAAAAGTCCTCCTAGGAGGAACTTGCATTTCTCTCCCTGTGCTTTTGAGATGTAAATGTTCTACCTGGTCTAGACCATCTCTTTAAAATACAAATTTCAGGTAGGTAAATCTTATCAAAAGAAAGAACAAAACGGGGAAAGGACATTTGGAACTTGACTCTTCACGGACAAATGCAAATCTTAAGCGTCTTCATAAATATTAGTAAAAAGGGTTTAGCCATCTAAACAGGTGACATTGACTTGTTCAATCTGCCAGAAACCCAATTTGAATCCAACCTCTTTTGTAACTGGTGTGTTTTATATTATTGTACCTGATTCATGGCTGAAATTTTAGTATGGCACTATGGAGTCTCTGTTTGATTCTGTTTGTGTGTTTGTACAGGTCTATATACATGTGTTATATATGTGTGGTATTTTCTACCTTTGGATGGTATTGTCAAAATTAATTTGTAAAAGAGCTCTATTTAGTTGCTTAAAGAAAATTAAGTGTGTAATTAAATTCTCAGAAATATAATAGGAACTAACCCAAATGAATTTCAGCTTCATGTGATCTGGGAAAATATTTGGTATTAAAGCTAGTTTAAATTTGTTGGTTTAATACAGACATGTCTTTAGAGTTATCAACATTAAGTGTAATAATATTGTACCTAGGTTTACTGAAAGTCAAATAAGATCATGTTATCTGTGTTACAAAATTTGTCAGCAAGAAAAGTAGCTTGGGATGATGGTTGACTTTGTCTAATGTTTCATGAAGTTTTCATGGGTAATCTAAACATAACTGTTGGGAATAAGTAAATTAAATAAATGTAAAAGGGATAAGAGTTTTTAGGTGAACTCTTTAAGAATAATGATGTTTTATCATATGTCTACTTAAAAAAGTTTCTCCAAATATTTCAGTGATTTAAAACTTTAGAGTTTTGCTAAGCTAAGTTACATGATGGAAATTCATTAAACATATAGATCATTTCCAAATAAGATAAAATACTGAAACATTAATTGCTAAAGTCTAAGCTTACCTACTTTTGTCTTCTTATTGCAGAAAAACTAAAGATTTGGGGGGTTTGTTAGAAACATGTCTTATACCACATTGAAAAAAAATTATGCTATGAGGAAATGTATGTTTTTAGAAATTATGATATGTATTCATAAGTTTGCAATCAAAAAAATACTGGTATGATAAACAGTTTACAATGGCTTTCTTCTTAGTTTTCACTAGAAATTAATGTTTCTAAGGTTAAGAATTCTAACTAACACATTTAATTAAAACTACTACAGTTAATAAGGATAACATCTTCATATGCAAGGGGAAAAAGTATAAGGAATGGAAATGCATTTTGTTAAGAGGAAACAAAGTACTTTTGTCCTAAAGTGAGGATTTAAAAAAGGAGCGGGTGTGGGGTTAGGGGGAGCACAAGACACTCTGAATGTAAGAAAGGGAGTTACAGAAGGTTTTTAGAAAGGGAACCTTGAGAAAAGAGTTCTATATGGTAAACTGGCTCAGATTGGAATGAAAGTAATTGAATTCTAACATCAAAGGTAAGCTGTGCAAAACTACAATCTGGTTTTCTAGAGAGAGAACAAAGTTTTCTTGGACTATTGATCTGTTTTTGAAAACAGATTGTAAAAATTTCCTTACCTTTTAAGTAATCTGTTGTAACTTTCTGTATTTGCTTTTGAAATTTTTTATTGTCACTTTGGTTAAGTGGATAATTATTTATTTCACAGTGACCTATGGTCTTTTTGACGAAGTGTTTTAAAACCTTTTTGATATTTTCGATAAACTTCCCCCAAATCAAATTCTAAATGAAGTGTTATTGACCTGGAAATAACTTTGAGGTTTTCCAGAGAGCCCCTGGAACACCTCAAGAAATTTCTTTTCTCTCTTTATAAAAGGAGATATTAAACTAATTGGGCTTTATATGCTAAATTACATGGGAAGTGTTATCAAATAAAGATGATAAACCTTCTTAGGTTATATAGGTAAATGTTATTAATATGTGTTCTAAAAATTGTATGAAATTCCTAAAACTTGAATATGTCCTAGTATGTTATGTTATATTCTAGATATTATCTTAAAATGCTGTATGTTACAGAAATAACCAAATTTCCTTGTCAATTGCATTGTAATCAGATATTCAACCATGTCATTTTAATTCTTTTGTGATTTGTAGACGGTTATTGTTTTAATCTAATGCTTTTGCAAAAATGCTTCAGCTTCAAGAAGATTCATAAAAAGGACTTTTTGACAAATACAGGTTTCTGATAATGTTCAGATTATATCACAGAACTGGGTAAGAAATCACAGAACTCTAATGGAAAACCTGATGGCTTCATAAAACTGTTAACAGAAGATCAAGTTCAACAAGAATTAGTTACACAGAACTGAATGAACTGATGAATATGATTATAAATTTTAAAACTTTTGCCTGAAATATTGCTGGCTTTTACAAATCTTTGTTTTCCAGATATAAGGAAACCTTTCCTCTTATACTATGACTTACAGCAATTTGGTGAACTATACCTTTGTAGGAAGAATTGAAACATTTATTTTTTCCTCCCTACCTAATCCCTCCAGAATTTAGAAACTCTTAGTAAGTATTCTTACTTTCATGCCAATATAGTTATTTGCATAAGTTCACTAAGAATCTGTTCTCATTGTAACAGGACACAATTGACAACACTGGTTATAAACATTACCATGGCTTTGACTGGAATGTCATATTTGAGAATATGTATACAATCAGATATGACCAGACAGCTTTAAGGAACTAAGATTGACTTTATGGAGCCAAAAAGTCCCTTGGAAAAAGAGCCTGGTACCCTGCAGCCAGGGTTTCCAGCAGCCTTACCAGGTGAGTAAGGGACACTATTTCCTGGCAGATGCAGCAACCTCGGGATATTTGGGGAACCTTAAGAAAAGAGGAATTCACCCAAATCTATAGGTTTTTACAGGCAACTCTGATGGCAAGTGCTTGGCGTGGCTTCCTGGCCCTGAGAGGCATTTAAATATTCGATCTGGAGTTTCCTTATGAAAAGTTCCAGCAAAGCAGATTCAAAAGAGCCTATATTGTCAATTGCTATTCTTGCTGGACTTATGTAAATAATCAGGCCAAGTTTAATGAGACTAAACTTATTTTGCAAATAAATTAGTCTTAATTTGGCTGTCTTTGGTAGAAATGAGGGTGATTCTAAAGAGAAAAATGTTGTGTTTCAGCAGAAACTTAATACACAGTTATGGATATTAGATTGTAAAAAAAGAAAGTTTGGGAGTACAAGTGTTAGCAAAAGTGTGAGAGGAAAAGGCAGGCTTATTTATGTAGTAGTGGTGGTGGGTATAAGTTAGCTCAATTTTTTTAGAAGACAGTTTGGCAGTATCTGTTCAAAGTAAGATGTGCATCGTCCCTGATGCAGCAATTCCCCTTTTAGAATTCCTTTTGCAGAAACACTTGCAGATGTGCACAAAGATTATTGTACACGAATTTTATTCATTACTGTTCCTATTTCGGAAGATTGGAAACAACCGAAGTGCATGTCAATAGCAGATTAAACAATCGTGATACTTCTGTAGAATGGGATACTGTGGTGGCATAAAGAGAAGCAGCTCTATATGTTTTGACATAGAAAGATGTCCAGAATTAAGAGCCAAGGTTTTTAAAAAAGAAAAAGTGAAAAAGCATTATGTATGTTCTTATATCAATTTATATATACTATAAAGATCTATAATAGCATGCACTAAAAAGATAGCTGGACAAGTATAAACCAAGCAGTGTTTGTCTCTGGGGTTATAGGGACTTCTACTGTTTTATAGCATACACTTTGTAATTTTTATTATAGTCATGTGTTACTTTTATTATCAGAGATAACAATGATTTTTAAAATAAGAAAAAATATTGATCAGAAAAAAACTGCTGCACACTCATTCTTAAAGGCAACTGACATCAGGAAGCTTGTAAAGTTACTGTTAAAAATTAGTCTGCTCCTCTGACCAGATTTGCACACCAGTGACTAAGTTTTGGGAAGGGAAGTTTCTTTACGGCTTCAAATTATATTCTAATTTGTCTTGGAATGACACTGTGCATCACCAAAACGTATTTTTCCATCGATTGGAGAAGCAGTAGCTTAATAGGTTATTTCCTATGATTTTAACTAGAAAAGTCCACAAGTTGTCTTGAGATGCTTACATGAACACAATTTGGAAAGTGACAAGCCTTCCTATATTATACATTAATGAGAATAGGAGGAGAAGGAGGAAGAGAGAAAGGGGAAGAAGAAAAGCATTTGGCGGGGGGACGAGGGGAAGATGGCGGGAGAGTAAGACGCGGAGATCACCTTCCTCCCCACAGATACACCAGAAATACATTTACACGTGGAACAACTCCTACAGAACAACTACTGAACGCTGGCAGAAGACCTCAGACCTCCCAAAAGGCAAGAAACTGCCCACGTACCTGGGTAGGGCAAAGAAAAAACAGAGACAAAAGAATAGGGACAGGACCTGCACCAGTGGGAGGGAGCTGTGAAAGAGGAAACGTTTCCACACACTAGGAAGCCCCTTCGCGGGCAGAGACTGCGGATGGCGCAGGGGGAAAGCTTCGGAGCCGCGGAGGAGAGCACAGCAACAGGGGTGCGGAGGGCAAAGCGGCGAGATTCCCGCATAGAGGATCAGGGCCGACCAGCATTCACCAGCCCGAGAGGCTTGTCTGCTCCCCGGCCGGGGCGGGCGGGGCTGGGAGCTGCGGCTCGGGCTTCCGTCGGAGCACCGGGAGAGGACTGGGGTTGGCTGCGTGAACACAGCCAGCAGGGGGTTAGTGCGCCACGTCTAGCTGGGAGGGAGTGCGGGGAAAAGTTGGACCTGCCGAAGAGGCAAGAGACTTTTTCTTCCCTCTTTGTTTCCTGGTACGCGAGGAGAGGGGATTAAGAACCCTGCATAAAGGAGCTCCAGAGACGGGCGCAAGCCGCGGCTAAAAGTGCGGACCCCAGAGGCGGGCATGAGACGCTAAGGCTGCTGCTGCCGCCACCAAGAAGCCTGTGTGTGAGCACAGGTCACTATTCACACCTCCCCTCCCGGGAGCCTGTGCAGCCCGCCACTCTGCCAGGGTCCCGTGACCCAGGGACAACTTACCCGGGAGAACGCACGGCGTGCCTCAGGCTGGTGCAACGTCACGCAGGCCTCTGCTGCACAGGCTCGCCCCGCATCCGTACCCCTCCCTCCGCCCAGCCTGAGAGAGCGAGAGCCCCCGAATCAGCTGCTCCTTTAACCTAGTCCTGTCTGAGCGAAGAACAGACGGCTTCCGGCGACCTACACGCATTGGCGGGGCCAAATCCAAAGCTGAACCCCGCCAGCTGTGCGAACAAAGAAGCGAAAGGGAAATCTCTCCCAGCAGCCTCAGGAGCAGCGGATTAAAGCTCCACAATCAACTTGATGTACCTGCATCTGTGTAATACCTGAATAGAGAACGAATCATCCCAAATTGAGGAGGTGGACTTTGAGAGCAAGATTTATGATTTTTTCCCCTTTTCCTCTTTTTGTGAGTGTGTATGTGTCTGCTTCTGTATGAGATTTTGTCTGTATAGCTTTGCTTCCACCATTTGTCCTAAGGTTCTATCTGTCCTTTTTTTTTAAAATTTTTTTCTTGATAATTATTTTTAATTTAAAAACTTTATTATATTTTACTTTATCTTTTCTTTCTTTTTTCCTTCCTTCCCTCCTTCCTTGCTTTCTTCCTTCCTTCCACCGTCCCTCCCTCCCTCCCTCCCTTCTTTCTTTCTTTCTTTCTTTCTTTCTTCCTACTTCTACTAATTCTTTCTCTCTACTTTTTCTCCTTTTTATTCTGAGCCGTGTGGATGAAAGGCTCTTGGTGCTGCAGCAAGGAGTCAGTGCTGTGCCTCTGAGGTGGGAGAGCCAACTTCAGGACACTGGTCCACAAGACACCTCCTAGCTCCACATAATATCAAACGGCGAATATCTCCCAGAGATCTCCATCTCAACGCCAGCACCCAGCTTCACTCAACGACCAGAAAGCTACAGAGCTGGACACCCTATGCCAAACAAGAAGAAAAACAGGAATACAACCCCACCCATTAGCAGAGAGGCTGCCTAAAATCATAATAAGTCCACAGACACCCCAAAACACACCACCAGATGTGAACCTGCCCACCAAAGAGACAAGATCCAGCCTCATCCACCAGAACACAGGCACTAGTCTCCTCCACCAGAAAGCCTACACAAGCCACTGAACCAACCTTAGCCACTGGGGACAGACACCAAAAACAACGGGACTACGAACCTGCAGCCTGCAAAAAGGAGACCCCAAACACAGTAAGATAAGCAAAATGAAAAGACAGAAAAACACACTGCAGATGAAGGAGCAAGATAAAAACCCACCAGACTTAATGAAGAGGAAATAGGCAGTCTACCTGAAAAAGAATTCAGAATAATGATAGTAAAGATGATCCAAAATCTTGGAAATAGAATAGGCAAAATGCAAGAAACATTTAATGAGGACCTAGAAGAACTAAAGATGAAACAAACAACGATGAACAACACAATAAATGAAATGAAAAATACTACAGATGGGATCAATAGCAGAATAACTGAGGCAGAAGAATGGATAAGTGACCTGGAAGATAAAATAGTGGAAATAACTACTGCAGAGCAGAATAAAGAGAAAAGAATGAAAAGAACTGAGGACAGTCTCAGAGACCTCTGGGACAACATTAAATGCACCAACATTCGAATTGTAGGGGTTCCAGAAGAAGAAGAGAAAAAGAGAGGGACTGAGAAAATATTTGAAGAGATTATAATTGTAAACTTCCCTAATATGGGAAAGGAAATACTTAGTCAAGTCCAGGAAGCACAGAGAGTCCCATACAAGATAAATCCAAGGAGAAATATGCGAAGACACGTATTAATCAAACTGTCAAAAATTAAATACAAAGAAAGCATATTAAAAGCAGCAAGGGAAAAACAACAAATAACACACAAGGGAATCCCCATAAGGTTAACAGCTGATCTCTCAGCACAAACTCTGCAAGCCAGAAGGGAGTAGCAGGACACATTTAAAGTGATGAAGGAGAAAAACCTACAACCAAGCTTACTCTACCCAGCAAGGATCTCATTCAGATTTGATGGAGAAATTAAAACCTTTACAGAGAGGCAAAAGCTGAGAGAGTTCAGCACCACCAAACCAGCTTTCCAACAAATGCTAAAGGAACTTCTCTAGGCAAGAAACACAAGAGAAGGAAAAGACCTACAATAATGAACCCAAAACAATTTAGAAAATGGGAATAGGAACATACATATCGATAATTACCTTAAATGTAAATGGATTAAATGCTCCCACCAAAAGACACAGATTGGCTGAATGGATACAAAAACAAGACCCATATATGTGCTATCTAGAAGAGACCCACTTCAGACCTAGAGAAACATACAGACTGAAAGTGAGGGGATGGAAAAAGATATTCCATGCAAATGGAAACCAAAAGAAAGCAGGAGTAGCAATTCTCATATCAGACAAAATAGACTTTAAAATAAAGACTATTACAAGAGACAAAGAAGGACATTACATAATGATCAAGGGATCGATCCAAGAAGAAGATATAACAATTGTAAATATTTATGCACCCAACATAGGAGCACCTCAGTACATAAGGCAAATACTAACAGCCATAAAAGGGGGAATCAACAGTAACACATTCATACTAGGGGACTTTAACACCCCACTTTCACCAATGGACAGATCATCCAAAATGAAAATAAATAAGGAAACACAAGCTTTAAATGATACATTAAACAAGATGGACTTAATTGATATTTATAGGACACTCCATCCAAAAACAACAGAATACACATTTTTCTCAAGTGCTCATGGAACATTCTCCAGGATAGATCATATCTTGGGTCACAAATCTACCCTTCGTAAATTTAAGAAAATTGAACTTGTATCAAGTATCTTTTCCAACAACAACACCATGAGACTAGATATCAATTATAGGAAAAGCTCCGTAAAAAATACAAACACATGGAGGCTAAACAATACACTACCTAATAACGAATTGATCACTGAAGAAATCAAAGAGGAAATCGAAAAATACCTAGAAACAAATGACAATGGAGACACAACGACCCAAAACCTATGGGATGCAGCAAAAGCAGTTCTAAGAGGGAAGTTTATAGCAATACAATCCTACCTTAAGAAACAGGAAACATCTCGAATAAACAATCTAACCTTGCACCTAAAGCAATTAGAGAAAGAACAACAAAAAAACCCCAAAGTTAGCAGAAGGAAAAAATTCATAAAAATCAGATCAGAAATAAATGAAAAAGAAATGAAGGAAACGATAGCAAAGATCAATAAAACTAAAAGCTGGTTCTTTGAGAAGATAAACAAAATAGATAAACCATTAGCCAGATTCATCAAGAAAAAAAGGGAGAAGACTCAAATCAATAGAATTAGAAATTGAAAAGGGAGAAGTAACAACTGACACTGCAGAAATACAAAAGATCATGAGAGATTACTACAAGCAACTCTATGCCAATAAAATGGACAACCTGGAAGAAATGGACAAATTCTTAGAAATGCACAACCTGTCAAGACTTAATCAGGAAGAAATAGAAAATATGAACAGACCAATCACAAGCACTGAAATTGAAACTGTGATTAAAAATCTTCCAACAAACAAAAGCCCAGGACCAGATGGCTTCACAGGCGAATTCTATCAAACATTTAGAGAAGAGCTAACACCTATCCTTCTCAAACTCTTCCAAAATATAGCAGAGGGAGGAACACTCCCAAATTCATTCTACAAGGCCATCGCCCTGATACCAAAACCAGACAAGGATGTCACAAAGAAAGAAAACTACAGGCCAATATCACTGATGAACATAGATGCAAAAATCCTCAACAAAATACTAGCAAACAGAATCCAACAGCACATTAAAAGGATCATACACCATAATCAAGTGGGGTTTCTTCCAGGAATGCAAGGATTCTTCAATATACGCAAATCAATCAACGTGATACACCATATTAACAAACTGAAGGAGAAAAACCATATGGTGGTCATCTCAATAGATGCAGAGAAAGCTTTTGACAAAATTCAACACCCATTTATGATAAAAACCCTGCAGAAAGTAGGCATAGAGGGAACTTTCCTCAACATAATAAAGGCCATATATGACAAACCCACAGCCAATATCATCCTCAGTGGTGAAAAACTGGAAGCATTTACACTAAGATCAGGAACAAGACAAAGTTGCCCACTCTCACCACTCTTATTCAACACAGTTTTGGAAGTTTTAGCCACAGCAATCAGAGAAAAAAAGGAAATAAAAGGAATCCAAATTGGAAAAGAAGAAGTAAAGCTGTCACTGTTTGTAGATGACATGATACTATACATAGAGAATCCTAAAGATGCTACCAGAAAAGTACTAGAGCTAATCAATGAATTTGGTAAAGTTGCAGGATACAAAATTAATGCACAGAAATCTTTGGCATTCCTATACACTAATGATGAAAAATCTGAAAGTGAAATCAAGAAAACACTCCCATTTACCATTGCAACAAAAAGAATAAAATATCTGGGAATAAACCTACCTAAGGAGACAAAAGACTTGTATGCAGAAACTTATAAGACACTGATGAAAGGAATTAAAGATGATACAAATAGATGGAGAGATATACCATGTTCTTAGATTGGAAGAATCAACATTGTGAAAATGCCTCTACTACAGAAAGCAATCTACAGATTCAATGCAATCCCTATCAAGGTACCACTGGCATTTTTCACAGAACTAGAACAAAAAATTTCACAATTTGTATGGAAACACAAAAGACCCCGAATAGCCAAAGCAATCTTGAGAACGAAAAACGGAGCTGGAGGAATCAGGCTCCCTGACTTCAGACTATACTACAAAGCTACAGTAATCAAGACAGTATGGTACTGTCACAAAAACAGAAAGATAGATCTATGGAACAGGATAGAAAGCCCAGAGATAAACCCATGCACATATGGTCACTTTATCTTTGATAAAGGAGGCAGGAATGTACAGTGGAGAAAGGACAGCCTCTTCAATAAGTGGTGCTGGGGAAACTGGACAGGTACATGTAAAAGTATGAGATTAGATCACTTCCTAACACCATACACAACAATAAGCTCAAAATGGATTAAAGACCTAAATGTAAGGCCAGAAACTATCAAACTCTTAGAGGAAAACATAGGCAGAACACTCTATGACCTAAATCACAGCAAGATCCTTTTTGACCCACCTCCTAGAGAAATGGAAACAAAAATAAACAAATGGGACCTAATGAAAGTTCAAAGCTTTTGCACAGCAAAGGAAACTATAAACAAGCCCAAAAGACAACCCTCAGAATGGGAGAAAATATTTGCAAATGAAGCAACTGACAAAAGATTAATTTCCAAAATATACAAGCAGCTCATGCAGCTCAATAACAAAAAAACAAACAACCCAATCCAAAAATGAGCAGAAGACCTAAATAGACATTTCCCGAAAGAAGATATACAGACTGCCAACAAACACATGCAAGAATGCTCAACATCATTAATCATTAGAGAAATGCAAATCAAAACTACAATGAGATATCATCTCACACCAGTCAGAATGGCCATCATCAAAAAATCTAGAAACAATAAATGCTGGAGAGGGTGTGGAGAAAAGGGAACACTCTTGCACTGCTGGTGGGAATGTGAAATGGTACAGCCACTATGGAGAACAGTATGGAAGTTCCTTAAAAAACTACAAATAGAACTACCATATGACCAAGCAATCTCACTACTGGGCATATACCCTGAGAAAACCAAAATTCAAAGAGTCATGTACCAAAATGTTCATTGCAGCTCTCTTTACAATAGCCCAGAGATGGAAACAACCTAAGTGCCCATCATCGGATGAATGGATAAAGAAGATGTGGCACATATATACAATGGACTATTACTCAGCCATCAAAAGAAACGAAATTGAGCTATTTGTAATGAGGTGGATAGACCTAGAGTCTGTCATACAGAGTGAAGTAACTCAGAAAGAAAAGGACAAATACCGTATGCTAACACATATATATGGAATTTAAGAAAAAAAGAAATATCATGAAGAACCTAGGGGTAAGACAGGAATAAAGACACAGACCTACTAAAGAACAGACTTGAGGATATGGGGAGGGGGAAGGGTGAGCTGTGACAAAGCGAGAGAGAGGCATGGACATATATACACTACGAAACATAAGGTAGATAGCTAATGGTTGGCAGCCGCATAGCACAGGGAGATCAGCTCAGTGCTTTGTGACTGCCTGGAAGGGTGGGATAGGGAGGGTGGGAGGGAGGGAGACACAAGAGGGAAGAGATATGGGAACATATGTATATGTATATCTGACTCACTTTGTTATAAAGCAGAAACTAACACACCATTGTAAAGCAATTATACAGCAATAAAGATGTTAAAAAATAAATAAATAAAGTAAATCCCATTCACCTAAAAAAAAAAAAAGAGCATTTGGAAGTTGTATTCAGGAAATGATATTTCTCTTTATCTCCATCGTTAGAAGTACACTCTGCAAGCCTTTAGCGAAAAGAAGATGCTTGAAGGTTTTTTCACACTCCCTCTTTTCTGTTTAACTTTTCAAGCACCAAGGTTTTTGTGAATTTGTACAATTTCTAAAACTTCTGGATGACAATGGAAACTATTCCACTCTTATAAAATGGTTAATGGTGCCCTCTCTTGGATTTCCTTTTAAAATCCCAGGCTGGTGCATGACCTTGGCTGCTCCAAGGTCAACCTAGGAAATGTGGCAAGGACCAGCTTTCCACTCAGCTGTAACTGCCTGTTTGGTTTGGTTTGGGATGTGAGGGGTCGGGATTCCCATTCACTCTCTTGTCTGGCTGGTCCAGAGTCCTGAAAGGGACTGAGTTGGTAAGCTGTTCCACCATTCCCATTTACAGTGAGGAATTGGAGGCTGGGGTGAATGGCTTATTCACTGCAGCCTAGAACACGCAGCAAAACTCAGGTCTCTGCAAACCCCACTCTGCTCTTTCCATGGCTTTATGATGAAAGTTGTTCAAATGAAGATGTATCTCTTTATTTTGGTGGAATGTCTCAAGGGTTTGATTTGAATGATGAAATGCATAGTTGCCTTTCAGCTCATGCACAGTCTGGTAAGTCTTCTCATTAGCATTTTCGGCTCAGTCTTTAACCATCAAGCCCTGGCCTCCTTCCTGGAATGAGTCACGGCTTGAACTCCAGGCGCTACCTGAGCCTCCTGCCCCTCGATGCTGCTGCCAGCGCAGCCAGCATGACCTGAATCACACAGCCATCATTGCCGACGCACTTCAGTCTCCAACCTGGGAGATGAAACCTGATTGGCGCTTGGGGGCAGGATGCCAGATTCCTGAAGAAACAACAGACTCTGTCTCTTAGAACTGAGCTGCAGCATCAGAGCTGTAAGGTGAGGGCTATATCAGCCTGGGCATTCATTAGAGGTTGGGAGCTTAAGGCCTTGAGTGGCGAGCTGAAGGGCTCCACACTTTGGGTCCCTTTCCAGTCTCTGGTTTATGAATGTCATCAACTCAAAGAGTAGGCAAGACAGACATAACACAATAAAACTGGAGATGCCCTGAAATTGTCAGCTCATTATGAAAGATCTATATACTAGAGATGTCCTCAAATTAGACAACATCTTAAAATTCATATATTTCCAATAACAAATTGTAAAACTGAAATAAAGTGCTAAACCATTAATATTAAAAACACATTTTTATCAATCATGGCAGAGGAAAGAATGAATTTGCTTCTTAGGTTCTCTTTAGAAAATTATATCTTAAAAGATGGTTGAGGGGCTTCCCTCGTGGCACAGTGGTTGAGAGTCCACCTGCCGATGCAGGGGACGCGGGTTCGTGCCCTGGTCCGGGAGGATCTCACATGCCATGGAGCAGCTGGGCCCGTGAGCCATGGCCGCTGAGCCTGCGCGTCCGGAGCCTGTGCTCCGCAACGGGAGAGGCCACAGCAGTGAGAGGCCCGCGTACCGCAAAAAAAAAAAAAAAAAAAAAAAAAAAATTGTTGATATATAAAAAGGCACTCAAAGAGCAGGCAGCTAAAATAGGGAAATTAGAGAGGTATGTCAGACTGTTAATGAATATATGATGTTGTTTATGCAGGTGTTGTAATGTTTGTGTCATTGGTCACTATTTTAGATTTCTAATTTGCTCTTATTTCTTTTTCACTCTAAATAAATATTCATTTGGTAGCAATTTCATACTCTTTTTCTTAAAGAGGGACCTTTAAATTGCATACACATCATTCCCCCACAAAACCTGGCCCAGCTTTTGTACGTCTTCTTGCTGATACCCAGCTGCATGTGTGTGTCCAGTACTGGCCAGGCATCCCCAACATTGTCATCATCCACAAGATCATTATCTCCTTTGCAAGCATGTTTTGCTTCTGACTTTGAAAGAGCAGTCACATCTATTACCTTGCATCTAGTGTAGAGACTATGGATGACTTATAGCATCTCCTAGTTACTTAAACTCTCTGTGCCTTAGTTTTCTCATCTGTAAAATGAGGAAAATCCTAGTACCTACTTTGTAGGATCGTTGTGAGGGGTAAATGGATATCTGTAACATGCTTAGAACTGTAAAAGCTGGCTGTGATTTTATTTCCTTCTTTGCCCACATATGCGCACCTCACAATATGCAGTAGAACAAGACCTCAGACTTTCTTCACCCTTTTCTCCCTCCTCCCTTCAATATTGGGAGTTTGGAGGAGAGATGAGAGGTTGGTAGCAGTAGGACTCATGATGAAAACCAGCAGAATCTTCATCATGAAGGAAATTAACAGATAAAGTAAAAATTCATAAATCCAGAAATCACAATGGAAGCATACTATCTGGAAATACAGAGACAAATTCTAGAAGAAATGGCTAAAAGATTTGAAAGTTGTGGGCTCTGAGGAGGTAAGAAGGGATGGAGCTGGAAATTACTGGTTTTTTCATCATAAGCTTTGACCCTTTAAAATATGTGCATATGTAATTTGATTTTTTAAATTTTAAATATTTTTTAAATGTTACAAACACAAACCTTTGACTAAAAAGACCATTTCAAAGCATTCTTTTGATTTGGAAGAACTGGGGGTATTTTCCCGATGCGATAACAATTTTCCTGGTTCCTCTTTGCAGTCATTTGAATAAGAAAAATTAATAAGCAGCAAATTGCAACCAAAAGGAAGGGGTTTGTTTAGGTAAATTATAAGTAAGCTTTCCCTTGTGGAAGACTTTGCTTAACTGGCCTGCAGCTGGTGCTAATTTATTCCCTTCACTGTATCTCATTTTGGTCTTGCATGTGTATTTGCGTGTGTTTGTGTTTTAAGCTTCACATAATTTGAGGCTTTCATTTGATGGCATGAATTTGGATACAACTGGAACCGCTCATGGGAAGCTAATCCTGAAGAAGAATTTACTTCTCTGTTACGGCTGTTTTGAGGTACACCTGGAAGCTACTGATCGCAGTAGGAGTACAGGTGGGATGAACTAGTTTGGGGGTTTCTACGTGATTATATTTGATCTTATTTTCACATTATATTGTTCTCTCCGTTCATACCCTCCCACTCCCCAATTCAGTATTCAAGGCATGAAAGAAGCTTGGATTGGCTAGTTAATAGGTACACTGGTTCATTGGGCATGAAAATCAATGCTCGAGCCTCTATCTAGAAAATCCTGGACACGTAAGGATACATTGCGTAATGGAGCGGCAACCGGCTTTTTTAGTTTGAAAAATGGAGAATACCATCTGGGTATACTTCTCTTGTGCCTGGGATTATTTCTGCTGGGTCTGCTGGACACGAATTGCATTTCATTATCAACTAACAAGTGACATCAGTCATGGTCCCATCCCTCCCTGGCTCACAGGAAGGAGCAGGGCAGAGAACATATTGTTGTTGATTTTTTTCAATCTAGGTACAAGGGGAAGATTTCATTTTATTACTGAATTGCAAGTCATGCTTGCAGCCAAAATTAATCACTTGGTGAAGATTCTTACTGTTCTTTTTTCCCTGTTCATATTTTACAGAGCCAATACCTGGCTTTAAAAAAAAAAAAATAATCAGAGCCCAACTGCTAGCTCTTTTGTAACGCAAAACTGAGGCTTTTGAGTTTGAGACATATTAAATCACATCACAAGATACTACATACTAAGGTATTGTCTCTATAAGAGACTCACCAATAAAGTATTGAAAGTAAATTTGTTTAAAAGCAAAGCACTGTTGAACTTTGAAAACATTATGCCAAATGAAATAAGCCTGACTCAAAAGGACAAATATTGTGATTCCACTTATATGAGGGACCTAGAGTAGTCAAATTCCTAGAGGCAGAAAGCAAATTGTTGCCAGGGGCAGGGGGAAGAGGGAACGAGGAGTCATTGTTCATTGGATCAGAGTTTCTGTTCGGGATAATGAAAAATTCTGAAAAAGGATGGTGGTAACGGCTGCACATCGTCGTGAATGTACCTAATGTCACCAAATTATACTCCTAAAAATGGTTTAAATGGTAAATTTTATCTTATGTATATTTTACCACAATAACAAAAATACCAAAAAAGCAGTGTTTCCTGTGTGACGCCAGTGCATTCCAAATTATATAAATAGGCACATTATGCAATTTTGTAAAACTCAGAGATATTTACTGCCACCTCCCCCCTCAGTCATCCTTTGGCCTTTTGTCCTATATTGTTCTTCAACAAGGGAAATAAAGGGAGAGGAAGTTTAACCTTATAAATACTGCTGATTTTTGATCTAATCCATGGTCCTCTTGCAACATGGGGTTTATCACAGTCTAATCAATATTTAAGTGTAGAGATTATCAGTAGATTTCAAAATTTCTCACCCCATTTCTCCTTCACGGTTGAGGGTATTATGTTTTGGATGTGCAGTAGCTCGTGCCGTCATTGCTACTCTCCTCTGATGGCAACCAGTCTCCCCAACAGCTGCAAAAAGAATTTCTGCAATAGCTCAGCCCAAGGGGAGCGGTGGGAATTCTGTAGGATTAGAGCTGGAATTTGAAGCTCAGGCCCAGAGGCTGGGATGCTGCAGATGGACACTTAGGCTATTTGTTAACGTCATATTTCCAAACCACAGCTAACTCTTGCCTATGTTTGCTTATCTCTGAATAGTCGCCTTCCTCTAGTACTAATAAGCAGGAACTGCTGGAAACATCCCTTGCTTATCATACAGCAGTATCCTCCGGACATCTGCTGGGAAACAGTCAGGCAGTCACTGAAGTAAGCACAGCTCACATGCTCAGCTATAGCAGTCATCTGCTCTCTCAAAAGAGTACATTTTGGGCTTCCCTAGTGGCGCAGTGGTTGAGAGTCCGCCTGCTGATGCAGGGGACACAGGTTCGATTCCCGGTCCGCGAAGATCCCACATGCCGCGGAGTGACTAGGCCCGAGAGCCATGGCCGCTGAGCCTGCGTGTCCGGAGCCTGTGGTCCGCAACGGGAGAGGCCACAGCAGTGAGAGGGCGGTGTACCACAAAAGAACAACAACAAAAGAAAACTGTATATTTGCTCTATAGTTATGATGACCATCGGAAGAGAAGCAGTCAGAATATCAATACATTTTACACTTTCCTCCCTTTAATATATTTAAAATCATGCCTATCACCCAGAAGAATCTATCGTTTCATTTCTTCTTAAGGTTCTATAACTTTACTTTAGTATGTCAAAGTCAATGGAGAGGAAATAAATTACTGTCTTTATATCCGATGAAAGCATAATCGTGGTACCTTTAGCCCAGTGTCCGATCACACTAGGTGTCATGTTACAGAAACCATAGTCAATACTATTCATTTTTCTGCATGTGTATAAATATTTTGTTCTAGAGGTTAAGGTAAACACACTAACCCATTCATAGATTATTCTAAATAAATAAGAGAGCATTGCAGGGGGAGAAGGTAGGGAAGGCTTAAAACTCAGAAGTATATTAACTATATTGTTTTCTAAAATAACTATCATAGAAGCCATTGTTGAGCAAAGAACTTTTAAATGATTGGTATAGCTTAGAGAAGTTGAGGAAAATACAATTGTTTTCTTATATTTAGGGAAAAAAACATATCCAAAACTTGGAAATAGAGAAAAAGGTGACTGCATATCCTTTCTACATCACACTGGAGAAATGTCCAATGGGCCACATAAGGATTACCTAATTCTCTAGGGTATGATATATACCTTTGTTTGACTTTATTTCCTACTGATTTGTATATGTTAACCTGTAGTAAATTTAAGCAATGCAAATGATTCTTGTCTGGTGGCAATACAAATGAATTTTGTCCACAGAGAAATTGTTTGTGCCTGAAAAAAAGATTACAACCCAAAGGTCTAAGGTTTATTGCCCTGTATGATATTAACCACTTTTGTGTGTAATTTAGTCATTTATTCAAGTACTTTTTTAAAGTGACTACAGATGATGTTTCTCCTATATTCCTTAGAACCAGTTTTGGTCTTTCATGAAGAGATAAGCAGACCATTAGTGTGTTCTTACTTTACTTTTGTACAACAGTTATGTTTGTAACCTTATGAAAATTATACTTTGACACTGATGTACTTCTCAAAGCCTAAGAAGGCAAGTAACCAATAGTCATTGATAATGCTGGTTAGAAGCCAGTGTTCTCAAAGACCAAAAAATGAGTTTCCATGAAACATCAGTGTTGCTTGTTTTACAGCATGCCCAAAGTCCAGATGGGTTTTGAGTTACCAGCAACTTGCCTCAGCATTGAACTGAGACCTTCCAAATTCACCATCACAGTGGTCGAGTGGGCAGGAGAGGATTGAGTGGGCAGAAGCAGGGAGAGCAAAGTGAAAAGATCATTCTGTCCAGAATTACTAAGAAATCCAGAACAGGAAGGACCAGTCTGCTACCTAAGAGCTCTAAACACAAACCCAAAAAGGCATCAGCTATGCTGTATAATCTCAAATACTGGATTCCTATTAATAATTCAACCTCAGATAGAACAAAAAGGAAGTTTTTATATTTAAACTGGGGGGAGGGAAATGATCAATACTCCTTCCTCCTTAAAGGGTCATGATGAGGTTCATTAGTGAATGGCTCTTTCTGGACCTGAACAGAGAGGAGATGATTAAAATGAAGAGAGAGAAATTGGCCTCGGTAATAAAGTAAATGAGTTTTCTGGAAGCTTCTTTAGAGGGAGGAAGTGTGTGGTCCCTGAGGGATGTGGAGAAAGTGAGGAGAAGAGAGAAGTTTCCATGAGAGAGCAGGCCCCAAGGCCGCAGAGGCAGATCCTTCCACAGAGAGAAAAATCTTGAACAAAAATCATGCCCAGTACTTGATTTTGAATTTTTTCCTGCTGCTCTATGATTGTACTCAGTCCCCTCAGCCTTTCAGTCGAAATCTGTCACCTTAAGCAGATGTTTTGGGAATGAAGGAGGAGGGGGCCAAGCTCAGGCAGGAGAAGTGTAGAGAGGAGGGGACAGTAGCCACAAGAGCTGAGGTGGCCAGGAGGAGGCATTCGGCCTGAGAAGTCACAGGAGGTCACCCCGCCTCTGCCCAGCTCCCAAGAAACCTTAGAAATGGGGAAAGCATGCTGGATTCCCTACATTTATATGAAAGGAGGGTTCAATTCATTTTTCTTAATTAAAAGATAGAATGATCCCAGAATCCTAGAGAGCTGGAGAATCCCGGTTACATAAATATACCTTAAAAATCTGGAGTGAAATGGACCATGGAAAGTGGATTGAAGCCATTATCTCCAACCCGATTACTGTCTGGGTAGTTCGCAAGTCTAGGCATCTTCTTGCTGGTTCAGAGCAGGGGCAAAGCAGGTCTGGGGGAGCTGACCCTTTAAGAAAAAGAACACCAAATTACTCAAATAAAACAAGGTATGGGCCTGAGCAGGGACCTCTCAATCTAAGAGCCCCGAATGCAATGTGGTATTTGCAATGTGGTACATCAGTCTCTAAATTCGAGGTATTTTTAAAGCAGGGTTTAAGGAAATGAATGACATATCTAACCTCTCAAGTCAAGATTATATTTAGAAAAGGAAAGCTTGAGTCCTTTCAGAGCAGTTCAAACACAAGGGTGTATGACGGAAGGTGCTGGAACCACCTGCTTCTTATTCCAGGGCGGTGATTCTATCAGCTAATGTGGTGCTGCTCTAGAGATAATTTGCTGCAAATAAGAAAGAGCTTTGCCTCGTCAGGACTGGCACCGCAGCCATCACTCAGAAGACAGCAGATTAAAAGGCCAGGCACCAGGTGGCCCTCGGAAAGAAAGGTCAAAATAGCCCTCACAGATAGGTAGGGTTTTCTAGTAATGTTGGATGAGGCCTCTCACTTCTCCTCAGCTTTTAAAATAGATTTGAGGTTCTAGTGGTAATCCTTTTGTTTTCACTGTTTGGCCTGAAATCCATTAACTTGGGTGGTCCTGAATCTATTTTGTTAAAATTCTTTATCTTTTTCCTTGCATCAGTGATAGATTTTAGATGTTTTCTCTTTTTTGTTTTATTTTTAGTTGGAAAAAGATATGGTGCTCACAGCAGGCTAGAAAGGGGTAAAAGGCAGTCACATAGCTTTTTAGGAATAAATCCCTGGCAACACTCCAGATTTAGAAATTATATATTTCTATTTTTATAAGACTAATAAAAAAATTCCTTCAGCCATATAGAAACATATCTGATGCTATATGCTTTCAAAAGCACGTTTAGACACTTGATTTCATAAGATCTTCTCTAAGAACCCCATGAAGTACGCAAAGTGAGTATTATTTTTCCCTTTCTCTCCTCTCTTTCCCCACCTACCTGCTCACTCCCCAGCAATCCTCTGCCCTGAAATTTAATGATGATAACACTGAAATCAAGTCTAGGGAGAGATCCCCAAGCTGGTATGGCAGCCAGTGGGGGAACTTGGATTGGCTCTCAGGATTCCTGACCCATAGTCCAGGGGGCTTTCCTTTTGAATCTGTAAATAAATTCCCCCATTAATTTCTTTCACTAATTAACAGGAGTTGCTGTCCATGCCATTATTACTTACTCCTGTTTGCCTTTACCTATGGCTGTAAAATTTTTAGCTTCCCAGGGCCTGGTTCTACCTGGAGCCAAGGATATTTGTGTTGGGCCTGGTAGGGGCCCCTGTTGCATGGATGAATGAATGAATGAACCTACTGAAGGGAAGGACAGTGGTGGAGGATGGAGACGCTGGCCTGTCTTTCTCAGGACTCGGGGAAAGGTCTTCCTGCTCCTGGAGAGCTCTCTCCCCTGTGCTCACACTGTCTTCTCTGGGTTTCCTCCTTTCTTCCCGGGCCACTACTTCTGCCTTGTTTGCAGGCCCATTATTCTCCACCTGGCCGCTAAACATGGGAGTTCCTCCAGGTGAGTCTTAGGCCCCTCTTTCCTCTGCTATACTCACTACCGAACTGGGTTCAACCTTGCCCTCTCCTTCAGATGTCACCTACATGCCATTAACTCCCAAACCATTTTGACCCCTATCCTTTCTGAGCTTCGACCCTTAAATCCAACTAGGGATTTACTGTGTCTACTAGGATTTCTCAAATTCTCAACACACCCCAGACAGAACTCAGGATCTTCCCTCTTCCCCCAAACTGGTTTTCCTGCAGGATTGATTTCCTATCTACCACACATCCCATTGCAAAGTCCCGGGAACTCCTCTCTCCCTTCCACTCTGGAGCCTATGCATGACCAAGTCTGCTGGTTTTGCCGGCTGAGTATCTGGTGACAGTGACAACTTCTCCCCACTCCACCTGCATCTCCCCGACCTAAGTTACCATCGTCACTCATCTGGACTTGCAATAAATAGCCTGCATTTCTCCTCAAATCCACTCTTGTTCCTCTCTTACTCCTCTTTACACCAAAGGCTCTGCACATCACTCATCTGCTTCTATGGTGCTTCCCTGCACCACCCTTCCCTCGCTATGCTGCCGCCAAGCTGACTGCCTTGGCCCCCTCCTCCCCAGCTACTGTTACAGGGCCTTCACGCATGGTCTTCTCTGTCCCACTCTCAGTGCACGTACATACACACAACCACCTTGCATCCTCCTGCTTATCCTCCAAGCCTTGCCCAAGCATCATTTCCTCAACCCCAGGCTCTGTTCCTTTGTTCAACGCGCACAGAGAGTGACACCCTGGATACACAGAGCTCAGACTTGTAATCATACTCCTTCATTCTGTCAACCATCCTTTCCTGAGCACCTGCTTTGTGCCAAGCACAGTTCTAGGCTCTTGAGATCCGTTGGGGAACTAAACAGACAAAACTCCCTGCTCTAAATTGGCTTACATTATATGGGTAACTATAAATTCATTTCAGTGCTTACCTTTTTAATGTCTGTCCTGCACTGGGCCCTATGTCCAATGAGAGCTGGGATTGTGTCTGTTTTTCTGTCAAGTATCATCAGCCCTCAGTACAGTGCTAGCTCCCAGCAGATACTCAAACGTTTGGGGAACTAATGGCTCTTCACATTTGTAAATTAACAAATGAATGAATAAATGTAATTTTAATATTGTGACTTGGCTTACATTAAACTTGTGATATTTTTAATAGTTAATAAATATTGTGATAAATGATCAGAAAATAAAGTCCATTTGTAAAACCACCAAGACAGTCTTTCTTCAACTTACCCCTTAACCTTTTTTTTAACCCATTAACCTTTAAAGGATGTGAACAGCCATTCCCTCCTCCCCTAGCGTTTAAGTGGCTTCTGAAGAATTAGCTGAACTTTGCTGCCATCTTTTGAGCAAAGTTAATACCACAGCGATGAAGGCTCCATCCCATCATATTTCAAGTTCTCAGTTATCACTGAAAAGTCCCACCACTGTGTTCTATCTTTGCCTAAAAATGCAAGAATGTGTTGCCAGTTAAGAGGAAATGCATGACCACACCCAGTGCCTTCCTCTATTATAGTTTTTTTTTTAATTTGTTTGTTTGCATAGCTCTCTCTTACCCTCCTTCTTCCTTCCCTAGCACCATGGTAAATGCTTAATAAAATTTTTATGTGACCATTTATGTGAACAGTGAATGAATAATTGTTGTATATCAGAATTTGTAGAGCACAGACACTCAATAGATATTAGCTATTACTGTTATTATTAACTTTATCATTATTATCAAGAGCCTTCCCTTGCAAAGCAGATGAGTTAGATAAGACTTCTGCAGTGAGTTCTTCCATGTGTGAGGACAGCCATCCCAAACTCAATAAAAGTTTTCTATATTTCCTCTTCCCCATTCTCTCTCTGGCTCTCTTCTAGAAAGCCTGTTAAAACTACTTTTCGTTGCTATCTCAACCCTTTAAACATATATATATATATATATACACACACACACACACATATATATACACATATATATGTATATATATGATGATGATGATTTATATTTTACATTATATTTTATATATTTCCAATAATATTATAAATGCCTAGTTACAAAGGAATTGTATTTTAAACTTAGGATCTCCCACAATACGCAATAAACTCCCCTGGACTGTATTAAAAGCTCTTCTCTGAAATGAAAGACACAAAGAAATGTTTTATTTTGCTCAGATATATTTTTCGTGAAGACTGGGGTAAGAAGTGTATGATAGAAAACTAGCTGTATATTTAAAGTAAATATTTGAAAATTATGTTCCTTTGGAAATTTCACAAATTTAAAATCTGTCTTCTTTGAAATAGCTGTAATGCCAGGGAGTCTTTGTATATTTGAAGCTGGAGGAAAAAAAAATAAGAACCAAGAATCATGGCAAAGTTAACTTCTTTAAATAAAGCAAGCCAGAGAGATGAAAAAAAAAATTGGATTGCCCCCTGAGGAAAAGTCTGGAAGGATTCCACACATAACCATTTGAGCAATATACAGACTCGTTAAAAGAACAGATATTCCTTGGAGTCTCTGAAGAATGTCTATACCAATATTGGTTTCAGATAAGTGAAGTTATTGGATAAGCCAAGAAAACAAAACCATGAAACTAAGAGGCTCATCGTCAGCTGGAGATTAGCCTCTGAGGACGACTGGGAAATGCTGCAGCTGGAGGAGAACCCATTTCATTCCACGTACCTGCTTTGTACATATTAGGTTGTCAACAAAGATCTATTGAATTCAAGGGGACCTTGACTAGCCAAATTCTCATCTTTCTTTACTCTTCACTACACTTCAGTTCATGCTAATTTAATGATTCTAAACATCCAACTTTAAAAAAAAATTTTTATGGAAGTATAGTTGATTTACAATGTTGTGTTAGTTTCTGGTGTACAGTGAAGTGATTCACTATATATTTCAATATATAGATATACTCTGTTTTATATTCTTCTCCATTATGGTTTATTACAGGATACTGAATATAATTCCCTGTGCTATGCAGTAGGATCTTGTTGTTTATCTATTTTATATATAGTAGTTTGCATCTGTTAATCCCAGACTCTTAATTTATCCCTCCCCCACCCCCTTTCCGCTTTGGCAACCATAAGTTTGTTTTCTATAAACATCCAACTTTAAATGTTCAGTTTTAAACAATTGATTTAGAACAGGTATGTCCAGAAGAACTATATTTTGAAATGCAGGTTGCCAAATGATTGAGAAAACTAAATGAAGTCTGTGAACAGAAATTTGAATGATTTTATATTTAGTGGCTACGTTACATGTGCTTTTTACTAATTTTATTTAAAACGTTGCTCATTTTCATTTTTGCCCAGAAGCATTCTGAGAATTGGATGCTGTCTTTGGTCCTTTATGTGTGGTGGCCTGGTTCATCAGAAACGGAACGGCTTTGTTCTGGGGACATTTTTCCGGTCTCAGCTGAACACAGTCAAAGCACTGAGCAGTATAATCTCTTTGTGTTCCCTGCCTCGTGCATGAAAGAAGATACCTGCCAGCAATTTCCTGTGCTGACAGATTAGGAATGAAGCCTCTGAGCCAGAGGGGAAATGGGAGAACTGGCTGGACCAGGCTGGTCATTTGGGAGGACGAATGCTGCCGACAAGGCACCTGCCCAAGACATCACCTGGTTATTTAAAAACCTTTCTGTAGTTCAATGGGCTAAATGGGAATTCTATGCAGAGGACAAGGAACTATTCATTTCTCTCAGGTGTAACTTTTCAGAAGAGCCTCTAAATAGGAGGCCCCTCTATTTTGAAAGCACTAAATCCTCTTGGTGACTTCGGTAAAAGAGACATGAAATAACTGATGAAGGCAAATGTGTTTCAGATGGAAAATAATGTCTCTTGGAATGGAATGCCCGGTGAACATCTGGTGTCCCTTTATCTTGAATGAACATCTGTCTAGTGGGTTAATAGATTACACCTGTTGACCCAGCCAAACCTCTCCCTACATCTAAATGAAGGTGAAAATACTGAGGTCCCGCCCCAAGAGAGCCTGACATCATTTCTTGGTTTTGGCCCGGGCTTCGGGATTTTTTTAAGCTCTCCAAGTGATTTTAATAGGCAACCAAGATCGAGAAGGCCAGTGTAAGCAGAAAGAGACTTGGATGGATTTGGGAATATGATTTATTAACGCAACAAAAACTAAAACAAACTAGAGATGTGAATTGTTTATAGAATTTTTATCATGAACTTAAAACATTTTATAATTTTGCTTACATTAAATTTTTTTCATTTTTAACCGTTTTAGACAACTTTATGTTGAATTTATGGAGTTACTGTCAATATTATAAACACACCCTAAGGTAGATGATACCTGGTCCATTGTGTCAGTGATGGACAATTTTTAACAACAGAAAGATAAAACAAGTCTACATATTGTTCACATCCCTATGCATGCAACTCTTTCAGACTTTGCCTCAGGGGACAACCCTACAATGGGTTACCTGTGCTTGAAGACAATCTGGGGTGACTGGGGCTTTGTTATTTTCTTGTTTCCATAACTGGCTCATATAGTCAAATTTTCTATTTTTATAACCTAATGGTTTGATTAATTAATTAATAATTAATATTTAAATTAACTTAATAAATATGACTGGGCCACTGGGCGCGAGTCTTTATCTTTGTATAGCAGGAGATAATTTCACTTATGTTAGTCGAAATATGATTCTAGAAAAACCTGTTTAGAAGTTGGTACCAGCCAAAGACTACCTTGAATTCAAAAATGACTGAACTCTGGCACCAATAAGCCGTGCTCATGTAGATAATATCATGCCCTGACACCATCAATTGTCTTTATGACTTTGGTTTACTGACTATTAAGGCACAGCCGTAAAACAAACAGGAAAAAGTAGTGCTAAGCTGTGGTCCTAACCTGCAGCAAACACACAGATCTACAACCGCCTCCCACAAATCAACTATAATTAAAAACTCTTAAAACTATAAAAGATATGCCTATTTGAAACCTTTATTGGCTGCCACTGCATTTCCTTGTGGTAAATTGACCAAGAAGTCAAACTAAGATGTACCTTAAGGTTACATTCTTTAAAATAGGCAAGGGCCAAGCGAATATAAAATACCTGTTGGTTTAGTAAAAACAGAGTTTGCTTTATCCTCTCACTCATTTATTCATTCATCCAAGGAGCCACTGTGTGATAACCAAGCATGGATTTCTCCTTCAAGGGTAATTAAGATGAAACCACAAAGCCAAATAGCTTAGTCAGGAAAGCCAAAGTGTTCTACCACTCTTGGTCTGGAATCTTTAAAAAATATTTTCATTATAAAATTGAGTACATGTTTTTTAAATTTTAAAAAATAATTTCCACAGATTTGTTTTTGCATTTATAGGTGGTATTTTCACTGTAAATCATAATTTTTCTGGGCCTCAGTTCCTAATTTATGAAGTTATTAATCAGGTCACAGAAGCTGAAGCTGCCGTAAAAAAAGAGACTCAAAATCATGGTGGTTGGGCTTCCCTGGTGGCGCAGTGGTTGAGAGCCCGCCTGCCGATGCAGGGGACACGGGTTCGTGCCCTGGTACGGGAATATCCCACATGCCGTGGAGCGGCTGGGCCCGTGAGCCATGGCCGCTGAGGCTGTGCGTCCGGAGCCTGTGCTCCGCAACGGGAGAGGCCGTAACAGTGAGAGGCCCGCATAACGCAAAAAAAAAAAAAAAAAAAAAAAAAAAATCATGGTGGCTTCAGTGGGTTAGAAAAGGCAAAGTTTGGTTTCTCTTCCACATCCAAAGCTGAACAGGCACTCTGAAATAGCTGGGCAGGTCGACTACACAAAACCATGACTGACCCAGGACGGCTAGTCAGTTCTATGTTCTCAATATGTGACATGCATCTCTTGGCCCAAGGTATCTACAGCAGTTGTTGCTGCCTCCCGTCCAGTGGGATAAAAGAAGCTTGAGAACAAACAGCTACTTTACTACAGAACTGACTGGAAGTTGCATGCATCTCTTCTGCTGACATCTTCTCGATTCAGACTTAGTCTCACGGCCATCCCTAGCTGCAAAGGAGCACAGGATATGCACTCTATTTTGGGGTGGTCATGTGCTCAGTTCAATCTTGGGGAGTTCTACGACTAAAACAAAGAAGGGGAGAATATATAGTGGGGAACACTTAGCAATCTCTGCCGTTTGAAGGGTTCAGACTGGAGGATTTTCAGGATTGCATTTAGTATTAAATCCTATGACTCTATGATTTGGACCAGTGTCTGGTAGGAGCTAACCCAGCCTGATAAGAAGGCAAAAGCCAAGTGAGGCTCTTTGGGGTAGCACATTACATCAGCGAACCATCCAGTGTCTCACCTTGTACTTCTGATGGAAGGGTCACCTGTGTCAGCACAAAGCTATCACCACCCTTGATAAAAACAGCAGCCCAGATGTCAGCTTCGCACATGGATAGCGGATTAGGGAGAGACTGTGTGTGATGGCTTCAGAATACTTTCTGTTACTAACTCATATACATTTTCAATAAATGGCGTACAATCTAAAATTAAAAGTAGATAATAGGATATTTACCTGGCATTGGTTTGGACTTTGAGAGCATTTACCTCCATTCCCATATGTTTATTTATTTTTGATCACTGTTGCATTTAATAATGAAATCTACCACCACTTCCACATACAGAGTTAATCTCTATTGGACATCCAAAGTACGTATGACATCTTAAAGGTCATTGACAGTCATAAAAATCCTTTCCTCAAAGACATTTTTACATATTTCAACTAAACTGGACATTACTAATATCAGTAGACACACCTTAAACCGTATTTACCTACCAACTTATTCATTTTATAGAAGACAGAATTTGCTGTATTTTTATTGATATAAAATTGTTACCTATTTTTATCTAACCTAAGAAATGTTCCTTTTTGGCACTTTGTTCTTACACTTTGAAGTGCCATAACTTCAAAAGAGAAAATTGGAGGTTTTTCTGGCATCCTATCACATGCCATATTCTGTCCATCTCCTGCCCTTCACATTTGAAATGGAGCACAGTGAATTTTGAAGTAATTATCACCTACATTGGAGGAGTCCTAACAGAGCCACTGACTTTTAGCTAATTTGAAAATGAGGTGAGGCTGGTATATTCTGACAGGTCTTCAAGTTCCCAAGATCCCAGGATGGTTCTTCATGGCTCCCCCTAGCGGATAGCTGCCTCTGTCTAATCAAAAATTTAGAGGCCACTGTCCCAAGGAAAAGGCCTGAGATTTAGCAAAAGGAGGTAGTGAATTAAAGTCTTATAACGATTACCAAAAAAAGTTTACAGTGTTAATCCCTGGGTAGAGGATTTTGAGGCTTTTACTTTAAATTTTCTGTTTCCAGGGTTTTAAAAATCTTAATGTATGTTTTATAGTCAAATTAAAATGCAATCTAAAATTAAATGTATTAATGAATTCTCAGAAAGAAAGAAGAAAAAGAAGGAAGGGAGAAAGGAAGGAAGGAAGGGAGGGAGGAAGTATATAAGGGTTGGAGTAGATGACCTCTACAATTTCTCCTTGGTTTTACAAATATGAATCTTATGACTAGGCTGAGAATAGACAAGATGGTCATCATGGAGAATTTTAGGCCAAGCTTCCAAAATTTAATGCCAAAAAAACCCTCTGAATTTGGAGAGAGGATGTTGTTTTCTCTGAGCCAAGAAGAACGTTAATCACCAAAATAGTTGGCTGACACAGGGCTGCTGTCTGCCCACTGGCACTCAGTTTGACCTTGGTATATCATCTAATGACAGTCCTAAAACCGAATAAAAGAAGATGCTAATTAAAATTAAAATAATAATAAAAACACTGGCTGCACTGGGAAATTTATGATCTGTCTACCGCTTTTCCATTTGTTTTGTTTGTGAAGGCTGCGTGTGGTTATAAAATGCTTCCTTTGTTCTTAGCTGTAGCTGTAAATAATGTCAACCTCACACACTGAAATTTTTAGCTCTCTTTTTCTCCTCTGTCACCTCCAAGCTTGGTCCTCTTCACTGATCTTAGGATTTCTATTCCTAAGGACTCAGAAGAGAGATGTAACCTTCAGTTCCCCTGACCACACCAGCCTGTGGGGGACAGCAAATAAGCACATGGCTACCGATTGTAATTGACATTGACCCCATCCATCTTTCTGCTTCCAGTAAGCTCACTACTAGGTCTCCAAATGCACCACATCCTGACTATTCCTCTATTCCTTTCCAGAGATCCAGGACCTCATGCGCTTGCTTGGGGACCAGTTAAAATTTCCTGGTTATTGCAGTGTCCGTTGTCACCACTCTCTGACTTCTCCTGCCAGGGCTATGCCATAGTTGTTCCTTTCCATGCCTCGGGGGCGCCATTCACACAAAATACAATGAATCATGCATCTCGTAGACCCCTTCTCTGCCAGGAGCCTGCTCTGACCTCCCTGGGCACCCTGCAGTTTCTCCTGCTATTGCTGGTGGAAGGGGGTACCTTACTCCTCTATGCGGAGAGCTCCGGAAGCGTGCCTGAGCTCTTACTTGACAGTCTTGTCTCCAGAAGAATTTGGTTGAGGTCCTAGGGGCTCCACCTGCATTTTACTGAAAGGCATCGCTTTCTGCTGACAGTGTAACAGGTTCCCAAGTGAGAAAGCAGGACTGAAAATCTGTCCTGCGCCAGGTGAACGCTCTCATAGATGTCCCAAGGTCTTCACACACACACACACACGCACACGCACACGCACACACACAAATACACAGTATTAATTTCCACGTTTAGGAACCAACGAATGATCCCACTCTGTCTTCCGGCGTGTCCAGCAAGTTATGCCTCAGAACTCCTCAAAGTTTTCACTGCTAGCTCATCGTCCCTGCAAGGAAATATTGGAGCCTGTGGTTCATTTGTTCCTGGTAGAAGATGTGCAGGCAGGAGTGGCTGACTGAATATGGGATGCTGCAAGCTCTGCCTATATCGCCCATTAAAATGTCTCCTTGTGGGCACTGTATCCAGAAGGTCCCTAATAGAGAGCTGGGTCTTACTTTCTCTGAGTAGCTCCTGTCATTTCACAACATGAAAACCCCATGAGTAACATTTCTAGGAGAAGATGCATCTTGAGGAGGGGGATTGAGGAAGGTGAGAATGTGCTACCAGGGAGAAGCAAAGTGTTTCTGACCTTTGGGTGGGGGTGGGCTGCAGGGGAAACATTGGGACTCTGCTGAGGGTGGGAGAAGCAAAGAACGGAGAGGAGGCTGGGACAAATTGTACCTGTCTTATGTCTTCTTTCAGTTCTTTGCAATGCACGTCAGATGCGGTACCTGCGAAGCAGGCCATCCTCCTCCGGGGGAACTGCTTTCTCCCCGCACGCCATCCCCCTGCCCACAGCCCTATAGGTGGCTCCAGTGGGAGCTGTCGATCACAATTCTCCTTCTCCTTGGTCATGGAGTTTGCATCAAGATGCTGGCGCATGACAGCTGGGCCAGTCAGGGTCCTTCTCTAGGATTCTTGAAGCTGGGTCCTTTTCTTCCTGAATGGCAAACTTAGGAAGATGTGAGCTCAGGAACTGTCAGACGCCTCGGTTCTGGCCCCAAGGAGAAAACTCGTTTGTGGAAGGGGAGAATGCCGCTGTCACTCAGAGAAGCAGGGACAAAGTATGAGGAAAGAGTACAGGTGGCATTCATTTCCTCACCTGAGTTGTTGTGGGGACACTTTGGGCTCCAGGGCTGTTGCTGCCATTGTGGATCCTACGGGCCACTATCAGTTCATTTCTATCTAATCAGTAAGCTTGTTTGTGCTTCCCCACTAATATCCAAATATCTTTCAAATATTACCCAAGACAGTTTGGGTGTTCCTGGTATTAGAATTATTTCGGTTTCCTTTCATAGGAGATGCGATCTTAACCAGTGATCAGTAGCAGACAATTGTCTTTCAAAAAGGGAGCAATGGGTAACTGCATTAGGTAATCATCAAATCCTTAAGTCCCACGGCTAACACTCCTTGTTTCTGCCAGTCTCCAATCTCCATAGGTCTCTCTTATGGACACTAGAAATATTATAGGGTCAAGAAGCTCATAAGGATGCAGTGGCATGTGCTATATTTCTCCTCACTTAAAAATCAGTCTTTTCATGTGAAATGTGGCAAACAGAGCTCCAAAATACACCCAGGTATGGAATGGCTTGTCCAATATCCAAATAACTCTATCAGCACATCTGTTTCCATCTTAGGGTGGAATTAGAAATATGCTCAGCTTATTATTCTAGTCAAGGGTAGGCTTAAGATATGCTTATGATTTTTACCAGTCCTTATACTTAGGTATATTCACCAGCCAACAAAATGTCATATTTTCTATCATCTTGTACAAATAAGAATGTTCTCTTAAAATTTGTGAGAATTAATTTTTTAAAATATGGTTAAACTATTCCAAATAAATTAAAAGTTATCATTTAAAAAAAAAGACTGTGGGGAAGCTTCCCTGGTGGCGCAGTGGTTGAGTCCGCCTGCCGATGCAGGGGACATGGGTTCGTGCCCCAGTCCGGGAAGATCCCACATGCCGCGGAGCGGCTAGGCCCGTGAGCCATGGCCGCTGAGCCTGCGCGTCCGGAGCCTGTGCTCCGCAATGGGAGAGGCCGCAGCGGTGAGAGGCTCGCGTACCGCAAAAAAAAAAAAAAAAAAAAAGACTGTGGTTATCATGGTCAGATTTCTTCTTACTTATTACCATAAATAGAAGAATTAGTGTATCCCTAAGATAGTATAGTAAAAGTATACTGCATTCTGGTCCATGTAAAAGCAAATGGTCCCTGCTTGACCTCTCTCTCTTAGGGTGGAGAAGAAGGTATTATTAAGACAATGTCAGGTTCAATCATTGATACTGAACATCCCATTCTTCTTCAGGTTGCTTTCTTTACTACAATTATGGAGCTCATTCCAGAGTAAATGAATAGGTCCTGCCTAATGTTTTCATGGCCAAAGTGGGTGAATGTGGAAAAAATTAGTGTCTATTAATACCCATACATTCACTGTTTCTTTAGTTAAAAGTTCTATTTCCTATTGTTTCCAGAAAGCCTGAACTATTTAAAATTTATCACAGCTTTTGTAAATCCAGAGATTTGATAAACCCAGAGAACCCCATTTAGCATGACCAATCAAAATAGAGAAAAGGACAAAATTTTTTGTACCCTAGTCACCAGCATGATAGCCAAGAAGTTTTTCTTTCATTCATGATACTCATTCTAATTAAATATTTAGGTATTGGAGTAATCACCGCTTATTCAGAGAATCTTGTTAGCAATGTTTTTATTGGTCTTTTGTGTCTTTTCCACTGCATCCCAAATTCCCTGAAATAAAGTTACTTTAAGCCCTTCTCCAAGTATTTGGGAATTTCTTTGCAATGAGTCTCTGTATCCAGAAGTCCCATTTGTGCTGCTTTAGCTCCCTCTATTGGCTCCATGATTTTCACCAGAGCAGTAAACAATAGCCAAGGCATATCTAGTTTTAGACTCTTAAAAAAAAAAAGTAATAAAAAACTTTGCTCTATTTTAAGTTAGTGGACCAGATTCAGAAGAATAAGGGCCATGCTTCACACATGTTTCTTCCTCTTCCACATCTCAAGCCCTTAACGATTTCACACCGGAGTTGTTCAGCTGATCAATGCGTAACATCTTACCAGAAAACCTGAACAAATTTTTGGCCAACCCAATACTTTGCAAGATTGTTCAAAGAATTGATGAGGTAAGGTATGTGAAGTTCTTCATATAGTATCTGGTATATTTCAGGAGTGCCACAAATGCTGGTCATAGAAGGTCTCAAAGCCCTTGGCTCTCAGCCCCCTGGCACTAAATTCTCTTTCCCTACCTGCTTAGGATGACTCACACTGCAATCTGGGAGCTGTTCTTCCTAATTTCCTTTGGCAAACTCTGTAGCTCTCCTGTACCTCTTGAAATCTTAACATTTACATGTATTGGTCTGGTCTTATTGCATGACAACACATTCTTTAATCCTTTGTACTATATATATATATATATATATATATATATATTTTTGTGTGTGTGTGGTACACAGGCCTCTCACTGTTGTGGCCTCTCCCGTTGCAGAGCACAGGCTCCGGACGCGCAGGCTCAGCGGCCATGGCTCATGGGCCCAGCCACTCCGCGGCATGTGGGATCTTCCCGGACCGGGGCACGAACCCGTGTCCCCGGCATCAGCAAGTGGACTCTCAACCACTGCACCACCAGGGAAGCCCCTTTGTACTATATTTTGTATCAAAGTCATGAAGGCCATGACCTGATTTGCTTCCCAGACCTAATCCTCAGGCCATCTTCCTCATCTTGGTATATACCATTTCCTTCCACTCAGTTCATCAATTAAAAAAATCAAGATCTCACGCTTATGTCCTTGCTTTCCCTCACCACCTACATCCAAGCCAGGACAACAAGTCCTGTTGATTCTACCATTAAAACATATCCAGATATGTCGGCTCTCTCCATTTCTACCCCTGCTATACTGGAGCAAGCCACCATCATTTCTGACACAGGATCACTATAGCAGCCTCCCAACCGGTCTCACAGCTTCCTCCTGTGCTCACCTACAGCTGATTCTCCACATCGTACCCAGAGGGAGCTTTTAAAGACTGTGAACCAAATTATGTTATTCCCCTGCTTGTTGTCCTTCAACTTTTTCTTTGGCTTTTCAAGGCCCTACATGTTCTGGCCATTACCTGTCTTTCCATATTCATCTTAAACCATTCTCTCCATCTACCATGCTCCAGCCACTCTGATCATCGTTCTGTTCCTTGAACACCCCAAGCTCACTTCTGTCTTAAGCTTCTTGCACTAACTGTTTCCTCTGCCTGGAATGCTCTGTCTCTCTCCTGATCTTCATGTAGCTGACTGTCTTGGCATTCAGATCTAAAGGCATATATCACCTTCTTAGGGAGACTATTCTTGTTACCCCAAGTCTAAATGATCCACTCAGTCACTTTCAACCACATCACCCTATTTTAATTCTCTGCAGAGTATCGCTATCTAAGATTTTTCTTGTTTAAACTGTAATTTTCTGTCTCTCCCATTAAAATGTATGGTCCTTGAAGTTAGAATCCTGACTTATCTTTTTTTTTTTTTTTTTTTTTTTTTTTTGCGGTACGCGGGCCTCTCACTGTTGTGGCCTCTCCCGTTGCGGAGCACAGGCTCCGGACGCGTAGGCTCAGCGGCCATGGCTCACGGGCCCAGCTGCTCCGCGGCATGTGGGATCTTCCTGGACCGGGGCACAAACCCACGTCCCCTGCATCGGCAGGCGGACTCTCAACCACTGCGCCACTAGGGAAGCCCCTGACTTATCTTTTTTGCTGCTGCCCACAGCATAATTCTAACCGCAGAGCCTAACTGTGCATGGCACAGAGCAGCTGTTCAATAAAGAACTGAGTCGTTTCAAATTCATTGCCTTCACTTTACATCAATATTTAGCATCTCATACCACTAGAGGGCAATACATCACCTAAATGAAATGAGCAAATTGGTGTGTCCTTTTATACCACCTTCCAAGGTGAACTTAATTGATTTTAATCATTAATGTAACAGACATTTATTTAAGAAAAACACTCCAACTCAAAAAAAAAAAAAAAAGGAGTGGAGAGAGAAAAAAAAGATCCTTTAGATTTTCAAACCAGTCACCTGGTACAAGCCCAGGAGAAAAAGTTTACTCCAGGGTTTCAAATAGTGAAATAATTTTAAATGTACTTTCTGTTTAAAGATATTATTCGGGTTTAAAAAAAAAACTCATCATATAAAATAAGAAAGTGTTAACTTCAGTGCTATGGAATTGTTTGGGAAGTCAGAAGGAAATTGAGCAACATTGTATTTTCTCCATCTTCTACACATACACACACACACAAAAATATGTATTCTTTGGTCACTGTTCTGATTTTTGCTTGTAAAAAGTGAGTCCTGGTCAGTCTCATAGGAGTAGAGATTCTGAAAGGGATTTTCTTTTTTCTATTTTTGTAATTCCATTTCATTCTGAGCTTTTTTACTTCTAAGCTTTTCTTTTAAAGAAAGCAACCTGGTTATGTTCAGGAAATGTCAGAGAGCAATAAGGCCTCAACTGTTCCATTGACAGGTCTGCCTCGTGGCCAGAATAGCCCGAGTGACTAATGTCCAGCGATAAGGACGAGGTTTCTGTTTCTTGACCCCGCAGCAGCTCCTGTCATTGCAGGCACAGAGAATGTGTCGTCACACAGCTCGGTCGGCTCGGCGACAAGAGAAGCACACAGCGTTCCCAGTGACCTCCAGGTGGCAGTGTAGAAATACTCGAAATGAATTTACCCGCTGAGGAAACTATTCAGTAAAGGATTCCTGTAATGGTTGGTTGACTGTAAGCACAGTTTCCAAAACCACATTGGGTCGGTCACCACGACAACTGGAAGGCTGTACTGGAATCCATGAGATTCTTGTTACTCTGTCTCTAGGGGTGAGAAATGACTTATAGAAGAAAAGTTTGACCCTAGGTGGGAAAACATTTTTTTCCTCATGTAAAATAATCTGCTCATGTGACTTACTATGGCAGAAAGTCTTCCCAAAATGTGAGTGCTGATGGCTGTGGGAGCAGGGGTGGGTCAGATGAGGCTGGGACTGTCAGGGACCCATTTCCAGGGATGCACTGGAGGAGGAGAGCGGCCTAAGCTTTTCTCGGCACTTAGTAACAATGAGAGTGGTTCAGGGCACTCACCATGTGTGTGGTGGGAGGCAATAATCAAGATCAACTTGCTTGCTTCTTTCAATTCTTTTGAGTAGGGCAGGATCTATTGAATCCTCAGACCTATTATAATATATTGCCAGTAACTCAGTAAAAGGATGCAAAAAGTATGAGAATGAGCCCCCTGTGGCCTCCTTCACTAAGGAAAGAGAACATTATCTTTCACCCCCATGTTCTCAATTTTCCACCGCAAAAGATACATTCAGGGCTTCCCTGGTGGCGCAGTGGTTGAGAGTCCGCCTGCCGATGCAGGGGACGCGGATTCGTGCCCCGGTCCGGGAGGATCCCACATGCCGCGGAGCGGCTGGGCCCGTGAGCCATGGCCGCTGAGCCTGCGCGTCCGGAGCCTGTGCTCCGCAACGGGAGAGGCCACAACAGTGAGAGGCCTGCGTACCGCAAAAAAAAAAAAAAAAGATACATTCATGTACTCATTTGGCAAATGATCTTTTGCTGAGCACTCACAGAATAGTTACTACACTCAAGGAGACAAATGGAAATGGAGAATTAAGTTATGAGAGGTATCAGAAAAATGTTATTGAGAATTCAAAGGACAAACACTTAAAGCTTCCAGTGTGAGGAAATCAAGTTTAGGTTGATAGAATTGGGTGATGAAAGAAAGGGTATCCCACACCAAATGGACAGAGTAAGCAAACATATGAAGGTGAGATAACTCAAAGCGAATTGGATATATAGAGCACAGGCAAAGAAAAGAGGAAAAGAGTCAGTACAAATTGAAGTTATAGGACAAGGCCCTGAATTATGGGGAGGTGCTAAGATAAGGACCCTGATTCTGCCCTTGATAAGCTTACAATTTCCTGAAGAAGATCATACATAATCAAGTCTCTGGTAGTCACAGAAAAGAATATATGTATCTTCAAATTTCTGTCATTTCTCAGAGCTTTTGGATGAATAAAACTGAGGTGGCTTCAGTTCAGGGGCAGAAGTCATTTGGGACTGCTTTTCTTGTGGGTTTTTCTCACTTTGGGCATGAAAGAAAAAAAAAACTGGCAGAATCCATCCAAGTCTAGTGTTAACTTACTTCTGTCTTTTGGGCTGGAGATGAATTTGACACAGATAAGTAAATCTAGCCAGTTAAGGTCACAGATTTGACCAATGGGAAGATGTCCTGTTAAGTCTGAAAGAATCTTGGTTCTTTGTGTCACAGGGGGTTGCTCTGGTTCGTGTACCTCTGCCAACTTCCAGTGGCTAATAAGCTTTTGGCCCAGTGATGGAAGCAATAGTGCCAGTGACAAAGATAAACAAGGTCCTCTGCCAGGAGCAAAAGCTAAATCTTTCTGGTAATGGCAACCTGACATGTGTATGGCCCCAGGATCACGGGCCATCGCTACCATAACCATTTACTATCTGTAGCGGCTCCAAGGGCCTCATACTATATGATGGCCCCCATGGCTGCTGCATTATCATGAAATTGCCAAGGTCGTGTTCTTCTCGTAACTTCCCAGAGCAAATGGAGCTGGAAATGGACATTAGGAAGGACACACACAGAGCTCAGCCTATGTTGTTGGTGGTTAATCAGAGATGAATTCCATGCACCATATTAAGGAAAGCTGTTTATGGGTGGATTTTAAAGAAAGGGTGGGGAGAAAACTTTGCTTCTTTGTTTTTAGTTGGAAGTACTCTATATCGTATGGAAATGCTTTTGATTGCTACGTTACAGCAAACCCAATATCGATGGCTTACTATTTTATTGCATACCAAGAAGTCCTATATGGGTAGTTTTTCTCTCTTTTCTGCCCCTCATTCTTAGCATGTTGGCATTTTAGGTTTTGCTTATCCCTTCATATAACACCAACCATTTCTGCTTCTTCTATCAGGAAAGGAGAAGACTTTCCCTCTACATATTATGGCCAGAACTGGGTCATGTGGTCACCCCAAGCTCTAATGGAGGCTGGAGAAATGAATGTCTGTCTAAGAAGAAGAGGATTGTCATGACTGGTTTAAACCAGCCATAAATCATCTCCAAGAGCCAGGCCGTTTGTTATCACAAACAAAATTGGGATTCCAGTAGCAAGAAACAAGAAGAGTTATTGGGTAGACAACTAACAGTGTCTGTCACAATCCCTTGCCATGTCGGACCCAATGGTTTTTAGCTGTTGTGGGATGGAAATACAATGGACTTCATCACTCTTTGCCTTGAATACCTTCTTCTCCTTCCCTTCCCTCCCTCTTCTGAACTAACCTTTTCTTCTTATACGCACAGGTAGATTACAAGCAAATTTCTTCTCATCCTTAAGATCCTACTGAAATCATCTTCATGAGCCCTTTCCTGGCCTCACATCCCAGTGTTACGCATGTCCATGCCTCTGCTCCCACAACCAACTCTACCCTGGCATGTATCACACTGAGTTGCAGCTGTCTCTTTCCATATCTTTGTTCACCCCCAGATTGGGCTTCTTGCGGAATCTTATTCATATATATCATATTCATATTCCCAAGACTGAGCACAAAGCCTGGCACATACTAACTGAATAAATGAGAGCTCCAAAACGTTTTGCTACATGCTGTAATTCCTTAAGAAATGGCATTTCTGGATAAAGCATATACAGAAGTGTTCATTATTTGCAGTTAGAAAAGAGCACCCCTTTCAAGGAAGAGGTGCTCTGTCTCAAAGAGAAGCTGATCCTGGATGACTTTTCTACCTTTGTCTGCTGCACTCTGGTACCATCCCTTTACCTACGCCTACTCCCCAAATGTACATGGTGGAGTGAGATTGCCCTCATACATGGGCCATCTCTGGGAAGGCAGTGTTTCACTGGGAAAAGAGTCTGAGCTTCGGAGGTTTGATTCTTGGCTCAGCCATTATCGAATTTTACTAGAAAGCAATACGAGTTAGCCTGTTAGCTAACCTCATTGATCTTCAGTTTGCTTATTGGTAGAATGTGATATAATAGAATATGAATAATAGCCTCAGAGGGTTATTATAAGTATTAAATGACATAGCATATGTAAAATGCTCAGCACATGGTAGATACTCAAAATATTATTATTATTAGTGAAAGAATCTTGGATCGTCAATAACATACTTTTGTCAGGTCAAAGTTCTCTCATTTGCAGATTATTTCACTGCCCTAGAGCCAAAAAGTTCTGTATCACACAATGAAGCTGAGAAACTTCTTAGCTCCATATCATTTATGTATCTAGACACCTCTATATTAGAAAAAAAACAAACCTGGTGATAATTATAGTCCCAGTTTCAAGGAAATGTCACAGAATATCTCCATAGGAATGGCTGTGTGTTTTACATATCGATATTATGTAAGCATGAAGACTTACTTATAGTAAGGTCATATGTATTCTATATAAGTATCAAAGAATTTATAATTATCCCTCATTCATTCTTTCATTGAGATATAATTCACATACCATAAAATTTGCCCTTTAAAGTATACCATCCAGTGGATTTTGGTATGTTCTGAGTTGTGCAACCATTGTCATAGTCTAACTCCAGAATATTCTCTTCACTGCAAAAAGAAATCCCCATCTACATTAGCTGTCACTTCTGTACTCTCACCCATCCCTCACCCAGTCACTGGAAAGCACTAATCTCCTTCCTATTCCTATGGATTTACCTATCCTAGGTAGTTCATATCAATGGAATCCCATAATATGTGACCTTTGTGTCTGGCTTCTTCACTTGGCATAATCATTTTAAGGTTCATTCATGTTGTAGCATGTTTCAGTATTTCATTCCCTTTTATGGCTGAATAAACTATATTCATTATAGAGATATGCCACATTTTGTTTATCCATTCATCATTTGATAACTATTTGTGTTGCTTCCACTTTTGGATGATTATGAGTAACACTACTATGACCATTTGTGTGCAAGTTTTTATGTGGTCATATGTTTTCATTTCTCTTGGGTATATGCCTAGGGGTGGAACTGCTGGATTGCGTGCTAACTTTATGTTTAAACTTTTGAAGAACTGCTAACTGTTTTCAAAGTGGCTGTTACATTTTCACCAGCAATGTCTAAGGGTTCCAATTTCTCCACATCCTTATCAACACTTATTTTTGTCTGTTTTTTTAATTTTAGCCATTCTAATAGTATGAAGTGGTATTTCATTGACTTGCATTTTCCTAAAGACTAATAATATTGAGTACCTTTTCATGTGTTTCATATCCACTTGAATTTTTTTTTTTTTTGGAGAAATGTCTATTCAAATCAGTTGCCCATTTTTTAATTGGGCCATTTGTCTTTGTTGTTGAGTTGCAATCATTCTTTATATATTCCGGGTACTAGACCTTTATTAGATATATGATTTGCAAATTTTCCCTCCCATTCTATGGGTTATCTTTTCACTTTCTTCATAATGTCCTTTGAAATACAAACTTTTAAATTATTTATTTATTTACTTATTTATTTATGGCTGCATTGGGTCTTCGTTGCTGTGTGTGGGCTTTCTCTAGTGTGGCGAGTGGGGGCTACTCTTCATTGTGGTGCGTGGGCTTCTCATTGTTGTGGTTTCTCTGTTGCAGAGCACGGGCTCTAGGCACACAGGCTTCAGTAGTTGTGACATGCACGCTCAGTAGTTGTGGCACGCGGGCTTATTTGTTCTGTGGCATGTGGGATCTTCCCGGATCAGGGTTCGAACCCGTGTCCCCTGCATTGGCAGGCGGATTCTTAAACACTGTGCCACGAGGGAAGTCCCCAAAATTTTTAATTTTGATAAAGGCCAGTTTATCTATTTTTGTTGTTGTTGCTTGTGTTCTTGGTGTCATATCTAAGAATCCATTGCTTAATGCAAGATCACAAAATGCACACCTATGTTTCTATGAATTTTATAGCTTTAGCCCTTACATTTAGGTCTTTGATCTATTTTGAGATAATTTTTCCAAAGCTTATGAGGTAAGGGTACAATTTCATTCTTTTGAATAATGTCATCCATGAGAGCTGGAATCAACTTTTTCTAAACTCCTGTTAATACTGATATTTTGACCTCTTCCATGAATCACAAATGTTCTTAATGGCATTTAGAATGGTAAATCCTTTCCAGAAGGTTTTCCATTTACTTTGTCCAGATCCATCAGAGGAATCATTACGTATGGCAGTTATAGTCTTATGAAATGTATTTCTTAAATTAGAAGACTTGAAAGTAGAAATTACTCTTTGATCCATGGGCTGCAGAATGGATGTTGTGTTAACAGGCATGAAAAAACATGAATCTCTTTGTACATCTCCATCAGAGCTCTTGGAAGGCCAGGCGCATTGTCAATGAGCAGTAATATTTTGAAAAGAATCTTTTTTTCTGAGCAGTAGATCTCAACAGTGGGCTTAAAATAGTCAGTAAACCATGTTACAAACAGATATGCTGTCATCTAGGCTCTGTTGTTCCATTTATAGAGCACAAGCAGAGTAGATATAGTATAATTCTTAAGGGCCCTAGGATTTTCAGGATGGTAAATGAGAGCTCAACTTAAAGTTGCCAGCTGCGTTAGCCCCTAACAAGAGAGTCAGCCTGTCCTTTGAAGTTTTGAAGCCAGGCATTGACTTCTCCTCTCTAGCTATGAAAGTTCTAGATGGCATCTTCTTCCAGTATAAGGCTGTTTTATCTACACTGAAAATCTGTTGTTTGTGTAGCCACCTTCATTAATGATCTCAGCCGGATCTTCTGGATAACTTGCTGCGGCTTCTACAGGAGCACTTGCTGCTTCACCTTGCACTTCTATGTTATGGAGACGGCTTCTTTCCTCAAACTTCATGAGCCAACCTCTGCTAGCTTCAGACTTTTCTTCTACAGCTTCCTCAACTCTCTCAGCCTTCATAGAACTGAAGAGAGTTAGGGTCTTGCTCTGGATTAGGCTTTGGTTTAAGGGAATGTTGTGGCTGATTTGATCTTCTATGCAGACCACTCAAACTTTCTCCATATCAGCAATAAGCCTGTTTCACTTTCTTATCAATTGTGTGCTCACTGGAGTAGGATTTTATTTAAAACCATTTTTTAAGTGAAGTATAGTTAATTTACAATGTTGTATTAGTCTCAGGTGTGCAGTAAAGTGATTCAGTTTTATATATATATTCTTTTTCAGATTCTTTTTCATTATAGGTTATTACAAGATATTGAATATAGTTCCCTGTGCTATACAGTAGGTCCTTGTTGTTTATCTGTTTTATAGATAGCAGTGTGTATCTGTTAATCCCAAACTCCTAATTTATATCTTCCCCCGACCCCCAGAGTAGCACTTTTAATTTTCTTCAAGAGCTCTTCCTTTGCATTCACAACTTGGCTGTTTGGTGCAAGAGGCCTAGCTTTCAGCCTGTCTTCACTTTCGACATGCCTTCCTCACTAAGTTTAATCATTTCTAGCTTTTGACTTAAAGTGAGACACATGTGACTCTTCATTTCACTGGAACACCTGGAGGCCATTGTAAGGTTATTAACTGGCCTAATTTCAATACTGTAGTGTCTTAGGGAATAGGGAGGCCTGAGGATGGGGGAGAGATGGGGAACAGCCAGTTGATAGAGCAGTCAGAATACACACAACATTTATCAATTAAGTTTGATGTCTTACATGGTTGTGGTTTGTGGCTCCCAAAACATTTACGAGAGTAACATCAAAGATCACCGATCACAAATCACCAATCACCATGAAACGGAATCCCCCTAAAACTGAGTTTCCCCGCCGAGTTTATGATTAACCTCTCTATCTAAAACTTTATCCCCTTTCTTGTCCCACCCCTGTTCCCCTCAGAATTGGGGAGTATCAAAGAAAAGGGGGGATTTGAAACAGAGCAGGACCCTGCAGGGCTCTCCCAGGTACAGAAGCTCCTCCCTGTATCCCATTTCTTGTTTGTAGAAAAAGGCTTTAGTCTCCTAGGCCTTCCCTGAGTTCCAAAGAGCAGACTCAAGCCATTACTCATTAGGGAAGTGAGGGAATACAGAAACAAAGGAAAAGCAAATAGTTCAGCAATAAAACAGAGTCCTAGTTCTCCTCAAGGGATATACATCACAATCTGATGCATATCTTTGAGTTGTTCTGCAGAAACTAAGACCACCACCTAGGTGGAGGATGGTGAGTACATGCCGACCACAAAAACATAAACCCCAGACTGGCTTGAACCAGAAGGTTGATGATTAAGATTCCTGAAACTTCACCAAGCAGTCAGAAGAAACTCCATGAGCTTCAACCCTCACCCCAAATACTGCCTTTGAAAACCCTTCCCTGAAAGCCATCAGGGAGTTTGGATCTTTTCAGTATGAGCTGCCCATTCTCATTGCTTGGTGCCCTGCAATAAACATTGTACGTTCCTTCACCACAATCCAGTGTCAGTAGATTGGCTTTGCTGTAGGGCAGGTGAGTGGACCCAAGTTCAGTTCACTAACAACCATAACAAATATGAAATTAAGGAAAAAGTTTGAAATATTGCAAGAATTACCAAAATGTGACACAGTGACGCAAAATGAGTAAATGCCATTGGAAAAATGGTGCCAGTAGACTTGCTCAACATAGGGTTGCCACAAAACTTCAATTTGTAAAAAAACGCAGTATCTGTGAAGTGCAGTAAAGCAAAGCCCAGTAAAATAAGGTATGCCTTTATTTACATATTTGCACACAGACATATACATACGTAGAGAGATGTATATACACACATCTGTATATATATACACCTACACATACATACATACAGAGAGAGAGAGAAAGAGGGATTTATTGTAAAGAATTGACTTTGCAACTGTGGCAATCTGAAATCCATAGGGCAGGCGGTGAGGAAGGGCAGGCTGAACATCTCAGGCACAGGCTGAAGCTGCTATCCACAGGCAGAATTTCTTCCTCAGGGAAGCCTCAGCTCTGCTCTTGAGGACTTTCAACTGATTGAATCAGGCCCACCCAGATTATCTGGGATAATCTTCCTTAAAGTAAACTGATTATAGACTTTAGTCACATTTACAAAAGACCTCCAAGGCAGCACCTAGATTAGAGTTTGATCAAATAACAGGAGACTGTAGCTCAGCAAAGCGGACACATGAAACTGACCATCACCATCTAGATGTCTCTCTACATGCCAGCACCTTGCGGTCTTCATTACTGCAGCTTAGTGATACATTTTGGAATCAGGAAGTGTGAGTCTTCTTTGTTCTTCCTTTTCAAGATTGTGTTGGCTCTTCTGGGTACTTTGCATTTCCATGTGAATTTTGGGATCAGCTTGTCAATTTCTGTACCCCAATATTTTTATATTAAGCTACATTGATAAATTAGAAACTTTAAAATCTAATCCATGTAACTCAAGGTGCTCTACTTTGTCAGTTTTTCCTACCTTGTGCAAGCAAAAGTGCATTCCAGCTGCCAGTGTGAAGGATGGAGATGAAAAAAGCATCACAAGAATAAATGAATTAACGTGACATCCAATAAACAATTTCAGTTCTCAGACAGTACTTCTCTCTCCTGACTATTAAAGAGAGAAAAAAAAATACTAGCATGTTTCACATTTGTTCCTTGATATGGTTATTGGTGACAAATGATATTTTCACCTTCTTCTGGAGGGGGGCACACAGTGTACTCTCAAAATCAATTCATTTGGTTACCCATAAACCTCTTTTTGAGACTTCATGAAGTCCCAAGCCCTTGTGAAGTGACCTGTGGCTGGAGAGATGAATAGCATGTTTTCTGCCCTTGGGAAGCTCGGGGTGACTGTCAGAGCAAACCTAACCAGCCAAAATGAAGAAACCAGGAGCCAATCTGTCTTGCCTTTGACGCAAGCATCAAATGTGCATTCCCTGTCCCCACTGACTGTGCTATTTTCTAGTCATTCCTATGTGATTAAGTTTTTCAAAGACACAACAGGGTGGTGAGAAGTAGTTGTGAAGTTTTGGTCTCCTTCTGGATAAGAGAGTAAGTGAAAGTCCCACTGGTAATGCAGCCTGCTCCACCTTCCTTCCTCCCCGCTCTGCTGGTTGGTTTTCTGGGATAGTTTCTCAGCACTCAGGCAACCTGAAGTGATTTGAGAGACAATGTGTATTGGTTAAGAACCAGTTAATAGCCACGTGCCTAGAAAAATACCTAATTAGCAAATGGCCCTTTTTTTTTTGCGGTACGCGGGCCTCTCCCGTTGCAGAGCACAGGCTCCGGACGCGCAGGCTCAGCGGCCACGGTTCACAGGCCCAGCCGCTCCGCGGCACGTGGGATCTTCCCGAACCGGGGCACGAACCCGTGTCCCCTGCATCGACAGGCGGACTCTCAACCACTGCGCCACCAGGGAAGCCCGTAAATGGCCCTTTTTGAAGTCTGCTCTGAAGGCTCCTCACCTTTGCTTGTCACTGGGTTTGAGAATTCTTGTAAGAAAAGGCGCTGAAAGCTTTCTTAGAGATTGAAAAAAATAGGACTGCATTTTATTAAAAGGCTTTCTTTCTTATTTTCTTTTTCTTACTCAATAATCAGATCCCTGTGAAAGAGATATGACATTGAGGCTAGGGACTGAGAAGCTCAATGTCCCCTATTGCTCAAACTGGCACCCACAGTTGATATGGGGACTGGGGAAGAAGGTGGCCCTTGAATTCTAATTGAAGGCATTTTGTTCTATGTGATGAACCTCACAGTCTCCTATGCCACTGTGAATGAGTGAATAAGAATGTTTTTAAAGGACCACTGAAAATATACCATTTATAGAACACACCAAAATCTGTTTAACAATGGTCATTATGATTATGCATTTAAGTGTAAAAGGACGGCTTGTTGGTCAGAATCAAGGTGATCTGGACAGAGATGTTGATTGTTTTTGAGATTCTCACACCAATGAGGCAGTACCTGGCACCCACTGTCCGCCGACCCCCACCCCAGGCCAGTTTAAAATCAGTGTGAATGCTGTGTAATCTAGCCAATGGGATTGATCCCGGTCAGGTATTAAGGGCTAAAATGGATTAAACAAAAGACATTCTCCTTGTAACAGGAAGGAGAAACTTCAAAGATAGGATTTGTCCTTGTTATGACAAAGGAAGTGGATTTACACACTGCCTTGAGGCACACCCCTCTGTGACTTTCAATTTGCTCTTCTCTGTATGGGGAGGTTTTTTCCCCTTCTTTTTTTTCCCCCCAGTTCCCAGGGTCCTACCCAGAGTAAGAACCCCAGGTTAAGAGAATCAGATTGAAAACGCTTTTTTGGGGTTTGTTTTTAAAGACCAGGCCCCAGGCATCTCCCCAATCAAATGATTCTCAGGTTCAGGCACCTCCCAGGGCCCCATCACTCAGACGGTGTCACAGTGACAATAAACAGGTGAACTAGGGAGTGCTGTTTACATCCCTCCAGCAGAGCAGACTGAACTCTCCATTCTGGTGCTTGCATTTGGCATGAAAATCCCAGAGAGAGAAATGCAAACAAGCAACAGGGTGTCCTAATGGGTTAACATAACTCTACTCCATGAGAGGAATTAACATACCTCACTGCATAGACTTATAGTCCTGGGTCAGGATTAGCCATGCTGTGCTTTATTTTCAGGTCTCCTGATGCAATGTTATAATGATTTTTATTGTAATCGTACATATGTAAATATAATTTATCTTCTGGGATTTCAAAGCATTTTGTAGTTTTTGGTAAGATGTATACATGTATACACTCACATACACATGGATATGTACTCTTTTTTTAATCAATTATTATACTCAAATTGCCCTTAAAATACTTAAGTTCTCTGTGATGAAAATGGAAATCATACTAGTATATAAATGTTGCACCAAAGTTTCTCAGTGTGAGTACTGTAAAATCAATCTAAAAGGAAAAAAATAAATTCTCATTGAAGCCCAGATGTTGACTTCAATTATGTTTATAATAATATTACTTAAACATGTATGAACATAAAACTAGTGATGAACTCCTATTACAGTTCTTATTCAATTATAAAACCAAAGTCTGTGCACTAATTACAAACAAATTGCAAACCCAGTAAAATTCAAATTAACATTAAATTAATGAGACAGATACATAATGTTTTCCTGAAATTGAACTACCACTTACAACATGACTACAGTGCTGTCTGCCCCTCCCTTGTTCTGTTGAGTTGGGCATGCCAATGCAACTATCTGAATTCCTGGGAAGTGTTTTTCAAACAGAATATGTTGACATCATTTGATCCTTATTACTTATTGGTCAAAGCATTACTTCCTGGAGTAATTGTTATCATAATGATCTTTAACGGCAATATATATTCTCCTTCATTTTTCTGATGCAGTTGTAAAAACCTAATATGTGATTTTACAAATTGAGTTTGTGGTGTTCTCCACTCATTAGTCTGAAACTGTGAAAGTACTACTGGAGTCCAATAATACTACAATCACAGACTTGGTGCTGAAATTACATGGCAGGACTCCATTATATTTGTCATCCAGATGGTCCAGAATATGATTATATTACATTTTTAAAAGATTGTCTTTTACATAAAGTCAATGACTTTTTAGAGAGAGTGCAATGTCCCCTGAGAATACGTACTTGGTCCTGGATTTAAGGATTCTAAATAAATTTTACAAGTTAAGCAGTGTCTTTGTCCCCAGAATTTATTTTCTTGCCACAGGACTGAGCATCTGATTTAAAGAACAAAAATATCCCTTCTTTGCTATGAGGCAAGAGTCCAAGTCCTGATCAAATAACTAGTCTTCATTATCTAGCCAACTACTATTCTCCAGCTAATAAATGTAAGACTGGGTGTTATCCCTTAAGGAGCTTACAATCTACTTCAGGAGACAAGACGTAAACATATAAAGATTTCCATATTTAAATGTATTCAAAATTTGCTAATGAGGAATCAGCATTTCTCGGTCAACTCACAAGGTTTAAAGTAAGCTATGGAAACATTACTTGTCATTTACATTTGAATACTTCAAAAAACTTCAAATCATACTGTGATCTTGCTGTGCAGTGAGAAACGCACCATCTGGGAGATGCCATCAGTGGTTTGAAATGAAGAAATCTGATCGCATTTAGACTTTGACTTTCTGAAAAACACCTGTGTCATTAAAATGACCTTGAAAGTTGTGACCAAAATACTCAAAGCCGTGAGAAATCTCCACAATCGAATTGGGTATTATTTTATATCTGAAAAAGTTGTATGGTCATAAGAGATTAAAAGTATATGGAAAGAATGCACACTTCTGGGAAGTTCAAAGATCTTTAGAATTAGGGAGAAGAGAAATTTACATACAATAAAGAGCCAAAAATATGTCAAATGTAATCTAGTGATTTCATTTGGAGGTGTTCAGACTCGGATTACAGAAGAATTAGGTAAGACAAAACTCGAACTCAGGGCACAGGTCTATCTGGGATCACCCATTTGGCAGTGGGGGTTTAAATATAATGACTATGAAGAAGCAGCAGCATATTCTATCAGGATTGCTGACAAGAATCCAGCCTTGGTCCTACTTGGAAACTGGTCATTAAGCGACCTCAATCCTTAACATGGCTTGAGATAATTCAAATCTTTCAGAATGAAATGTAGAAGTGTTAAGAGGCTCAAACTTGTAGTTTCAATATGTTTGAGTGGAAAGAAATCTGCATATTTGGTATATAATACTACTTGTACTATTTAAGAGAATCTGTCCTGTTAGAGTAACTGATCAGCCTTGTAATTCCAGTATTAAGATGTATGAGCCAGTAATTGATTTAGACTTGTGATTTTAAGTTGAAATCTAACTAAGGTAATAAATATTACTGGATAGTCTAAGAGAGCTTAAGAATCACCATATACAAATTTCAATTATTGGAATTATAAGAACAAGTTGAGTATTTGAGAAGGTTGGTCTATCAAACAAAAGATTTTAAAAGGAAATCAAGTACATTAATTAGTAAATGTAATTGAAATTATTTTAAGATATTTAAATTTATTAATTAAATTAAACAAGTGTATTCAAAGGCCAGTTTAAAAAGTAATTGTTAGGGCTTCCCTGGTGGTGCAGTGATTGAGAGTCCACCTGCCAATGCAGGGGACACGGGTTCACGCCCCGGTCCGGGAGGACCCCACATGCCGCGGAGTGGCTGGGGCCGTGAACCATGGCCGCTGAGCCTGCGCGTCCGGAGCCTGTGCTCCGCAACGGGAGAGGCCCACCGCGTACCGCAAAAAAAAAAAAAAGTAATTGTTAAATTTGCTAGGCTAATAAATAGAACAATAAAAATTTTAAGTCAAATCTAAAAGCTTATGGAAGAGCTAGGTTTTTTAATTTGTAATTTACTATATCAAGTATTATTGTTTTAAAACTAAAGTTATCTTCTGAAGAGTATCTTCTGCACATAAAAAAAAAGACCCACAATTTATAAAATAAAAATGCTTCTTCTTTCACTGTATCATTCCAAGTGAAAATATATTATCTTAATCATCTTTGCAATTGTAGTGTAAACTATGTTTCATTTTTCTGATGCGGTTGTAAAATAACTACCACTAGCATGGTCTCACTGGGGTCATCAGGGAAGTGTAGTGTTTGTCTTGCCAAATCTTAGACAATGTGACTGACTTCTGGATGGGTGCTTATCATGGAGTGGATAATGTGAAGTCTGAAGCCCAGGTCACAGGAATAAGTTCTCAAAGTGATACACCCCAACCTCTCTCCTTCCTACATTATTCACAATGCCCTCCCAGTTCAACCCTCACCCATTTCCATTACAATCCACATCTCACGTTTAGCAATAGACACTGCTCTCATGGAGCTCCCTCACATATTGAAGAATCTATTTGGGTAGTAGCTATTGCTGTGGACTGAATTATGTCTCCCCCCACCCCAAATTCTATGTTGAAGCCCTAACTTCCAATGTGAAGGTATTTGGAAATAGGGCCTTTGGGAGGTAATTAGGGTTAGATGAGGTCATGAGGGTGGGGCCTCTCATGATGGGATTAGTGTCCTTATAAGAAGAGACACCAGAAACAAACTCTCTCTCTCTCCCACTTTCCCTCCCTGCCTCCTTCCTTCCCTCTTCCTCTCTCTCTTTCCTTCCCTCCCTCCCTCCCACGTGAGGACACAGTAAGCTGGTAGCTATCTAAAAGCCAGAAAACAGCCCTCACTGTTGGAACTCAATTGTCTGCCACCTTGATCTTGGACTTCCCAGCCTCCAGAACCATGACAGATAAATTCCTGTTGTTTAAGCCACCCAGTCTATGGCATATTGTTATAGCAGCCTGAGCGGACTAAGACAGTTATACCTAAGGAATAGTGTTTCTGATTAATAAAGATAGAAAAGATATCAATTGCATCCAAGATTATCTTTCTAATTAGCAATTTCAATAATGACTAAAGGACTCAAAGATAATCAAGACACTACATACTTTCTTCTACAACATCTCATTTAATGGCTCATTTCTAAACCAACTCCAGGGTTGAAAATCATCTAAGAGACAGTTTACTAATAAAGAGATTTTTTCCAGATTATATAAAAGAGCAGTCCCACAGTTGCTGATGGAACTGTGTGGTAAATAACCATAATGGCCCCAATTTTTCATCCCTCCCTGTATCCATACCCTGTGTCATGTCCCTTTGCCCTCCTCCATGGGCAGGATAGCCTGATGGTAGCACCCTGTACCTGACACTGAGCTCACTGTGTGTCTTTCTTTGTTCAGTGCAATGTGAAAAGGTAGGCGGCAAGCAGAGGCTTGATATGGGCTTGTGCATTGGGTTTGCTCACCCTCGAACTTCTGCCATCAGCAGGGGACAAGCCGAGGCTAGCCAATACAGGACAAGAGCTAAGTCACCCCAGTGGACAAGCCCAACCAAGGTCAGAAGGACTACTGAGATGACCTCCAGATGGCCACAGATGCAGGACCTAAAACACAAACTGACACAGACGGCAAACATGGAAAACACCTGCTCTACCCCGTCATTCCCACTGGTAGAGGTGATGGATGATGTTTCTTTGCACACCCTGATTTTAAAACTTTCAGGGAATCAGAGCTGGTATAAGTTTAAACTACTGTGAAAATAATTGGACTCTGACCTACAGATGTGGCTTCAAGGTCTGTTATCAAACCAAACGATGAAGGCCTTCAAATCCTACACAGAGTTATTTTCAGAGTTACTGAAAGGTATCCTTCACATGAGGATATTCCTGTTTAGTTCTGCCTAAAATCATTTTCAACGTGAGGTAATTATTCTGTCAGGAACACAGCCATGTTATCACCCTGCACCTTGGCAAACAAGTGTGTCCTGAGATCATCATTAGAGAATCTGTGAAGTGACAGAAATGATGTGTCTTTCAGGGGCTGGAGGAGGGACTCATCCCAACAATATGTTACATCCAGAAATTGTTCTTTTTTATGTAAATTGGACCTAAGCAAACCCAGAAGAACGATATCTGATGAACACTCTTCCCGTGCTCCCTGAATAAGAGAGAAGAAAACCTAATAGATCTCTCACATCTCTAATTCCTGTGATTTAGATCCCAGTAATGAAATGAGAAAGAAGCTCCCTGAATCATTTTTAATCTGAACCTTTTCTCCAAGGAAAGGTCCCTGAGGAGTTAATGTCATGTCACTAAGTAATTAGATCTCCATTGCTTAGCAAGGATTCTACACCAAAGGCAGGGTAATTCTATTAGAAAATGAAACCACAACATTGTACAGTTCTGAAGCTACTAAATTTGTATTTAATTATCCAGGTAATGGAATTATGCAATCAGTTCTAATCTGATATCAAGAGGAAAAGTTCTCGATGTGTTTTTTTTGCAAGGTTTTATGAAAGGGCCATGCAATTAATATGACATGCTTAATTACTGAAATGTAAAGATATCTTTGCAAGAATATATCCTCATCCAAGCATGTATGCTCTTTTAGCTGCTTAGATCTTTGTCATTACTAACGTATTTGTGGCTTCTTATCTTATAATGACCTATGGTAATAATTAGCCCCATAATAAAACAAAGACCTTAGCACTGTGTTGCAAAACTCAGTTCTGCACATTATTCCAGAGAACAAGAGAGAAACAATGAGGATTCAGAAAATAATTTATATTCCCTTAAATGCTCATAAGGAAAGTTTAAAAAATCTATCAAAATCATGAAAATCTACCTGAAGCACACATTTTCAAATATGGAAAAAAAAAGAACAATCAAATATATATCATAGATAATGAAGTGGATTAACATGTGCCAAAGTAAGATTCTTCCTTTATAGCTATTAATCACTTATAAATACAGACTGCAAAAAGTTCCTTAAACAGTAGACTTGATTCCTAGAGCTAATATGTGCTCTGCTTTACCAAGGTAATTATTTAAATTCCATTTTTCTTTGCTGGAACACCTTTACTACATAAACAAAGTTTCCTATATGCTTTATTTTACTTGATTGTTTCTTTAAGATTTTAGTTGTTTGCACTATGGCCCCCTGAGAAAGAGAGAGCTTGGTAGCCTAAAGAAACAGCATGCAGACGGGAACTAAGGTGTTTACCTTTTGGTAAGCCTTCCTTTTCCTATCTTGAACTGTGGAATTTTCCAAAGTCTTCCATTACCATTTTTGAAATTAATGAGCCTACTAAAAATGTCACTTGAAGTCAGAAGCTATTTTTCTGTGTTGTTTCTCCTCACTTGTTTATCCCTTTGGCCAATAGCTACATAGACAATTTTGTTTCCCATCAGGGGCAGAAGTTCGATGTGTGGTTGTTATTATTTACTGTGAAACAAATGACCACAAACTTGGTGATTTAAAACAGCAGAAATTTATTTCTCATAGTTTCCGTAGGGCAAGATCCACTGGGATGAAATCAAAGTGTCAGCTGAGGCCACAGTTCTCACCTGGGGCCCAAGGTCATTTTGTGAACAGAATCCATTTCCTGTGGTTGTAGGACTGAGGTCTTTGTTTTTCTGTTTTCCTGCTAGAAGTTGGCTGGGGACCTCTCTCGGCTCCCAGAGGCTGTCCGCAGTTCTTTGCCATGTGACCCCTGTAGGCAGTTCACAACCTGGATGTTTTTCTTTCCTCCAGGCCAGCTGGAGTGTGTTTCTCTGCCTCCTCCTTCTGGGACCAGTCAGAGAAAAGTCTCTGTTTCTAAAGGGCTCATGTGATTAGGTAATCTACCTATCTTAAGGTCAACTGATGTGGAACCTTAATTACAAAATCCCTTCAAAATAATACCTACTTTAGTATTGGATTGAATAACTGGGAGAAGGGGTGTGTCCCCCATGGCTTGGGACCATCAGTTCTGCCCAGCACGGGGGACCTGTCAGGACTTCGATCTCTTCTTTAAAATTGCTCTGGCACCTGCAACTTTCTCATGAGGAAGGCATTTCTTTGGGCTTAAGTATTTCTGAGAATGTCTGTAAAATAAAACCAACTACTTCATCTACTTCTGTACTACCATTGTTGAGCACTTGCTATTTGCCAAGCACTGTATATTATCTTATTTAACTTTCTTAGCAACCCTATAAGAAAAGTGTTATTGTGCCCACTTTATATATCCTCAGGGGAGACTGAGGATCCAAGAGATAAAGAAACTTGCAACAGAATCGTGCAATTGTGCAATTGTTTACTGATGGGCTGGTATTCAAATTTAGGGCTGTCTAATCACACCATCCAGCAATTCCACTCCTGGGTATATATCAGAAAAAAACAAAAACACTAATTCCAAAGAATACATGCCCAATGTTCATAGCAGCATTATTTACAATTGCCAAGATATGGAAGCAGCCTAAGTGTCCATCAGCAGATGAATGGTTAAAGAAGTGTGGTATATATATATATATATATATATATATATATATATATATATACACACACACACACACACACACACAATGGAATACTACTCAGCCATAAAAAAGAATAAAATTTTGCCATTTGCAACAACATGGATGAATTTGGAGGGTTTTATGCTAAGTGAAATGTCAGACAAAGAAGGATAAATACTATATGATATCACTTACATGTGGAATCTAAAAAATACAATAAACTAGTGAATATAACAAAAAAGAAACAGACTCACAGATATAGAGAAAAAACTAGTGGTTACGAGTCAGGAGAGAGGAGGGAGAAGGAGCAATTTAGGGATAGGGGATTAAGAGCTACATATTATTATGTATAAAATAATCTACAAGGATATATTGTATAACACAGGGAATACAACCAATATTTTATAATAACTATAAATGGAGTATTACCATTACATATTGTGAATCACTATATTGTACACATGTAACATATAATATTGTACATCAACTATACTTCAATTTGAAAAAAAAACAAACTCAGGGCTGTCTGACACCAAAGTGATGGTTTTTCTCACCATACTACTCTACCTCTCTGTATGAGTCAGCATTCTGATGGAAAACAAACAGCATACTCAAAGAGGTCTAATTAAAAAGAGCTTAATTAACTTAGGATTCTTTATAGAGGTGTGGGTAGTGTTTAAGGGAGCCAACAGAGGAGAGAGCACCTGGGGATTAGGGGTGATGGGAAGCCATGACCACCTATAGGCCTACAGGGACAAGGAGAGGGAATGGAGATGACAGAATCTAGAGAAAGCTCTGGCTGGGAAGAAACCCAGGCATTGACACAACCTGGCCCTTTAAGGAGAGGGGTTGCAATAACTAACTTACCTCTCTCTTCCACCTCCAATCCCCTGGTATTAATTTCCATTAGCCAAACCCAGTTGGAAGCCAGAGGGCAAGAGAGCCCAGGATCAGCAGGATCAGAGAGCCCAGGATCAGCAGGATCAGAGAGCCCAGGGTCAGCAGGATCAGAGAGCCCAGGATCAGAGAGCCCCTGGATCAGCATCCCCAAGCACCGAGCAGAGCATCATGGCGGGGAGAGTGGGGCTAGAGAGGGAAATGGAGAATAACCAGAACCATCCCTAACATGCAAGTACCTCTGCACGTGCAACACATGGCAAGCTTCTTGAGGCCAAAGTCTCTGTCTTGTACTTTTTGTCCGAGTATAATTTTCAGAGACAACTAGTTGATGAACACTTGATTTATCGATGGTTAGCATCTTGACAAGAGTATTAGTTTGTTAGGGCTGCCATAACAAAATACCACAGACTGGATGCCTTAAACAACAGAAATGTATTTTCTCCTAATTCTGGAGGCTGGGAGTCCAAGATCAAGGTGTTGCAGGTTTGCCTTCTTCCGAGGCCTCTCTCCTTGGCTCGCGTATGGCTGCCTTCTTGCTGTGTCCTCACAAGGTCTTCCGTGTGCATGCCCCTCTGATGTTTCTTTGTGTGTCCAAATTTCAAAGTACGGAAGTGTTCAGGAGGAAAGATCAACTAGATCAGATATTCCTCATAGTCAAATAACTTAAGGATCAGGAGTGTCCACTGGATGTGGCAACGTAAAGGCCATGATGACCTGGACAAAGGCAGTTCCGAAGGAGCAGCCGGGATGAGAGTCTGACTGAAGTGAGTTCAAGGAAAATGAGGGGAGTTGGAGATACTGAGTCGAGACAACTCTTTAGGGCAAATTTATGTTTTCTAAATGTCCTGGTTTCACTCAAGGTTGGGGCAGACTCTATACGTGAAATGATGTGTGAAGGCAACAGGGCGGGTCAGTCTGCCACTTCTAAAAGGCAGAAACCACCCAGGCCCAGGCAGTCTGACTCTGGGTCCTGTGTCCCTTTTCTCCCTTTCTGGTGCCTTTCCTAGGGCTGCTTCCCCTTCAGGATCTGGAGGGCCACCCTTTCACATCCTGCTTGATAGCAGTTACTGGCAAAAGTGCAAATCAGTTCGTTGCCTCTCTTGGGGGTATTTGCCAGCAGGGAGAGGAAGCTTTGCCAGGTCATGAACCTTCCCCATGACTCCTCAAATCCAGTGATAAATGCACCTGGACACCCAGCATGTAGATAAAGGTGGGCCTGCTACAACCAGTCTTAAGTGTTTCTTAAAAAGGGAAACCAAAATGACCCAAATAGAGAGAAACAGCCTAAAAAGTGTCTTGCCTGAGCAACAGGGAGAAGGAAGCAGGTCTCATCTCTCCCCCTCTGAGAGGCCATAATGCTCTAGGGTCTCAAAGAATGCCCCAATTTATACAATTCCCTGCTGCAGCATTAAGCCTGAATGGCATTTGGTGGCAGATAAAGTCTCTGTATGTCATACAGCGGAGGGCTGTGCAGCCAGATCTTGTTTAGAATAACATTTAAAACCTGGAAATCAAATGATATGTCCAGATAATTTCTGTGGTAAACCGCAAACCAGTTACGCTTCGGGTTAAGCCTCTGCATTTCTAAACAACATGCCTTTATTCTCTCCAGGCCAATACTCGGACCTTCCTGCCAGCAATATCAAATAGCAAGAGGCTGAATGTACCCTCTGTGTGAGCATTCAAGGATAAGCAGGCAGGGAAGACAGCGCCTCTCGGCCGAGGACATCTCCATCTTTGAGACGCCTCCTCAACACACATGTCCAGCTGGCTTCATTCGGTTCCTTGGTTCCTTGAGTTATTTGCTGATCTCTAAAATTTGAAAAATAAACCAAAAAACGAAACAAACCCCCAAACATCCCATCACTTCATACAAATAGAGCTCTTAGTTTTCTGAATTTCTTTTCTTTATCCCTCTCACTTGAACAGATCTCTCCTGGTCATTGAATGGCATCTTCTTGCTGTATCTTGTTTCACAGGATCGGAGTTTGGATGCACTAGGAAAACTGACAGAACCTCCTGGTGACCCTCTGGGGCAAGAAAATTAATCCAATCCTGACAACAGGGCAAGAAAAGGGGCAGCATTGGCTTATGTCATTTAATCCTCATTTTATCGTGGAGGAAACCAAGACCTACAAGGTAGTACAGTGTCATGATCAAGCTTGGAGGACGTGTCCGTGTTGTTGACGGGGCCTGTGCGAATGTACGTCCCTTATGAATGAACCCCCTTTTCCCAGGAAATCGCTCTGCCCTTCCCTCCTGCCTCCCATAAAGGAACCCATCCTGTTAGACATGTGCTCATGGTCACATCAGGCACCAGGAGAAGCCTTGAAGCATCTACACTGGTTTCCTCTGGATCCCTTCCACGTAAGATCAGAGCTCATGAAATGAATTGCTAAGGTTTTCTGCTTCACATACTGCCCCAGAGCACTATCTGATACAGAGAGGGAAATGTACAAACTCGGACAGCGAGCACATTTCTGTCCATTGGGGCAGGGACCTACCCTCTGCAGAAGTCCACTAGGCATCATTTTATTACTTTCGAAGTAAGAGAAGGATATATTTTTTCCCCTTCGGGTAAAAAATGTTGCCGTAGACCCTTTTGCTAAAAGAGTCATTTAAATATTACTGGTCACGTCACATTGTAGTTGTTTGGAAATAATTATATCCATATCACAGACAGTAAATAATAGACGTACCTTCACTAACGTTTTATTCCTGCTCTGTTTTAATATGGCAAACTTAGAAGTAATTTAATCTCCCAGTCAATTGAAGTGTTAGGGGGTTCTTCACACAGAAGACTGCACGTTATTAATTCCGGGCAGTCTTCATCTTGCACAATTAGTCATTGTTTGCAGCCGGCAATGTTTTATTAATTTTCCATAGTAGTGGATTTTCCACAGTTTTCTCAGTTTAAATTAAGCAGTGAGAGCTGCTGTTTCTTCTTAAATAAATTTTCTTTCCACAAAAATACATGCCTCTGGCTGTGTCAATTTTCCCATTTGATTAAAGGGCCACCAGGCAATTAATAACTGAATGCATTTTAAAGTACTTTTGGAAAAAGTAATTTGAATCGCCAAACTTGTGTATTTGAATTGATTGTTACAGAAGATTTAGCAGAACCTTGGAAAGGACAAATAGAGCCCAGCAACCAAGTCTGGCGGACTGTGGGGTGGTCTCCCTAAAAGGCACTCACACTTTGGGGTGGTAGGGGCAGGAGACCACCACTTTGCAGGAGGCTGGAGCAAGAAAGGCAACCTCAAAATGGGGGTGTACAGAAGACTCTAGGCTATGATGGCGCGGTCTGAGTGGGAAAACCATTTCAAAAGCAGTGAGACAACATGGGTGAAGCTTGAAGACATTATGCTAAGTGAAATAAGCCAGACAAAGAAGGACAGATATTGTAGATTTCACCTATATGAGGTGCCTAGAATAGTTAACTGCATAGAGACAGAAAGTAAAATGGTGTTTGCCAGTGGCTGAGGGGAACGTGGAATGGGGAAAACTTAGTGTTTAATGGGTACAGAGTTTGTTAGTAGTGATAAAAAACAAAGTTCTGAAGATAGTGGTGATGACTGCACAAGATGAGACTGACTGAATGCCACAGAATTATACACTCAAAAAGGCTTAAAAGGGTAAATTTTATGTTATATATATTTTACCACAATAAAAAAAAGCAATGTGGCCTTTTTTCATGTTCGAGATGTACAAGCAAGGATGTGGTGGTTCCTCCCATGCAAAATTCTGCATTTCTGGGGTCTTCTGGTAGGAACCATGATGAGCTATGCTGACAGCATGGGAGCCAAAATTCTGTGTACTATCTCTGTGAAGTGGATCGAGGAACGGTTGAACAGATTCCTGCTGCTGATGCAGGTGACATGGTGATGGCCACAGTCGAGAAAGGCAAACTGGAGCTCAGAAGGAAGATACATGCAGCAGTGGTAATTCAACAACGGAAGTCATCCTGGAGAAAGATGTTCCTTTATTTTGGTATCATGTGGAGGTCATAGGAAACAGTAAAGGCAAGAGGAGAGGCTCTGCCATCATAGGGCCAGTTGCAAAGGTGTGCGCAGACTTGTGGCCTAATTGTGTCCAATGCTGGCAGCATTGTATGATTCTCCAGTGTTGTTGTTTAAAAAAAACCCATCCCATTAAAAATTATTTGCTCCCAACCCCCCCAAAAGTAAGTAATGAGGATATTCAAAGCTAACTTGTTTCCTTTTTTAAAGAAAACACACACACAAAAAGGAAAACATGCCCTAGTGTCATCTATAGTGAGAGTTAGGGCTTCTGTTTGACAGTGGGGTCTCTAACTGACCTCTGCTTAACTGACTCAGAGGATTAGCCAACGCCATCTGCTGCATCTGTAGGATCTACTGACCAAGGCTCAGGAAAAGCTGATGCGCCTCACCACTACATATGCTTGTGCATTCTGCTTCCACCGGTTTGTTGAATGCCTCCTAAGATTCGGTTAGGATTGTCCCCAAACCTGTTTACACCAGGTTATTTTAATTATACAATTTAATTAGGTATTATGTAAGATGAAATGTGAGCTCACAAAGAAAGTTGTTTCTATGAAAACCAGATTGAATGCCTTAGTAAAACTTGATAAAGTTGGGCTCTAAAAAAATATCGCAGGGCTTCCCTGGTGGCGCAGTGGTTGAGAGTCCGCCTGCCGATGCAGGGGACACGGGTTTGTGCCCCGGTCCGGGAGGATCCCACATGCCGTGGAGCGGCTGGGCCAGTGAGCCATGGCCGCTGAGCCTGCGCGTCCAGAGCCTGTGCTCCACAACAGGAGAGGCCACAACAGTGAGAGGCCCGCGTACCGCAAAAAAAAGCAGATATATCTTTTCAGATTAGCTTTGGCTACATATAAGAGCATGACCAAAAAAACCCAAACAAGAAACCAAACAGAGGCTTAATTGAGATAGAGGTGTCTTTCTTTCTCTCATAAAACAAGTCAAGGAAAGGGTGATGTTGATGATGAGGTACACTTTGCATATGTAGTGGCAGGGAGCATAGGAAAAGTCTCTGTGCCTTCCTCTCAATTTTGTTGTAAACCTAAAAAAATGTCTTTAAAAATTTTTTTTTAAAGAAGAGAAAGAAAGAGAACAAATATTGCAGGTAAATAACATTCTTGCCCTCAAAGGAGCAACCATAATCTGTGAGGATAATTTTAGAGAAGGTAACTTTTGTACTTACCTTCAAAATTCCCTTGTTGATACTATAAGAATACATACATATTGAGGTGGATGGATCCTTGGAGGGGTGCAGTCTGAGTTTCTTTGCTAGAATTTTGTTTATAGAGCACTAAAGCTGCTCTCACCACCATCACCTCCCCACCAGATGTGAAATGTTTCAAGGAGGCAAATTCAGAACACTTTGACAATTTTTGTTTTATTTTGCTTCTTAGGGGAGTCCCAAACCATCCCTGTCCTCCTACCCCATCCTCAGAAAATTTCTAGACCAAGAATCGATTATGCCTTATCTGTTTACACTAAAAAAAGGAAAGAAGACCTAGTAATGCAAATTTCTATTTATTGAAAAAGTTAAGTACAGTTTTTATGGATAATATGTAGAATTTAGGAGGGTTGCCCTTTCTTTCCGCCATCTGTGAGTGTATATATTTGGTTTTTTGGCGGGGATATTCCCCCACCTTCCTTAATTCTTTCCTCCTTCCCTTCCTTCCTCCCTCCTTTCCTTCCTTAATTCATTACAAAAGATTCAGAGTCGGTGTACAATTCCTGACAAATGCAAAAGCTCTAAACCTCTGATTCTGTGATTGCTGAGGAAGAAGAGTTCCCCTGCTTGGGGCAGCAGGAGACAGCTGTCTGCTGCAGGCTCTGGCACCAGGTCTCCCATCCAGGCGTCCTCCGATGCCTCTGCCCCTAGCCCACTGCCAACCAAGGGTGCTTCAGAGAGAGCATCTCTTTTCTGCCTTTCTGAAGGGTTTTTTTTCCCACTGAGTTGTGCCCCTGCCAGTTCTATCTGAGCTCACTTGCATTGATTCCTAAAAATCATCAACATCTCAGGTTTTTTTCTTTATTCAACTGCTTGCAAATATTAAGCATGGGGTAACTTTTCTGAAAAGTTAAATGGAAAAGGTGAGTTAACAGGGTATTGAATGTAGAATGCCCTGTACTCTTGGTCGAGGGAAAGAGCATTCTAAGCAATAATTTTAAATCCTTTTTAGTGAATACCTTGAAGCAATGAAAAGAGTAAAAAAGCAAGCTCAGTGGAGAGCATTAGGCAATTACCATTGAAAATTATTTAAGCTTAAATAACTAAAATAATTTATTCTATAAAATCATATGAAGTACTGGAAAGGATTCTGCATGGTTAATTTGCTTTCCTACGTACCAGCTAAAGAGGTTAAGCAAAAATGTTGAATTCTGAAACTCTCAACTTAGTGAATTAATATAGATTTGGGAGTGGCGTTAAATACCTGAAGATGATGAAGAGTGTTTGCCACAAATGGATTAACAAATGGGATTAAATGATTTCCAGTGATATGAAAGCATAATAAAATGGAAACCCTGAGTCCCCCACAAGTGATGAGCTTCTCCCCCCAATTCTTCTGCCATAAAATGAACACTCACTAGTATTTAGAGAGAACCACTAGAGCGTGGTGGTTAAAACATAGACTCTGGATTCAGATCGCATGAGTTTGAATCGCAGTTCTGCCACTTCAAGCTATATGCCCTTGGGCAAGTTAACTAAGCACTCTGTGTCTTGGTCTCACCTGTTAAGTAGGACCCATGTGTGAATTACTAGTGTAAGTGCTTAGAGGCGGGCCAGGCACACAGGAAGCACTATGTGTTAGCTATTCCTATCTGTTACACACGCATTCTTTGCTTGTTGGAACTGTGAGCTCTGGCGGAGCTGCGTCCATCAGCACGGTGGATGCAGGGGTCCTTATAGTGGGATGCTCACATCCCGTGGCTCCTCACCATTCCTGGAGCTGGGGGTAGGATTATGAGCACTTATACTGGAGGTGGGGGAGTGTCTTCTCATCTCTCACTGCTCAGGAGGTTCACTCCCATTGTATGGAGGGGTCCAGTGGTTGCCTGTTCCTGCCCTCAGGACTCCACTCGATAAAGATTTCTTGAGTACCTGCCATGTGCCAGTCCCTGCTGAAGCGCTGCTAATACTGAGACTGACAAGCACCACATGTTCTGGAGGCCACAGTGAGACACAGTGTGACATAATGAGACACAGAGACAAACACACAGAGGCAAGCACAAAACACCAGGAGAGCCAACAGGATGTACCAACTGGGGTTTGGAAGGATGAGGAAAGACTTTACCCAGAGGATGACTTACTAATTGAATGTTGAAGAATTGATGGGATTCTCCAGACAAGCAAAAAAGGATTAGACAGGAGAAACCAAGTACCAAGGTGCCTAGAATGTGACTAGTTTGGGGAATAGTAAGTCATGTTCTATGGATCTTGCCCTGGTCTTAGGTCAACCCTCTGGCAAGACTGGCTCGTCCACACGACACTTTCCTAGGTAAGAGGACAGAGTTCAAGCGTGGTGAGTTGAGCACAGGATGGACCACCCCTACTGCTCCTGGGCTGGGAGCGCTGTGCTTTGGTCCTGAGCTCTGGCTCCCATCTGTTGCTGTCGTTCTCCTCAAGGTTAGGGACTACACATGACTCTTCTCTCTATATCTTCCGTGACAGCATCTCAAACTGGATTTCTCATAACACCTACAACAGAATCACATGGGAGCATGTTTAAAAATGCAGATTTCCACCCCCTATCCAGCTCTACTGAATCAAATATACTGAGGTGAGTGACAGAAATCTTCATTTTTAATCAAGAAAAGGGCTAGAGTAGAAATATATATTTTAAAATATATTCCACCAGGAATTCTGATACTGTAGTAAGGAAACCACTGCCCAATAGGGCCCAGTAGAGCACATACTCAGTATTTAATAAATGATAGACTAAGTGGCTATCTAAGGGTGGAATGTGATCCAGACCAAGTAGGGCAGAGGAATGGAAAAGTCCCGGAATAGGATAATGGGCAGTTATTTCCATGAAAAGGAAGCTTGACAACCTAAGTGTCCATTGACAGATGAATAGATAAAGAGGATGTGATACATATATACAACCGAATATTACTCAATCCTTAAAAAGAATGAAATAATGCCATTTGCAGCAACGTGGATGGACCTGGAGATTATCCTACTAAGTGAAGTAAGTCAGACAGAGAAAGACAAATATCATGATATCACTTATATGCAGAATCTAAAAAAAAATGATGCAAATGAACTTACAAAACAGAATTTACAAAACAGAAATAGACTCACAGACTTAGAGAATGAATTCAGGGTTACCGGGGGGAACTGTGGGTGGGAGGGATAGATTGGGAGTTTAGGACTGACAATGTACACACTGCTGTCTTTAAAATAGATAACCAACAAGGACCTACTGTATAGTACAGGGAACTCTGCTCAGTATTCTGTAATAACCTAAATAGGAAAATAATTTGAAAAAGAATAGATACATGTATATGTATAACTGAATCGTTTTCTGTACACCTGAAACTAACATTGTTAATAAACTACGCTGATATAAAATAAAAATTGGGGGACTTTCCTGGTGGCACAGTGGATGAGAGTCTGCCTGCCGATGCAGGGGACACGGGTTCATGCCCTGGTCTGGGAGGATCCCACATGCCGCAGAGCGTCTGGGCCCGTGAGCCATGGCCGCTGAGCCTGTGTATCCGGAGCCTGTGCTCCGCAACGGGAGAGGCCACAACAGTGAGAGGCCCGCGTACCGCAAAAAAAAAAAAAAAAATTTTTTTAATTAACAATTACTCTTAAATTTTTCAGGGTTCAAATTTACATGATTGTCTCATAAATATGCATTTCTATATGTATTATATATGTTAAATAAATACACACACACACACACACACACACACACACACACACACACAAGGAAGCTTGAGGTCCTGGGGTGGGGGGGGGTGGATGTGGTGTGGGCCAATCTGAGTCTTCTTTCCAAGACAGCATCTAGGTGGAATCCTTGACTCAGAGCCCTCTTCTGCCCGTGCCCACATCTCCTTTCCCAGACCTTGCTCTCCACAAGGCACCTTTCCCCTAATTTCTTCTCCAGGCCAGGGTTAGACAAATAGTTATCTTTGTAGCTTCAGTGAGCACAGAGACAGCATCACTACAAGCACAAGGTTTGCTGTGGTTAGTGACACCCTGGTTTCTCAGGCTCCACCCCACTCCTCTTTTCAAAAAGGGAAAATTCTATTTCTTCAGACCTCTGCAGACCAGCAGATGAATCAGACAAAATTTTCAACAGGTGATAACAAGATGAATATGATCGACCATTGAATAACACGGGTTTGAACTGCAGGGGTCCACTTACGTGTGGATCTTTTTCAATAAATACTTCTTACAAGGACTTCCCTGGCAGTCCAGTGGTTGGGACTCCACGCTTCCACTGCAGGGGGCCCAGGTTCAATTCCTGGTCGGGGAACTAAGATCCCGCAAGTCGCCCGTCGTGGCCAAAAAAAATTTTTTTTAAAGAAATACTTCTTACAGTACAAAGGTGGTTGAATCTGTGTACACGTAACCATGGATACTGAGGACCACCTGTAAAGTTACACACAGATTTTAGCCTGTGGGGAGGGTCAACACCCCTAACTCCCATGTTGTTCAACAGTCAACTATATATCACAAATTCCTGATAAATATATCCAAATGAATATATTGCAAATTCCAAGTAAGAGCACCGTCCTTCCAAAACCCTGGTTTTCAACCTTGGCAGCACATTGGAATCACCTGGGGAGCTTTAAAAAGTACTCCTGCCAGGTCTCAAGTCCAGAGATTCTGAGCTACTGGTCTGGGGGTGAAGCCTAGGCATTGGGGATTATTTTAAGTTCCTGAAGGGGATTCTGTTGTGGGTTGAGCATGACGGCTGTAGAGACACCATCATCTGAGAAATTCCAGTGGTGGATTCTTTAAGCCTCCTAACAAGTCAGTCCATGGAAGGATAGTTGGGAGCACAAGGGCAAAAAAACCCCTCACTGGGCCCGTGAGCTGGATAAAGGGAAGCTCAACAAAATGTGCTCACAACCATCTAAAACATCTCTAGAAATAGAAGGAGGTGAAGAATTGCAACAGGTTGGAAGGAATTCCTAGATAAATAGCTTGATGTATAAAATGATGAATCTCCCAAAAGGCACGTTATAAGGGGCGATCGATGGTTTCCAAACTGCCTTATAAGAAGAATGAGCTCCATTAACCATATGGGTTTTGCTTTACTGGGTGGGAATTAGAAATTTGGGGCCAGAGCTGAATTGTTGATACCAGCAGTTGGTGTTCTCCAACCTTCTCACGTAAAGCCTTTGGCGTTTCTGCATTTTGAACAAAAATGTAAAGAATATCACTTTGAAAGGGATCCAAGTTATTAAGTTATCTTGTCTTAATCTGTACCTGTCCATCATTCCCTCTACCTCCTTGGAAAAAGGCTCTGGTCCAGGTCCTGCCTCTGCAAAGACAGTGATGTCCAATCCAGACTGCTATTGACAATGAAGGGGGAAGCTCAAAGCATACTTCTTTCTGAGATAGCATTTTTATTACAACTATTGTAAAATCTCTAGCCAATTTAGATTACTTTTAATTGTGCAACTATAAAATACATTAGCCAACATGTTTCAATTTTTTGAGAAATCCTTACTAACGTTGATACTTAATAAGCATTTTTTTCAAAGATTTTACTTCTTTTTTAAGTCAATTCTTAATCTTTCTTAACAGGCACATAAGTGAAAGGATAGGTTGCCTGAAAAGGGATCCTGGGGCTTCCCTGGTGGTGCAGTGGTTGAGAGTCCGCCTGCCGATGCAGGGGACACAGGTTCGTGCCCCGGTCCGGGAAGATGCCATATGCCACGGAGCGGCTGGTCCTGTGAGCCATGGCCGTTGAGCCTGCGTGTCCAGAGCCTGTGCTCCGCAACGGGAGAGGCCACAACACTGAGAGGCCACGTACCGCAAAAAAAAAAAAAAAAAAAAAGGGATCCTGAGCAGAAAGTGGCATCTTTCTGGCTATTAGTTGGATGACAAGGTGATAAACAGCTAGACTCCCCAGTGGAGGGGAATCAGAGATCGTGCAACTGTCATCCGAAGTCAACCTGGTTGCAACTACACAGCTAGTGCATTTTCAATGTCATGACCCATTAGCTTGCATATAAACTACTAAGTAACCTAATTTAACAGCCACATATTTGAAACCAAGCCCTGAAGTAAGTGTTCGGCAGGTGTGGTCTCTCCCTCTAACACCTCATAATCTTAATGGGGAGAGAATGTACGTTTTTCCATACTAAGCAGTCATGAAGCCAACTCTATCTCAGCATAGATAAGTGATAGATCATGTACCTACATTTTAACTCCATTATTTCATCTGCAAAATCATGATACTTACACACTGGGTTGTTACAAAGTGAAATGACTGTACGTCATTGAAATAAGATATTTAAATACCTGAGCATTAAGTAACAGCTCAAGAAATGTTACTTCTTCTCCATCTATTAATCAAGGGGAGAAAGAACTTAAAGATCATCTGGTCTAGTACCTTCATTTTAAAGATAAGAAACTGAGGCCCAGAGAAGTAAAATGACTTGCCCAAAGTCACACAGCTAGGAAGAGGCAGAGCAAATAAATAAAGGAATCATATGTATTTTTCTTTGGATTTCTCAGAAAGTGATTGTCAGAGCTCTTCAAAATTGCACATTGTCCTCTAAAATGAGTGCCCCAGAACAATGACCTGAGGTCATTTAAATGACAAAATATAAGTCCCCCTTCTAGGTATAAAGCCACATTCATCTGTTTTCAGTTGAGAAATCTGCTAATGGCTCTTACCACGTCTTTCCCAGCGGAAGCACAGAACTAAAGCATTTGCAGCCTAAGGATTCCCTCCCACTGTTTGTAGATCAAACACAAACAGAAACAGTAGGAGGCCGGGCCATCTCTAACTGAGAGAATCAATATCAATGAAACAGACAAAATCCCAAAATCTCAAAAATAATGAAAACAAAGATATCCAAGTAATAAAATCTGCTGGAATCACAAAGACAACACAACCCCGATCTCAGCTGGCTCAAAGAAAGTGTCCATTAACAAGGGATTAACACAAGGGAAGTATACAACCAGTCAATAGGAAATGAAAGCATTTCACAGTCTAGCCCCATTTGAGCCCACCCTCGGATTATGGATGAGGGTGTGCTGAGATGGTGTCGTTCTGACTAGAGAGAGAGTCTCCAGAAACCGTTAGCTATATGCCACCTTAAAGAAACATCCCAAACCGCTATTAGTTGGACTGAAAATTTGGAACTGATGAGCCAGAAGATGAGACAAAGCGCTGATTAATTGCTGTTTTTAGGCTTGTCCGTTGTAATTTTCAGCAGACCCTTGGAAAGAAAGCCTCGATCACCGTAGTACCTTTTAAAATGTGCATGTTAAAATATCAAAGTTCCAGAATGTCAGAGATTTGGGGGTCTCTGGGAGAGAGGGGAAGGGAAAAATGAAACAAAACAAAGTAAAACAAAAAACTGGAATAAAATTTTATTGTCTTATCATAAAATAAGTAAAATGGCATTCCCCATGCCCTATATGAAGATCATGTGGGCATTTGTCAATATAAAATACCATAGTGTGCATGAAATCAGAAGCAAATCTCCAATGAATATAGTTGACCTGTGAGCATAAATCAGTATAATAATTAAAGTCTTAGAATGGTGGTAATACTTCTAGTTAATAACCACGTAGCCCATAGATTTGCATTAAACGTATGACATTTATGTGATAAAATTCAAACATTTCATCAAGTGTTAACACATAAAAAGTAAAATAATTCTTTTATTTATTTTTTGCTTATTTTATTTGTGGGAGAAGCTATGACTACATCCATTTGATCAGCATATCTGTAACCAGGTACAATGACTTCAGAGGAAATGGATTTTGTGAGTTTGTTTGCTGATCATTAGGAACGCCAAAAAGAGCCTCCATTTAAAAAGATTGCCTGGGACTTCCCTGGTGGCGCAGTGGTTAAGAATCTGCCTGCTAATATAGGGTAGGGCACACGGGTTCAAGCCCTGGTCCAGCCTTGAATGGGGGAAGATCCCACATGCCACGGAGCAACTAAGCCCGTGCACCACAACTACTGAGCACACGTACCGCAGCTACTGAAGCCCTCACTCCTAGAGTCCATGCTCTGCAACAAGAGAAGCCACCACAATGAGAAGCCCGTGCACTGCAACGAAGAGCAGCACCCGCTCGCCACAACTAGAGAAAGCCCGCCACGCGCAGCAACAAAAACCCAACGCAAACAAAAGTGAATAAATAAATTTATAAATAAATACATGTTTAAAAATAAAAAGACTGACTGGCACTGTGGCCACAGCAAACTCTGTGGTCTGACCTGCAGAATTGCCCTGGCGTGAAAATTTGACTTTTACCCTTGGCAACTTATTACAACAAAAGGAAAAGAGTAAAGAACAAAGAAGAGGGAATGGCCAAACTTTGAATCCCTCACACACAGCTTAAAGAGGTTCAGGCTCATTTTAATTGAAAATGTCCCAATGCTCACCAGTAGCTAAGGGGCCATATTTCACACATGACCGGCTGATCAGGACACACCATCAAATATCTGATCTGCAACAGGACAGAATGTTTAAAATTGGGACTGCCCCAGAAGGTCTGACAAATCTGTGAGTTTCCCTATAATGGATTCTGTTGCTGGCCTAGAAGAAAGTCATGTTTATGATGGCTTCTCCCATTCCTGGTCCAGGCCAGAAAAAAGAGCACCTATTTGCTAAGGGGCCTGTTTGAGGAATGATAACTGGAGCTCTGCAATCCAGAGTCTAACTCATCATCTTCTGTCCCTGAAAAATCTTTCCTCCACAGCTTTTGTGTCTACGTGTTTGTATACACAGCCTCACACATGTCACCCACTTGTTTTCCAATTACTAAAATAGTCCTCATTTTATCTACAGCATCCCATGTCTGCTAAGAAGAAAATGTTATTTTACGAAAAACGTGAAGCTTAGTTCCAATAACTTGCTACCCAAAGGCAAAGGATTTGAGGCAGGTCTTTGGGACTAAAAACACATTAGTAAAAGCTTAGATAGAATAGGGAAAATAATTAGTTTTGGAATTGTTTTCTGTATCTAGCTGTTGGGAGAATCTTTTCATGTAGGTGGTCTCCAAACCTTAAAAAAAAAATCACTTAGCATTCTGTCTTTAAAAAAAAATTCTCTAAACAGAGACTATTTTAATATTGCACAACTGAACTGCAGCCAATTGTGCTGCGGTCACCAACATCCAAGGAGGGTTATAAGGAAGGTGGGATACTAAACCTTCTCTGGTGGGATTTCAACATGGTGCCTTAAGTCAAAAAACCTGTGTGCCTACTTGCGCCCATCGAGTGTGGGGATGTGATAAATAAGATAAGGTCCTCAGGAGGCCGCAAAGCACTTAAGACATGAGCATGGGTTTTGGAATCAGATAACCCTGGAATCCAACCCCAAAGTGATAGATGCTAAAATTACTTGTCTAATCAGTCTCTTCTTATTCTTTGCTAAAAGAATCCAGCTTTACAGTGCATTGTTCAGATAAAAATACTGATACTGTTTCCTGGCTTTCCCGGCAGACAGAGGTAGCCATGAAACATGCCCTGGCCAATGAGATGCCGGATATGATTCTGGGGAAACTTTTTAATTAAGAAGGGCAGCCGCAGCTGGCAGGGTCCTTTGCCTCTCAATCCTCCTCCCCTCTTCCTGCTAGAGGTCTAGCAGCCACATGGCAATGACGAACCCAAGGACAAAAGCCAACACACTCTGAATGGTGGAGTGGAAAGACACAAAGAGCTGGGTCTTTGAGCCAATGCAGCAACCCTAGTTGTTGAAGTGGCCTCCCTTCAACAACTTTTTGCATAGACCAAGTAAACTCCAACTTGCATTAAGCCACCAGTTGTCAGGTGTTCTATTATTTGCAACCAAGCCATTTCTGAATGATAAATCAATGTCTCTGAGCTTCATTTCCTTATCTACAAAATGGAGATCTAATCTTTATCAACTTTGAAGATTTGCTGTAAAACCTGGTTCGTACATGTATAATTCCTAGCCCAATACCTGACTCACAGTAATAATTGGAGGCTATTATTATTATTTATTGGTAAGATTGAAATGAGTATTTCTTTTTCTTTCAGGAAACTTAAAGCAGCAGAGCCCAGCTTTCCCTGAAATGGGGACTCTTCTGGGCAAGGTGCTGAGGTCATACTGGGGTGGAAGCCTTACCTAAGTAGGATGGTCTATAAATAGTCACTATCCAAAAACTGCATCCTTCTGTTCTTACTTTAGGAGATTTTTCTGGCTTATTGCTAATGCACACTAGCTGTGTCTAACACTTAGAGAGTAAGCTGTTGCCTTGTTTATAGTGAAGCTGAATTCCTTGGCTGTATTTCATTCCTGAGCAGTAATAGCAGCAAACTGCAAAATTAGCATCTAATAGGGCATTTCAATTAAAAACCAGAGAAACATTATTTGGACCACAGAATTTTGCCTCCAAAGATAGCACTTCTTTTTTTTCTTTCTTTTTTTTTTTTCTTGACTATGTGGAATTGCCGTTAACTCTGCTTTATTTAGTGTGATATGCTTTTGGCCTCCTGGTTTCAATTTTGGGGACAAAATGATCAGTTGTTGCTTTTTCACCTTGTATTAATTAGTTTTAGGAGAAGGCTGTTGATATTTGGGGTCCAGCACAATCAATACAAGGGGCTTAAAAATAAATCATATGTCGTGATTTAGAGCATCCCTGGCCATGTACATCACAGCAGCAAGGCGCTGGGCGTTACTGCCCTACCCCTTCTGTTACTTTGCTACAACTCAGCCCAATAACTTAACAGTAACACCTCTTTTTCTGAACTTCAGCTAAGCTAAATTTGGAATGCTAGTCAATGAAGGGTGAGATTTGGTCCAGGCCAGAAAAAAGAGCACCTATTTGCTAAGGGGCCTGTTTGAGGAATGATAACTGGAGCACATAGCTATAATGAGTCTCTCTGTCAGTAAAGCAGGAGTTTTCCACACTACAAAAATTCCAGTCAACTTTTCCAAGGTATTTTGAGTTTCTCAGTTTCCTAGAGGCAGGTGTATGCTAGCACTGTCCAGCAGAAACGTAATGTGAACCACAAATGCCAGTCACATATGTAATTTTAAGGTTTTTAGTAATCACTTTTTTTTTTTTTTTTTTGCGGTACGCGGGCCTCTCACTGTTGTGGCCTCTCCCGTTGCGGAGCACAGGCTCTGGACGCGCAGGCTCAGCAGCCATGGCTCACGGGCCCAGCCGCTCCGCGGCATGTGGGATCTTCCCGGACCGGGGCACGAACCCGCGTCCCCTGCGTCGGCAGGCGGACTCCCAACCACTGCGCCACCAGGGAAGCCCTAGTAATCACTTTTTTAAAAAAAGTAAAAAGACACAGGTAAAACTAATTTCAATAATATATTTTACACCAAAATATATCCAAAATATTATCATTCCAACATGCAGTCAAAAAAGTTAATGAGATAGTTTTACCTTTTTTGTTGTTGTTGTATTAAATCCTTAAACTCTGGTGTGTATTTTACACTTACAGCATATCCCAGTGCAGACTAGTCACATTTCAGGTGTTTAATAGCCACATGTGGCCAGTGGCTAACATACTAGATTGTAAGGCCTAAAATTTCATGTGCTGCCTTGATATCTTTGAGCCTCACAGGGCCAAGTCCTAACTCTGAGCTTTCCTGCTCTTGCCAGATATGCCTCCCCCACTAGGGAGGAAAGGCTCCCTAGCCAGCTAGTTCCCCTAGCAGCCAGACCAGCTGCTCCCTACCTGGTCCTCCACCTAATGAGTTTCACCTCTCTGCAAGCCTGTGGCATTATTCAGACAAGAAAATCACATCCTCCTGTGGGAACCAGACATCATCCCACCCTCTTACTACTACAGAGCTTGTCTCCTACAGTCCCTGCTGCTTCACTTTATGACCTGCATGTGGCTCTGCATGGTATGTGGTGTCCTCCCCCAGGCTGTGAGTACATGGGACCAATAAACTGCTGTCAATCTCATCTGTTGTGTCCAGTGTCACTTATTCAGTTTTCCCTGGAACCTTAGGGCAAGACTCTCTCGCACCCACGAGGTTAAGAGAAGATGAGCAAAACAATAGCATGAGTCTATGCTTTTAAGGAGTTTTAGAGTCAATTTTTCAAAATATCTGGAAGAATTTGGACTCATCTCTTAGTTTTCCAACTTTTACATTTATAGTACATTGTCTGTGATGTACACTGTCTGAAAAAGTTTAGTGGTATCTTTGTCATATATTTTCTTACTTTGTTAACATTTTTGGTATTGCCTCGTCTTTTAGCTCAGATTTGTAGGTCGTTCTGTGTTGGTTCTGTATTATCTTGTTGCATCTTCTGTCCCTAATTCCTACCTAAAAGAAATGATAGATTGAATTTAACCTATTAAAAAAAAACCCACACATTGCAACATAGGACATTGTCCACGAGGAAGCACCTGAATTCTCCCTCTAGGACCATGCATAATCCCCTCCATCAGCGATGCTAGACATAACAGGTAGCTTTGAGTCATCAGCTGCTCCCAACAGATTCATGTGGGTGATTTGCTTTATCAGTAAAAGTAGCTATAAGGAAAAATTTCATCTATAAACATATGATAAAATAAAAATTGGATTTCACTTCATATAGTCTATTGAGGCTCAGCTCTGTGAGAACCACTCCTGGGACAGTGTAAAGAACACCATTTCTGTGTTCATTCAGAAGGGACTGGAAATCCTAGCTTTAACAATCAGTAGAGATGTTTTACTTCTCTGGCCTCAGTTTTCTCATCTGTAAAATGCAGATGATAAGTTGCCTACCTCCTAGAACTTTTGAAGGATGTAATGAGAAGAGCCACATTAGGTACTTACACAGAACATATAAATGGTACTATTACTGTATGTCGCATGCTTTTTTTTTTTTTTTGTCGCATGCTTTTTAAAAAATATTTATTTATTTATTTATTTTTGGCTGCGTTGGGTCTTCGTTGCTGCACGTGGGCTTTCTCTAGTTGCGGCGAGCGGGGTCTACTCTTTGTTGCAGTGTGCGGGCTTCTCATTGTGGTGGCTTCTTTTGTTGCAGAGCATGGGCTCTAGGTGCATGGGCTTCAGTAGTTGTGGCACGGGGGCTCAGTAGTTGTGGCTTGAGGGCTCTAGAGCACAGGCTCAATAATTGTGGCACATGGGCTTAGTTGCTCCATGTCATGTGGGATCTTCCCGGACCAGGGCTACGAACCCACGTCCCCTGCATTGGCAGGCAGATTCTTAACCACTGCGCCACCAGGGCAGTCCCCACATACTTATTTTTAATTCTAACAACTATCATAGGAATCTGTCTTAGAAAGAAAACTCTCTGATTGGAAAAAAATACTTTAATAAATGCCCACTATAGAATATGGGACCACAAAAGTCTTTTTTTTTGGCTTGTTTTTCCATATCACAAGAATGCACTATTTATGACAACCCCACCAGTGATTAGAATCAGAGGGGAGAGGTATTTTGCTATCTCCGGTGACTGGCATCTAATAAAAGCAGAAGCCTCCCTTATCTATAGGCTGGTGACTAGGCTTCTGTTAGAGTTTCTTTCCCTTTGACAGTTATTTACCTACATTTTTCAGCTTGGAGAAATTTCCGTTTTCTTCCTGAAAATAGGTGCTTTAAACAGAAGACACAGGAGCATAGAGACTCACCAGGGAGGGAAAGAAGCATAAGGTGAGGGAATGTGCCCAAAACAAGTTTCTCCCCCTTCATCCCTCCCTAAGGCTGGTGCTGAGCAAATTATCATCTTAAATAACAAGGAAGAAGGGAGTGAATATTTATTGAGTGTCTACCTCACACGTGTGTTTTGCTGGATACTTTAGATAATAATTAAAACAACAATTTAGCTATCATTTAAAAAATAAGTATTTGCTAAGTATTGTACTAATTGTCTTACATCTTTTTTCAGTTCATCTTTCAAAAAAGATGTCTTACATCTTTTTTCAGTTCATCCTCATGACAATGTTATAAAGCAGATAAGTAGTTACCTCCATTTTACAGAGGAGGAAATAGAAGCTCAGAAAGGCTAAGTAACTTATCCAAGGTCACACAGCTAGTTATTCTAATTCCAGCATCTGGAACGGAGAAGCTGGAGCCACCTGACTCTAGTATACGTGTGTGCTCTTTTCCACCCACCTCAGTACCTCTCAATAGGCAAAGACCTCCGTGGGAAAGACTGCCCTTTCTTATTAATCTTCACATGCCCAGTTCTAGTGGAGTCCCTCACTCATAGTAGGTGCTCAGTGAATGTTTATAGAATGAATAATAGTAGAGAATAGACTGGAGAAAAGTAGTATGGTATGTTAACATACTGCAAAGGAGCAAGCGAGGGAATGAGACAAGTGGGTGTCCTTCATAATTCAGAGTGACACCATGGGACACGCTGCACCATCCTTGGTCGGCTACATGTAATGACGCCCATACCTGATTTGCATGGTCGGAAATAAAGTCAACTGCAGCGACCATCATTTGGTGAGTCTTGTCGGTCTCTTCGTACCTGCTGATTTCCATTAAACGCTGTTTAGAAAAATAATTGTGTGACTCTGCCCTGTTGGCATTAAATATAAATCGTTGGTTTGGCTGCTAAAATACAACATTCAAGGAGTGCAGAGGCTTTTTTTTTTTTTTTTAAAGATGCTTTAGCTGAAGACAGGAGCTACTTGATGGGTTCCCATTGCAATCTGCCACACGTGCGCAGCTCGCTTTGCTGGAGGTGCTGTACTGCCCGTGTCGAAGAGCCATCAGTCACGGATTACGGCTGCAAGGGGTGCCTGGGTTTAATCTCATTTTTGAATGAATTAATATTATTAGTTTTGACAAATTAATGGTATTAAATGTGCAAGGTTAGTATGATTTATGTCCACATCCACCTGTTACTAGATGTGCCTCATTCTTGTGTATGAAACCTTATTGAATCAATTCAGTGGAATCCTCTCTTTTCTGTTTTCTAATTACTTTATTTGAAGCTTTAAAAAATGGACTAGTATACTTATGGACAAGAGTTTACTGATATAAATCTGTACTTCAGTCCATGCTATAAGGGGCTGTATAACTGAGTCAGTCAACAGAGGAAGATAAGATTTTGTGGTAGTTTATTATATGTCCTTACAAATGTAATCACAGGTATGCTCCATTCAGGGAAATCCTATCCTCTAGAAAAGCTTCAAGTCTCCCCTCCTGCCCTTTTCCCTTCCAATTAAAAAAAAAAAAAATCAGTGCTAAGATATATACATTTCCTCCACAGGGAAGGAAGGTAGGAAGGAGGGAGGGAGGGAAGGAAGGAAAATAGGGCCATATGCTTCTGTGTATCTTTTTCAATTTGAAACCAATTTTTTTCTAACCTAAGTCTAAATGAAACACATATTGTTAGAGTTGTATGTCAGCAAAACTAAAATTCATGCCCATGGTTGAAGTTTTTGGAGAGATGATGATCAAATGTGAATGACCCCAAATGATTTTTGTAATAGTATTTTTAATTATTAATTTAAGGGGTCATAATGTTGAATGCTGTGAACCTGCTCATTTTTTAACCAGGACACCAGTGCATACGTTGATTGTGGCATACAGCAATTGTCACCTTTATTTCCTGCTTTAAAAACCTCAGATTTTCTTCAGATAATAGGCAGAGATTTCTTGATTTTAAGAAAGGTAGACTCTTCCTACCAGGTCTATGGTAATCTCATTATCCTTTGTGGTGATTCTGGTCAGTGAGATGTAAGAAGAAGGATAAAGCTTTTTAACTCCAATGTCAAGTGCAGTGCCTGGTACTCAATAACCATGTATTGCATTCATGAGATATAGTCAATCTATATGTTATTAATGGGTATTTAACATAAAGCTGTTCTATACACTTGTATCTTTAATAACGTCTACAGACTTTTCCTAGAATGTACATATATGTACTCAAGTGACCTATGATTCCCCTCCTGGATACCTATATCTCTTCATTTAAAATTTCCACCATTTTCCATTCCATTAAAGCCTTTTGCTGACATTCTATAGAAGTGCTATCCAATGAAAATATAATTCAAGCCACATACATAGTTTTTAATTTATTGGTGGCCACATTTAACAAGTAAAGAGAAACAGATGAAGTTAATTTTAGTGTTATGTTTAATCAATATATTCAATATTATTTTATTTCAACACAGAATCAGTATAAAATTTTGAGATATTTTACTTTCTCTTTTTCATATTAAGTCTTTTTTTCCAGTGTGTATCCTATACAACAGCACATCTCAATTCACAATAGCCATTAGTGGCCAGACTTTCTTTTTCCCAGTCTAACTTATCCTATTGACCAGATAATTTCATATCATGTTCAATGTTTTGAAGTGTTTCCTTCCCTCAGTTATCAAATTTCTACTCATTTTATATCTTTCAATTTAATAAGTATATATTATTTAGTGCCTACTATAAAAACTGAAGGAAATACTTCCTACTTTTGAGCCACTTACCTGTTTGGTAAAGAGAGCCTACTCAGAACTCCTACTTTTCTCTCCCCATCATGCTTTGTATGCACCTGCCTTACAGTAATTATTAGGCCTTCTGCACTTAGGAAATGGCTAGGGAGACAGAGAGCACTGATTCTGCTTACAGGAGAGATTTTTGCCTATGTACTAGTGATAAATATGGTTTTGTATCACAGAGGTATAAACTGGAAGAGGCTTCAGAAGGTGGGAAGGTTAATTTTATGTGTCAACTTGACTGGGCCATGAGGTACCCAGATATTTGTTCAAACATGACTTGATGTTTCTGTGAGGGAATTTGGGGATACGATTAACATTTAAATCAGTAGCTTGAGTAAATGGAATTGCCCTCCATAATGTGGGTGAGCCTCATCCAATCAGTTGAAGGTCTGAATAGAACAAAAGACTGACCTTCCCCAAGTGAGACTATTCTTCCTGTCTGAAGGCCTTTGAACTGAGACATCAGCTTTTTTCTGCCTTCCAACTCAAACTGAAACATCAAGTCTTCCTGGGTTTCACATCTGCTGGCCTCCAGACGGGAGCCATACCATCAACGCTCCTAGGTCTCCAACCTGCTGACTCACCCCGCAGATCTTGGGACTCGCCAGCCTCCTTAAATCACACAAGCCAATTCCTTATAATAAATAAATAAATAAATAAATAAATACCCTATTGGTTCTATTTCTCTGGAGAGCCCTAATACAGAAAGCTTTTCATCCAACCTCCCTCATTTTAGAGCAGAATCAGCTAAAGACCAGAGAGATTAGTGATTTGCTCAAGGTCACACAGCCATTTGGGGATGGATCAGGGTCAGAAACCAAGTCCTCCAATTCCTACGTCAGTGCTCTTGCACCCTGTACCACATGTGTACAGCACCACACTGGGATGCTCACACACTCGCACTTTTTAAAAATGAAAGCAACCTACTTCAATGTGAATTTTGCTTTTGTACCCAGCAGGAGATATTTTTGGAACTCAAATCATGATAGAAAGTCCATCAGTTATATGAAGAGAATTCATTAGCTAGGAGGTGCAATTAAGGTTGGTGGTGAGAAGTCTGAAGCAGCGGGTGGTTTTTCAATAGCAATGGACAAACCTGCCTGGAGTTGTGGCTGAACCTGCGCATCTGGGTTAATGATTTAATGAGTAAGCTGATCTGAGATCTGAGGTTTGTGTTTGGCACATTCTCCTAGTATACTGTGTTCCAACCCAGAGTATCAGAGCCTTGAGAAGCTCAGGGATCTATGTTAGAAAATAGCAATGCTGGAGTGAGCTGGAGGTCCCAGCACAGAGGAGACACACAGCTGCTGAGACAGCCTGTCTTTGCCAAGGTGGAGTGAGAATAGTAGCCAACATTTACTGGTTGCCATGGCCAGGCACTCTTCTAAGCCTTTTCCTAGAGTTAACTCTTTTTTTCTTTCTTTTTTTGTTTTTTAAGTCGCATCGCACCGCATGCAGCATGTTTGTTCCCCAACCAGGGATCGAACCTGTGCCCCCTGCAGTGGAAGCAGGGAGTCTTAACCACTGGGCCACCAGGGAAGTCCCTGGAGATAACTCATTTAATCCGACACTAATTCTATGAGGAGGTGCTGTCGATACCCCCTTTTTACATGTGGCAAAACTGAGGGACACAGAGGTCAGGAAATGGTGGGTCTGGGGTCTAGCCCAGGTGGTCTGGCTAAAGAGCCTGTGCCCTTAGCACACAGAAGCCTGGGCATGTTTCCTCAGAAAACCTGAAGTTTTATGTTTAATTCAAATATCTGACTTTCTCCACTGCTTCCTGGGTGAGAGTGAGTAGACTTGATTTGGTCCCAGCTCTGCCACTATTTACCCACCTGCCCTTTGGCAAGTCACACAGCCACTCTAGGCAACCATTTCCTTATATACAGATTATGTTGTTAGTTTACTTCCAACAATCACATCTAGCTATCAAGTTCTATGATCCTAACCACTCATTCTGAGATTATCCTATTTAAAACTTAGTTTTATCGTTACATGGATTCTTACTATAATCTTTTTCATTATATTCAGGAGATACCCTTAATAATACATAGGTGACAACTAATTTGTGAGTAAAACTCTGAGGGTGTATATTTTATCCTTTGAATGATATTTTAATATCATGCCCTTCTAATATTTTCAAATGGGATCAGAAAAGAAGGATTTCAGAAGGAACGTTTCTGAGACAAGGTTGAGCAATGCATTAAGCTAAATTTTCTAAGGGTACATGGAAGTGTCATGAGTGGGGAAATACACAGTGCTTTGATAAATAGAGAGTCATTTTTGCCATAGTTTGTATTAATCACTGTCAGTGAAAAGAGCATGGTCTAGGCAGACAGGAGACAGGAACTGTAGCCCCAGCTCTGGCACCAGCTAGACTTGGGGTCTCGGACAAGTCCTCTTACCCCCTAGCTCTCAATGTTTTGGGGGTTTTTATTGGTTTTTTTTTTTTTTTTTTTGCAGCCGTTGCGGAGCACAGGCTCCAGACGCGCAGGCTCAGCAGCCATGGCTCATGGGCCCAGCCGCTCCGCGGCACGTGGGATCCTCCCGGACCGGGGCACGAACCCGTGTCCCTTGCATTGGTAGGCGGACTCTCAACCACTGCGCAACCAGGGAAGCCCTGGTTCTCAGTGTTTGAAGAGAGTTGTTTAGTACAACCAATTTCCTTACCAGTATAATGGTGAAGACGTGGGCAGGGCCTCCTGAAAGGGCTCGTTTCTGGGGCCGCTCCCCTAGTGTGGACCACCCGAGGTAACTGCACTCTTGGCATCTTTTACAGGCTCCGTGGGATATATCGTTAAAGGTGAAAATTTCAAACTTGCATTGAAATCATGTTGAGAAAAGGGCAAGAGGACATGGTCTCCCTCACCCTCTCTCCAACCCCAAGCACAGGATCCAGGAGAAGCTGCCCAGGGGTCACGCCCAATAGCTAGACTCTAAAGGGTCACCCTTCAAAAGCTAATGTTTTCCTTGAAGTGTAATGGCAGGTTATTGCCTCTTATGACTATTTCCCTTAGAAGCAGGGCTTTCAGAAACTACTCCCTAAAACCCAGCAGAACCACCATTACCTGAATATTTAAATCCATTTGGCCCTTTACAAGGGAGGTTACTTTACATTTCATCTGGTCTTTCCCAGAAATTCAATTTAATTCCATTCTGTTCAGTTCAGTGTAATTTGCCTCTGAGTACACCTTCTAAGGAGCAGCGTCCCAGTCCTAGCTCTCCCATTCTCTAGTCCCATGATGTTGGGCAAATCACATACCCTATAATCTGTTCTAGCATTTCCCAGTAATACTCCATCAGAATTCCTAAACTAATCTCTCCATTTTTTCCTGGTTGGAGAACTAGTCAATTAACCACATAAAACAACGTTTCTTTATGTAAGTAGAGACAACTGTTCATCTTCATGATCTTTTTGTGTATGTGTGTCCTAAAGCTACTTTCAAACTTGAGTTTTGCCATTCTTTTTTTTTTTTTTTTTTGCGGTACGCGGGCCTCTCACTGTTGTGGCCTCTCCCGTTGCGGAGCACAGGCTCCGGACGCGCAGGCTCAGCGGCCATGGCTCACGGGCCCAGCCGCTCCGCGGCATGCGGGATTCTCCCGGACCGGGGCACGAATCCGTGTCCCCTGCATCGGCAGGCGAACTCTCAACCACTGCGCCACCAGGGAAGCCCGAGTTTTGCCATTCTTAAACAGCTTTTTGGCGCTTCTCTAAAGATTCTGGGTGTTCTTTTTGTACCAGTGTATTTTGTACCAAACCTACTAACCTCCAAGTAGGCACCAATCCCCCACGGTGACTAGCCCTAACCAATATTTAAGTGCTTAATTTTTTTTCAAAGTCTGTGTGTTTTGCCCATGACACTAATTTACGGTTAGGTTATAACAATGGCTATTTAAATTGCTGGGGACCTTATTTAAGGGAGGAGAAAACCCTAAAGTATTGTTTATTTTTATCATTATTCTTGTTTTAAACTTCTTGCAGGATTTTCTCTCCATACTTCACCTCATTCTAAGTATTTTAGGAATAACTAACAGTGAACTTGTCTGAGTAAAACTGCCCTGAGCTATTCTTTAAGTTAATTATCACTTCTTTTGGTCCTGTGAATTGCTGTTCAATGACTGTCAGCAAGTGGAATGAAGCAAATTACTTTAATTATGGAGTAATTGCACGGAGTGATGGTAATTAAATCTTGATCAGTTTAAGTGAGTGAATTAATTGCTCTAACTTGGAATGCACACCACAGCAAGAGTTGTTTTGTAGCTTAATTAACACCATCCACTAAAGTCTTATCATATCTAAAATGTAGACAATTAATGAGTTTGATATTATTCTCACCTTGACAAGAACTAGGACAGAATACATGCTGAGAAAGGTAGTGTACTGGGGGAAAGACAGAAAACTTAATATTCGTGTCACTTGTATAGATACACTGGTTGCAATCTCTACTTCGCCTTCTGGAGAAATGTGCAAATAGAAATATTTCCATATAATTAGCTTCTGGCTCCATCTCATTTCAGCATTCCCTGAAATATGCAACAGTGTACATTTCCAAATTTGTTAATGTCTTAAATTTCTACCACCTGAATTTCATTGTGAACCTATCCATCATTTCTTTCCTTTTAGTTTGGAGGAGTACTGCCCTTATGAAGGTGTGCCTGGGGTCTTCATAAAATTTGATAATTTATCAATCACTTATTCGATATAGATTTCCATGCTTGTTTTATTATCCATTCGCCAGTCCTAGGAAATGCTTTATGTTTTTAGAGGAACTTTCCTGCCTAAATCTAGATCAGTGATGCTCAGCCCTGACTATGAATTAGACCTACAAAACTTTAAAAAGATTATTCATGCCCAGGCAGCCCTCCAGAATTCAGAGGGTAGACCCAGGCGTGGGTATGTTTCAAAAGCTCCTTCTAATGTATGTCGCAGGTCGAGAACCACTGATTTAGAAAGTTCATACAGCCCATCCATTAACCCTCAGAGGAAGATGGTATTATCACAGATTTTCAGATGAGGACCCTCTGGCTTGGTCAAGTGGTCAGGACAGAATCTGAGGATTGAGACCTGGCTGTAATCCTCAGACCCTCTATCACTGTCTCTTAAGAGCCAGTTCTTTATATATGTTTCACAACCATGCTCTAGAATAAATCAAATTGATAATTCCCAGCTTACAATCTCGTGAAGCAAAGGAAATGAACATGATTTATTTACCCATCTTGGGCATTGTCTTATTAAGCTCCAAATAGGAAAAAGATATATTGTTCTCAGCCCCGGGACTATTAATAGGTGTGCAGTTGGTTTCAGGGTTGTTTCTTAAGTGAGAAAGAGGGTGGTAACGATTAAATAGAATTCATTGGGGGAATAGCATTTGCTAGTTCAGCCCTAATTTGAGTAGAAAGTAGGCGTCTCAAGGTCATACATTGCAAAAACCAGAACTTGAATCTGGTCTTCTCTGATTTCAATGTCCACAGAGGTTGAGCCTCTATGTCAGAGGCTCTGGCTGAGCGTTAACACAAAACAATGGGAACTTGACCCAAGAAAGTGTGTCGGTTCTTGGAAGTGTTCACACATGACTTGACATGGGAGTTGGATTTTGAAAATTAAGATAGAGTTTTCTATGTGGAGAAAGGGAGGAAAAATATCCTGGAAGCCAAGGGAGCTGCCATGTTTGGGAAACTGCATGTGGGCTTGCTGTGACCAGAGCATCCGCTGTGGAGGGGAGAGATGTGTTAAAGCCCATGGACCAAAACCATCAAGAACCTACACCTGGGCAAAAAGGATAAATTTATTTAGCTTGTTGTAGCAGGAGAGAATGATCAGCGAAGGTAATAGGAAGTTGAGAGGGGCTCATTCGGGCTTCTGCTGAGTAGTTTTAAGGAGGCTGTAAGCAAGTGCAGGCCTGTTCTGGATTGAGTCCCATCCAGAACGGGCTATTCAGTAGTTGCGTATTTAATTGAATCTAGGAGATGGAAGGATTAAAGCGGGGTTAGCACTGTCGTGGTAGAGTCTTCCATGTTAGTTGGGAAGAGGGGATATTTACTCATTTTTGTGGTTGCGGAGCCTCCTTGTCTGTTTCAGACATGGTCATGGAGAGAAGGTGTCTGATCACTGTTCTGTGAACACAGCTTATGTTTAGTTGGGAGCATCACAGCCTGGCTGCCCCAGATGCTTTTTACTCTCTCAAGCAACCACTCCCTTGCTATACATGTTGGAGAGTTTTTAAAAGTGGAATAACATAATAACGTTTCTGTATGTGGCAAGACTAGATACAGATGGTGCAACAGGAGCAGAGGAAAGAAAATGCCCTGGGAATGGGGATGGAAAGGAAAGCACTGCTCACAGATGCTTTAAGAGCAGAGAAGAGAAAACTTGTGCTACATAACAATTCAGAGAGAAATAACAATGTAAACTTACTGGGACAAATCACAGGATGTCTCTTTATCTCCATTGTTTCGTTGGGGAAAACTACTTTGGGGGGAAAATTGTAAAGGGTTTCCTTTTCTTTGAAAACTAAAACCCGGTGCTTATTAAGTTCCTGCAGGGAAAATATAAATTCTCAGGCACCTGAAACTTGTTTCAGCTATGGTAATGGCCCTACAGTAGCATTTTCTTATTTCGGATGCAAAAAGTTTGTAATCTATTCATCCTGGTACAATTTAGAGCAAATAGACCAAGCACAGAGACTGCTGATTCCAGGTTTTCTTGGGAGATGGACTCTCTTCGTCCAAGACTGTGAGTCCTGAATCTGCTGCCAGGAGCCTGAGCAGCAGATAGAAAAGGCTGGTGATAAAAGAGAGTCGGCAAGAGGGAAGACATATGGGAACATATGTTTATGTATGACTGATTCACTTTGTTATAAAGCAGAAACTAACACACCATTGTAAAGCAATTATACCCCAATAAAGATGTTAAAAAAAAAAAGATGTTAAATAAATAAAATGTTACCACTAAAAAAAAAAAAAAAGAGAGTTGGGTCGCCCAGCTCCTTGTCCCCAAGGAAAAGAGTAAATGGGCCATTCTGGAGGAACAAGAGATTAGTAGAATGCAGCAGAACCCTGGAAATTAGGAAGGAAGAAAAAGAGGGAGAAAAGAAAGAAAATTTTCTTTAATGTCAGGCAGGAGATTGGTAGTAACTGAGCATAAAGGAGAGGAGACCATCTTAGAGTGCTTCAGATGTAGAGAACAAACATATGGACACCAAGGGGGGAAGGTGGAGGGGTGTTGAATTGGGATCGACATGTATACACTACTATGTATAAAATAGAGAACTAATAAGAACCTGCTGTATAAAAAATTTAAATTAAATTAAATTTTAAAAAGGAGTGCTAATTATATTGTTGCCCGACTTTTTTTATCCATAAAATTGTCGTTTACTGATGTAAAAGCAGATGCATAGAGAAGACGCACGTGACAGAGGGGAAAGTAAAAAGAACAATGACATAAGTACAATAAATCATTTAGTATTACAACCGTTAATGGCCGTAAGATAGAAATTGTAGCCATGTAGAAGGAAAAAGGTTATGGAAAAATCCAGTCTTTCCTTTTAGTCTTGTTTTGTTTGGGAGAGATTGCCTCAAGTCACTTAATTTTCATCTGTGACAGCACATTTACATAAAGAGCTTTGAGCAGAGTGCTCTTAACGTTTACTTCTACTCCATTTAACGTAAATATTTTGAGGAGCAGACATTACTTTGAGAGCAACATTTCCTAACTCAGATGGCTTATTTACCCAGTTCTTCTCCAGGCCTATCCTACAGATTAATCTTTTCTAAAACTGTTTTTCTAAAGCCAACTGAAACCCTCAGAAAGTGAGGATTCTATTAGTTCATGACCTTATGTTTTAGTGGAGAAAAAGTGGCTTTGCAACCCATAAAATGTATTAATGTAGGGCTAGAAATCTTTATCCTTCCACTGATACTAGGTCCAATCAACAGAATGGATTAGACCTTAAATCATCTGACATTAGTATTAAAACATGTTTAAAAACACGTGTATCCATTACTGGTACACTATGTATGGGGCTTTATTTCTTGGTATTAAGACATATCCTGACCCCAAAAACATTGAGTAGAAATCATGGCTATATGTGAAGTTGGGTAGGGAATACAGATTGTGACTTACATCACTTTTTCAGTTAGTAGCAGAGCAAAGATTTTATGGCCATTTATAACTGATTAGTGAGACAGCGGATTAAAAAGACGGTACCTTGTGACATATTTTGCTTCCCTGCCTTTGAATGTGTCTGATTGCAGTGAAGGACATCTGCCATGTTCAACCAGCGAGTCAATGTTCAGCTTTCACAACCAAACAATGTTTGAACAAGCACAAAAGGCAGGTCCAAGTCTCCAAAAAGCAAAAACCAGCTCTATTATCAACAAATTGGAAGTGGCATTGCAACAGCTATTTGTATGGTTAACTTAAATCATCTTCTGAAAATACGATTTTACGTATTTCAAAATGTACCTCATTTTCCATTCAACTGCCTACATTTTTCCAGTGCCTAATTATGACTAAGTAACTCATTTCTTTAACATATTTTATTTTGAGCACCTGCCATTCATTTTCATGCTGACAAACCCCATGGGGTATATAGATGCACATCACATTGTTCCTGCTCTCATGGAGCTTAAAATCCACATGAAGAATCATTAAAGGTTAAATGGTGGCATGTTAAGAAAATAACTCTGAACACATCTTAAGCCACAATATACTGCTTAAGTGTCAAATAAGTGGAAAAGATCGTATATGTGCCCTCAAGCTGTGGCAGGCAGGAGATCACTGAGTTGGAGTTGAAGTTTTATGAGGAAATGAGTATTAAGCTGGTTCAGGAAAGATGGATAGGAGCAGGGGTGTGCTGGTGGGCTGGGGGAGCCTGAGCTGTAGCATCCGCTAGTTCCATAAACACTCCCACCATCGCTGATTGAAAGCTACCAACCTGATCTCACTGAACGTGACGTGGGGAGAACTGTTCATAACTGGCTCTTGTGAGCCAGTGCAAGCCGATTACCAACACCACTGAATACACCTACAAGTGACGAAGATTCATTCAGTTCAACAAGTGTTTTGAAAAAAAGAAAAGATGGTGTTGTCTGAGGTCTTCCTAAGAAGTAACTAGCATTTGCCTTATCTCTTTTCCCTCATCGATCCCCAGTTCAAGCACAGTCCTCATTAGAAGTGGAATACTTTTGAAAACTCCAGAAGGATCTTTCCTATTAAAGGTGGCAGTGCTGACCTAGCACCAGCAATGCCCTTGAGGTGCTTTTCTCAGGGGTGGTGGTGGGCTTGCCCTATGTATTTACCCCTTCTTTCTCAGCATCTCTTATGGGCAGGACCATCGGCCCAGATTAGAAGTTCAGGCTGTGTTCCTAAAACAGATCAGAGTTACACACCAGCGCAGAATTAGACTGGATATAAAACTTGGTAGAACCTGGCTGATTTGCTCTCTCTTAGCTGTACATGTGAAGTGTTCGGTGGGGACCCCAAGTCCTGGTCCCATCACTAAAGAAATGTTAAAATGCCTCTAGTGGATCTGATTTTAATTCAATGTGACTGCTAAAACAGAGGCTTTGGAAACTAAAGGAGTAGCAAATCTCCTATGTGAGATCAGAACTGGTAGGAGAATATCCTGCAGCAGCTGCTTTGGCTATATGTGTGGATCCAAAAAAATTAAGTATTTCTAGCAACTTTCCAAGTGCAAATGCATGGCTGAGGGGGTAAAGAGGCAATTCATTCATTTGGTTCTAAAAGGATTAGAACAGCCCTCATTTTCCTTGCTTCAAACCTTGCCTCCTTTCTTTTTCTTTTTCCCTTTTTCTCCACGTTATCCCTTTTTTGGCTACCTCCCTTGTCCATGACCTTGATTAACAGGCAACCCCCAAGCTTACAAAAACAGCTCTGGAAAGAACGATTCTGACGGTTGCTGGGGTGAGATTGCTCCAGTGATCTCCAGCAAGAATCATGAACACCCAGAGCAATCTCCAACCATTTGCTGCAATGCAAATTTTGCAGCAGTTAGAGATCAAGAAAATTGCAACTTGGGCCAGACCACAGGGTCACATACCCCTCACTTCTCAATTTATAAGACACCAATACTGCGTCCTCTTGGAAAGTTTCTGGGTCTTCAGAGCCAGATTTGTATCAGCTGAAGAAAGGCTTTAACCTCTGTTTGAATCACTTGAACTATTTCTTTTTCCCTCCAACACAACAAATATTTATCGAGCATCTCCTCTGGCCAAGCACTAATCCTGGTGCTTTGGGTACACACGTGAACACTACAAGGAAAGGACCCCAGCCCGCATGGGGCCTACATTCCAGCTGTCCGCAGCACCATGGGCTAACTGATTTTGGATGAGACGACAGGTTTACATGGGGAGTCGAAAGTAAAGGCTGAAGGCAAAATGCTAGGATTTTAGACCCATTGCCTATTCCCTGAATGTTGTTTACGTACCTAATCCTCTCACTGACGTCCCTTTTTCATTCTAAATTGGAATCATGATCTGACTTTTACCAAATACTGGACTTTCCAGAAAGGTGAGGTGAGAGATTGAAAATAGAAAGCTTAACTTATTTGACAGAAGGAATGGGGAGGTCAAATACTTGAGACGGAAAGACACTGATTTCTCTGAGAGTAAATATAAAGCACCCAGCTTACAGTGTTTTGTAAGAATTACTAGGGCAATAAAGGACTACTACCAGGATAATCTTTTATTATCTAGAATTGCTGGTTCACAATGATAGTAAAAAGTGGACTGACTTTTAGTTGGTTTTATTGTTTTTAGATTCTCTCCAGAGAACACCTTCCTTGTGCCTGCACCCGGGGGTAACCACTCTTATGAGTCTGGCCCTCCGCCCCTTGGTACACCACTGCTCTTCCTTCAAACATTTTCTTAGGTTAATTTCATCTATAACATCTTTTTTCGGAGCACAGGCTTCGGACGCGCAGCCTCAGCGGCCATGGCTCACCGGCCCAGCCACTCCGCAGCATGTGGGATCTTCCCGGACCGGGGCACAAACCCGCGTCCCTTGCACCGGCAGGCGGACTCTCAACCACTGCGCCACCAGGGAAGCCCTATAATATCTTTATGACCAGCCCATGTCAAGCTGACTCCTAGTACTTGTTTCTTCTAAGATCTTGTATAGCCATTATACTCTGTCCATCTTCATTAGCCCTTATCCAAACATAAACTTAAATGTTAATTACCCCTTCCTGTACATCGTGTACCTCCTCAAAAAGCACATGACAAGGATAGGACTGGGTCCGGCATCCGTCACCTGCTGAATGACCTAACAGGTGCACAGTAATTGTTCATCAGTTGGTAGTGGAAGAGGGTGCGGATGGCGATGTGCAGACCAGCACCCCCACAAAGGCCCTTCTCCTCTCATGAAGGGGAAGCCAATCAGTGTCCCAGCCTGGCCCAAGCTGTGCTCTCTGCAGAGATTCAGCTCTGTGTGCCCAGCAATGTCTAATGACCCGGTGCAGGTGGGGCACAGAGGGAGTCAGGCCGTTAAGCACAACCTGGTAGCAACAGTTAAGGAATAAAGGGAAGAATATGCTTCTGAGTACACGGCAGGGGCTTATGCCTGTGTCAGAGGGAGAAAAGGAAGCAGGTAAAAAGCTTAGTGAGACTTTGGGGCCCAAGCAGTCCTGCCCCGGGAACCTGCGTAACAAAATGTCTCACAGAAGGCTGGGACTCTGCTCATCTTTGCTACGAGCCCCTGTGCGGTCTCCAGACAATGGTAGGAGCATCGTGAGGGAGCAGTGTGATGTGGAAAAAGCAGCAGCGTCGGGAAGGGACAGCAGGGCCTGGCAAACGGAGTGGTTCCTGGCAGGGTGGCTGAGCCGGGCAGGTGTCACCTATCAATGGTAAAAACCCCTAACATTTACTGAAAACATGCCTTGTTCCAAACACTAGGCTAACGTACATCATGTATGTTATTTATTTACTATTCACAATCCTCTGAGGTAGTGTGAGGTCTCAGATATGGTGCAACAGAACAAGGAAGGTAACAGACTGGATTCCTTCAAGAACACACGTGAGCCCACTGCCCCAACCCCAAGAAACAGACACTTGTGGGGTGAGCTCTCCAGAGGCTAAATATTGGGGGTTTTCTGCTGACTATTTTAATCAAACCCCATTGGATTGCATGGGTTGGAGAATAAAATAATCATACTGGGTTAAGGAGAAGGTAGATTACCACAAATCAGAAATAAAGTAGTCCTAGATCAAATATCCGGAGAGAAGGAGCTGTGCAGTGCTGATGTCCCCGGGGCAGAGATGTAACTAGGAAGAAACTGATTAGCACTGATGGCTGGCAGATTGCTGTTCTGGCAAGTTGGAAAAGAAGAAAGACAAGCCTTGGGGGTGTGCATGAGAGGGGGGTGGGCAGCCTCTCCCCCTCCCCTTTTCCTCCCCACCACTCCTGGGGCAGGCTAATTAGCTAGTGCCCATTACTAGGCTCCTTAGCTACAGGTAGACCAGTGGTTCTCAATCTAGGCTGAACATTTGAAGCGCCTGGGGCTTTAGCCCCCACCCACACTCACCCCCTCAGGGATTATCTTTTAATTGGGCTGTAGTGTGGTGGAGGGGGAAGGAGGGCAGAATTGGTTTTTTCTGAACTCCTCCAGCTGATTCTTTTGTACAGCTGCCGAGGTGCCAAGTTTGAAAACCCGTGGATTAGAGCAAGTCCTGATGGAGTTAATTGCACCTGATATTTATTGAGCAACTACTATCCCCAGGCACTGCGCTGGGCACTTTACATGGATCCTTTCCAATCCTTAAAATCAACTTGCAGGTAAGTATGCTCATCCCGTTTTGAGAAGTGAATACACTAAGCCTTAAGGCTAAATCAGGGTCACAGAGAGTCTGTCCCATCTGCCTGCCCTCAAACCTAATCCTTTCCTGCTCTAACTGCTGCTCCCCTGGAAGGACAGTACCATCATTTCAAACACTGGAAAGAGAAGTAGAAAGAGATCAGAGATGCTCTTCTCAAACATTCTTCATGAGAGACTATAAAGACACGAAGAGAGGCTCTCTGACACCTTTTCTGCCAATATCACGCATTGTCCTTGAACCTAAGGGTCCTTCCTCACAGCTGTGCTGCCATCACCTCTGAAAGGGTTTGCCTCTGAAACTGTTACTTCATCTTTCTTGTTCTGATGATGGCGCTAGGCTATGTGCTAAGGGGTATACCAAGGAGCTAGAATACGCAGTGCTTGTCTTCGGGAGATCTCTTGTTGAGTTGAATAGCAATTCTTAAATGAAACTACTTTGAAATAATACTGGGGGGGATGATTATTTGAAAAACCAGTAATTGCTCTAGCCCCTAATTATTATTATTATTATTATTATTTTTTTTTTTTTGCGGTACGCGGGCCTCTCACTGTTGTGCCCTCTCCCGTTGTGGAGCACAGGCTCCGGACGCACAGGCTCAGCGGCCATGGCTCACGGGCCCAGCCGCTCCGCGGCATGTGGGACCTTCCCGGACCGGAGCCCGAACCCGTGTCCCCTGCATCGGCAGGCGGACTCTCAACCACTGCGCCACCAGGGAAGCCCCGCCCCTAATTAAAATGTGGTCCTCAGACCAGCTGCACCGACATCCTCTGGGAGCCTGTCAGAAATGCAGAGTCTCAGACCCTACCCCAGATCTGCTGGTTCACAATCTGCATCTTACACAATCCCCGGGTGATATATTTACACATTAAAGTTGGAGGGAGTGGTCAGGAGAAATACTGGCATTACTTCTGTCCCACTTTGTTGCTTTAGGAACATCTGTTTTATGCTTTTTCCTAAGAATTTCTCTCATACATTTTTTTTTTTTTTTTAAGAGCATAGCTGCAATTCTCCCAATTCTCCCTGCCCTTCTTAAAGTACATGAAACCACGATGAGCAGAGAACTGGGATCTTGTTCATAACTAAGTCTTTTGTCAGGTTTCCTTTTATGGCCCCAGGTGCCCTGGCACAGCTGCTGATATTTAGTTACGTTCTGCACCAGCAATTCTAGCATTTGGGAAGTGAAATTCATTTTTCTCTCTCTGGCTTATGAAAGCCTGGGGCAAAGGAGGTGAAGAAAGGGGAGCTTGGAGGAAATCAGCATTGGAAGTACCAGGTGTGGTACTGAGGTCAAACCATTTTCGATTTAGGTTCTAGCGTTTTATTTAGACCTTGGCGATCTATCCCTTTAAATGGAGATGGGAGGATTTCTTCTTAAGGCCACACACAAAGGTTTGTAGTTCTAAGGACTCAACATTTGACTCACAAGTCCTTATGTTGAGTTACACCCTAAACAGGGGTTGTGTGCCGCTCTGTGTCTGGAACGATTACTCTCGGAAATGTTCAGTGAAGTCCTCCCAAGCGTGATCTTCAGACAATTGTAATATTAATTGTTCCATTTAATAAGGGAACCGCAGTCCCCCTGAACCTTACATGAAGCTATGATTTGCATTTAGTCAAGTAATAAGGTGAATGGCTTTCTCAGATCCCAGATCTCCTCTTTCATAAACCTGTTCTGCTCCTTGTTTTAGCATTGAGAATAAAGACCTACCTTTGTTATTGAACTGATTCACAAGAAAAACCTACTCAATGCAAGGAATGAATCTGCACATATTGGGAAACTCTTTGGAGTTTAAGGATGTGGGTGACTGAAAGTACTGTATTATTCTTGCAAAGTTGCAGAATTATGCTATATGATGTTCACATTTGGGAAAGTTAATTATGATCCTAAGTCATGGGTTAGAAATATAAACTGATTAGTGTCATAGGATAAAAATAAAAAGCAAGGCCTGTGACAGCTTCCCACTTTCCCTTGACTCCCCAGAAAGCCTCTTAAAGGAACATTTAAAACATGAGCCTTTGTTCCCTCAATCTATGGTGCTCAGGTCAGGTGGACCCTGCAGCGTGGCTGCAATATTTCAAGCAGGCACTCACAAATGTGTCATTTGACCTGCTGTTCTTCCAAAGAGGTAGGAAAAATGTGTTCCTTGCTGAGATAACTTGACATCAAATAAACATAATCTCTTTAATTCCTTGTAAATAGTTCCATATTTTAAGTCTAAACACAATAGAACACAAAGCTTCTGGCTTTTAAAAAAAAGTTTTTATTTTTTTATATGTGTGTTGTTGGATTTTTTTCTTCCAGTTTGTGTTTGTTTGATTTTAAGAGTATAATTTACCTTTCAAACCTAGCGAATCTATTTACTTTGGTCAAGAGTAACACACAAAAGATGGTAACATTGTTACTTGGTTAAGTGGATACGGGTGCTTTTCTAAGAGTGCTATCTGTAAGCAAAGACAGATGTTCTTATTTATATTAACCATCACTTGATAGACCAGAGAAAAGTCTAAACCAAGGCGTGCAAAAAAATGAATGATATTTCCTTATGTAAAATTGGTTCTGGTCCATTGTTTTTATTTATCTGCAATAATGGTACTCACTCAAGTTTGTAATAACACCGTCATGGCTGAAGGGAGTTTGTTTTAGGTATTATATCTATTATCTGCTTCCTCTCCTTTCTATAAACAGAATCTCCAAGGAGAAAGTCTGAATGTGGCTTGGATTTAAGAAGAAAAGAAAAAACAAAAGCTTTCCTAAATCCTCACTGGGTAGGGTGTTATTTTAGATTGTTTTACAATTTTGAATAATTCTTGTTTGCCTTCGGCATTGAACATTGGATAAAACAGAACTTGCCTTATTCTTAGAGGAGAATTATAAGGCTTGGAGTCATCATAAATGTTCTACTAATTCCCTTAGCTGTTTTGAGGCAAGCCTACCTAACCTTTTGCCCAAACAAGGAATATTTATCTAGCGCTCCCTTGCAGTGGATAAATTTAGCAGTTTGGAAGTATTTGCTTTGCTTCACCACCACTAGAGGGTACTCTAGTGCCATAAGATTCAGAATGTTTTCTTTAGGAAGTTGGCAAGGTAGATGAAATGCCTAGGCAAAAAATCTTTTGCATCTAATTTCACAAGTGTCCCTTTAAGTGTCTTCGTAAGGCTGGATTATGTTCGTGGATATGATTAAAGTGGAACCGGAGACTTTACCTTCAATATTAATGTATACTGTTTTGACTGAGTTCATTTTTTGTATTTGGAATTTGCCTCGTTTAGCTCCAATGGTAAGAAATATTTCCCTCTCCATCTGCACGCTATGTTTTCAGGCAGCAAGTCTTGATTTAGAAAATAACCATCACCATGGCCCAGTGCATGGATGTATAGTGACATGACTTGGAAAGAATTCATTCCTTGAGTGTCCCTTGCCCTTGTCTCAAGTTCCTGGCAGAAGACCCCTCCCCCAGTCTTGGACACCCTGATGGTGATGAGAGCACAATCTCAGTCTCCACACTGGGGGCCGGTCATGCTGGAGGACAGCACCGCACTCATCAGTGTGATGCTAGAACGTTTTAGCATCACCTCCTCCTCCTTCAGTCCCACCACTGGAACAAAGTACTGCCTTTCATCTTTACTCTTCCCCAAGAGAAAGTGGCCCCTCATACCTCCACTGACCCACTCTTTTGCTCTTGGGCCTTTAAACAGCTTGAGACCCAGTATAACTTCCTTCTATTAGGCCTCAGTATAGTTGCTCCAGCAAAGTCTGCAACACCATCCTTGTAGCTGGGACCCCTTGTCTGCCTGGATGTCTAAGGCTCACTGCCCAGGGTTCAGCGACCACCACCTCTGGGGCTTACATTCTCCTTCTAACCAGAGGATAGCCCAGCTGGGTGGCTGGGTCCTGCCTAGACAGATGGAGACCCAGCCCAGGTCCCACTCTGGAGGCCACCCTGAAGCAGACTGGCCCTAAAGGGACCACAGCCCAGGGTGCTGAGGTGGTTCAGTGTGCCAGGCTTCCTTTGCCCCTGGAGAGACTCCCCCCCATAGGTGCCTAACCACCCCTGTGTGACTTGTGCCCCCTCTCCCTAGGAACCTCAGATTTAGAACAGACAGCATTCCAGCCCTCTTTTCAGCTGGGAGGTGGTGGTGAACGCTCTTTAGTTCAAAGTTTCTCTTGCACAATGGAGCCACAGAGAGGTAGCTTGGAAGATTTCAGGCCCCCCTCCTCCCTGCAGTCATAGTTACCGAGCAAGGGCTCGCTGCCCGAAATGCACAGAAGCCAGTAACGTGGCACTTTTTGAGAAAAGAAAGAGTATTGCAAGGCTGACTGACAAAGAGACAGGCGGCAAGACTCTCAAACCTATCTCCTAGATCCAGGGTTCCCTGCGAAATTCAAGGAGTTAGGGGAATTTTAAACTCAGAAGCTGATTGGCTAGCCTTGAATCAGTCCATATAAGCTACTCCGGCTGCTCGAAGCCAGGTTTTCCTTATTGAAGGTCTTCTCACTTCGTAAAGGGCACCAGTGGCATCATTTCTATTCTTTGAGCTCCGAAGACGGAAGATTCTTGGTTCTGGGGTCATTCTGGAGGCAAGGGTCCCGGGCTGGCCCATGTGCTGTAAAATAACGCAAGGTTTGATCAATCAACTACCTATTGAAGGAGGCCAACCCAGTGTAAGCTGGTGCTGTTTCAATTTGATTAATCAACGACCTATTGAAGGAGGCAAACCCAGTTTAAGCTGGTCAGTGTCTTAGGTGCTGTTTCATAACCTGCACCCAGGCCCTTTCAAAGCCACCCCAAATAAAAGCAGAATCTAAATAAAGGCAGCACACTAGCTACGTCAGTACAGTTTTAAGCCAAGTCACGCGAGGAGCAGCTTCTCTGGCTTCCAAGCAGAGCCCCATCCATGTGGACACAGGAGCCGTCTTTCTTCCACTGCGGCTCCTGAACAGTCGGTCTTTCTGACTCCCCTTCTAGAAACCCAGGGGAACTAGCCTCTGTGGACTCCAGGTCTCCAGGAGCAAATGAGCACCATCTGTCCCACTCCTGACCCCGAGATTCTATCAGGACCAGAAGCCCCTCAAATACCACGGTTCGGGCACCTCGTTGGCTTCTGAGAACACCCATGAGGATGGTTTGTGTGACAGCAAAGCTCCCACGCTGGTCCTGCCTTTTCTCTCACTCTCAAAGTTCCCTCAGCCTTGTGCTCCTGTGACTTTGGGCAGAAAAAACTAACACAAACCCATCAGCGTGTTGCTAGGTATAGAAAGTGCAGGCCCCAAATTTCTCAGCTTGTCGGTTGTGTGATCGAGGTTTACTCAAACTTTCTAGGCCTGTTTCCTTCTTTGTAAAAGAGAGGTCATGTGAGGACCAGGCTTGTGTGGTTCAGTACCAAAAGTGAAAATCGGCTCTGTTAACTCAGGATTCTTCAATCTACAGGATGGTTTCTGCAACCCCATTTGTCAAAAGTGCCTTAAAAAATGAAGATAATTACTCCTTCTAGGGTTTATATTATTTACCAAACAAGCTGTAATTTCAAAAGCAACAAAGTTTTGGCAGACTTAAAAAGAGAAAAGAATTTTGAGATTTGCCCAAAAAGAAATGTTTTCCTACTGAACGTATGTTGCCTTTTTAAAAGTCATTGCAGTTATTTAACATGGGAGAAATTGGCGACATAAAAATGAAAAAAATAATATGGTTCCAGCTTCTGAGCTGCTCACATCCCACTTGAGGACAGAACCACACACCTTGAACTTGTGAAGAGAGACTTACATAGAATGTATATTGTGTATACATTCTATATATATTGTATATGTATTGTATATGTATATGTATACATTCTATATATATTGAATGTATATTGTGTGTAATTATCGTTACTCCCAGTTAATGATGATGAATACTATATGATAATGGCATACCAAAACACAAATGCACTTATATTGGGGTGTTTTTCCCCCGAAAGCATTGGACCCATTCAATATAGTGACAGGAAGGAAGAATGTTGTGGAAAGAACATTGGACTAAAGCCCAGTTCCACTTCTGCCATCAACCAGCTGTGTGGCTCAGGGGAGACGCTTAACCTCCCTGGCATCTGCTTCCTTATCTATAAAATGAAGGGTTGTAACTTTAGATCGGTGGGCCCCAGACCAAGCTAGTCAACAGGTTCACCTGGGAAGCTTTGAAAACGTGAAGACACCCAAGATCTACCTGGAACTACTAATTAAAATCTCCAGGGGTGGGCCCAGGCATTTACATTTTTTAAAAGCGTTGCCCAATGTTTCTGGTGATCAGCCAGGTCTAAGAAATACCACCTTAGAAAACTGGCCACCCTTGGTCTTTCTTTAACACACCTGTTTTCTCATCCTGCTTAAAGAAATCTCTCTCAAATTCATCCCAGTCTCTTCCATCACTTTGCCGCTCCTTGCTGAGGGGTTTCATGATGTGCTCCTTTGCACCTGTGGCCACAGACAGACGTCTCTGCTCCTCCTATGTCCTCAGGTCCCTCATCCACTGAGAGCCCCGTCACTGTTCCCACTGCTTGGATTCCTGCCCCGACGGCTCACTACCCGCCGCAGCTGAAGCCACTGATAGGATGAACCCAGTCCCTCGAGCACATCCGTACCACCCACATATCCACATACTCAGGCTCTGGGGCGAAGGCTAGCCCAAGACAAGGTCACTTCAAATGCTCATTCAAGGACGTGGTGTCAAAGCAAGGGGTACAGACGAGACAGTTGCCCGTCGTGGTTAACGTGTGGGCCCTGAGATGAAATGCGTGGCTCCACCACTAACTGGCAAGTTAACTAACCTCTCCGCAGCCCCCTTCCCTCCTCTGTGAAACAGGAATAAAAATGCTTTCTAGCTCACAGGGTTGCTGTAATGTAAAATGAGATCATGTGACACAGCTAACTTTGTTTTAGGTGCTTACTGCGCAGCAGGCAGCATTCTAAGCATTGTACGAGCACTGACACATGTCACCGGTGGACGCGGGTCTCCAACCCAGGCAGGTAGGCTCAGACTCCACGGCCTCAGCCACTACTCCATAACTCACATGACATACTTGCTAAAGTGTCTGGCACACAGTAGGAGTTCAATAATATTAATTTAAAGAAAATCTGTCCAGACGACTCCAGGGCTGGCCTTTGTTTGTGACATTTGGACTCATGGACGTTGGCTTGTCCTATAGAGGGGGAGGAAGGGCACAAGAGCTGAGGGTTTAAGAAACAGAAGTAGCCAAACTAGACAGGTGACAGAGATTTCCAGAGAGACCAGATTCTCAAAGGTTTTCAAGCAGGTGGAGATCCAGCTTCACCTGTTAGCACCACCTAAGACTAAGGACTGATGGAGTGGAGTGAGGGGAACAAGTGTGGGGTACATACACAGAGAGACATCTCTTTGGTATCCAGGTGGGAAAATCTCTGCTGGCCCGAACTTGGCGTTGGCGTAGATGACACCTGCCTTCAAGACACCAGGTGGACTTGAACAACGAGCACATCACCAGAGGCCACCATGTAGATCAAGCCCAGAGTGTGGTGGCTGTATAAGCCCCAAGACTCTCATGTGACCTGGGTGGGATGGAAAGGAGCCCCAATAATGACTGGGTGAATTTCCTGACCACCAAGTGGGATGGAGAAATAATGCCTGCCATACTTATAACTGTTTACACAGTGCACAGAGCCTGGCACACAGATACCCAGCTGAAATTTTTTTTTTTTTTTTTTTTTTGCTGTACGCGGGCCTCTCACTGTTGTGGCCTCTCTTGTTGCGGAGCACAGGCTCCGGACGCGCAGGCTCAGCGGCCATGGCTCACGGGCCCAGCCGCTCCGCGGCATGTGGGATCCTCCCGGACCGGGGCACGAACCCGTGTCCCCTGCATCGGCAGGCGGACTCTCAACGACTGCGCCGCCAGGGAAGCCCCCAGCTGAAATTTTTGAAGTGAATAATAATAGAACAACAAACACTGCTGTTCTGGCTTACTCTGTGCCAGGCTGGCTGCTAAGCACTTAACCTAGATCATTTAATTCTGACAATATCACCATTTTATACACGGGAAAAATAAGGTAAGAGAAGTTAAGAAACTTGCTCAGCTCATAAGTGATGGAGGTGGGATTTGAACTCAGGTAGCCTAATTCTACAGCCCATGGACTTAAACACTGCCCTGAAAGGAGCACAGCTCCTGGTAGGCCAGGTACCACCATCTCCCTGGGCTCTAGCGAGACTACCACTCTGCTGAGAGGCCCACCTCACGGTTCATGACCACTTCCTGCACTCCGTGCATACTCTCTGTTCACTCCACGCTCCCCACCTGCTGCTCTTGCAACTTTCCTTTATTTCTACGAACATACATGCTGTATGTGCTACCCTCATGTCCAGGACATTGCCTTCCAAGGTGAACACTCTAGAATTTAGTAACCCCATCTTCTTTCATGTGCACAGGGGAGGAAGGTCTCATTTGCCCCTCAGGTTGCATATTTGAATTTTAATAATAACACTTGATGAATGCTCCCTCAATTAACTCCACTGATGTACCGGCAGCTTATTCCCAATGTCCTGAGCCCAAACTCGTGATTGAACTAAATGACGCACTTCACATGGTGCGTTCCCACAGGGGAGCAAAGCCCTTTTATTGGGTTTGTTGGGGGAAAAATCCCACTAGGAATGGCACTAGTTGCCTAGTCTGCCGTACTCCTTCTCCTGACCCCGTGACAGAAGCCTAGTGTGTTCAGGCATTCTTCATCTTGGCTTATCTTTGCCTTCACAGGGACCTGCTGTTAACATCCTTCTAAAATGAAGACTCAACTGTCAGCATCCTCACCTTTTCCATCTGGAAATGAGTAGGAGGGCTGAATCTGGGGCATCCTCTTACAGGATGTAATGCCAGCCCCAGAAGCCTTGGGGTGTGTAGGGCTCAGGCCCCCAGAAGGGTCCTCTTTCCCTACTCTACTCAAGCTCCCATCCTTCAGAGAAAAGCCAGTTTCCCACTGGGCTCTATTACCTGGGAAGTAAGGGGCTTCTCCCTCACTCCTAAGGCTCAGGCAGAAGAAAGATGATCCATCTTATCTCACTCAGCAGGACAGATTTAACACTCTTGGGATGTGCTGTGGGTTGTGAAACACTAAGTTGTCCTTTGACTGTCGACATTTTGAGACACTATTTGCCTTCTTCTAAACCCCAGTTATTAGTGTGTGGCTATTTTCTAAAGGGGAAGAAAAGAATCAGTATCAGAAAATCAGTGGTTTTACTTTTCTTCTTCTCCAACTTCCAGGATTAGATCATCACAAGCAAACTGACACGTCTGGAGACAATATTCTCAACTTTGTTGTTTCGCGTGGCTGAATGACAAACCATAGAATTTCAGGTCAGGGAGAAGGTAAAGAACAGGATTACAGCCCAACTGGCCACCGGGGTCTTGGGTTATTGACCCTCAAAAAGCACCATCCAGGGACTCCGTTGCCTACACCCAGAGAGACCACTGCATAGTCTATGGAAGGTAGACTTTAATTATATGTGGAATCACTACTTGTATGCATATATGTGAAAATATTTAGTTCATCTTATCAACTATGTTAAACTCATCAAGATATTACACATCTATCCTTTGGTAATTTTTCTTCTGATGTTGAAAGCATCAATGCAGGAAACCTGAGAGAGAAGAAAGTGTACCAGACTGGGAGTCAGGTCCTAGATCATTAACTATGCCTGTGATTCAGAGCTTGTAACTCCTGGCACATGGAAGGTCCTATATTTTACTAACTAAATGCCTTTGGTGACTGTGGTATGCTAGTTTGAGCAAGTACACGTGCTGTGCATAAGTGGGGGAAGAACTCAGAGTTTGCAAAGGCAATTTTGAGACGTAAGGGGATGAGGAAGAGAGTGAGCAGGAAGCGGGGATTGTTGTTTGAACACTTCTTCCCATTTCACTAGAACTCAAGCTTGTTTGGCATGAGTGGATCTCTGTGGAAACTGGAGAAAGGGCTGAGTTTGGGCTAATGCAGCATGATTAAAGAGCTACAGACAGTGTGGGACATTTACAGCAAGATTTCCCACCCCGGACATATTGGAAAGGGCTTTGGGTTGGGGGTTTCACCCAAGTTAGACTAAATCTGTAAGGAGCAAGGAGCTTCTCAGATCACACCTAGGCTGCAAATGGATGGTTCGTTTCTCTCATATATTTTCATTTCTAGTGAATTAAGTTTTAAATGAAGTAGAAAAGTATGAGTTGTACTTGTCCTATTTAAAAAGCATATCCTCGAGTATTTCTTCTAAATTTAGATAATAATAATGATAGCGAATATTTATTGTGGCTCACAATGAGCAAGGCTTTGTTCTTTTCATTATTTTATCTACTCTTCAGACCAAACTTACGAGGATGGCACTACTGTCATTCTCATTTTTCAGATGAGCCATCCGAGGGCCAGAGAAGTTAAGAGACTTGTTCAAGATCACAAAGATAATTAGTAGAACCAAGACTTAACACAGGTGCTCCCTGAACTATTATGAAAATGCTTAATATAAGTTCCATAATTACTTTCTAAATTACCCCTGTATAGTTATATGCCTCTTAAATTTCCTTTGTCATTTAATGTATCGCAGGTCTGATTTAGGAGAGACCTTCCTTAGGGTGGGTGGTTTAGATATAATCTTTTCTGAAAACAGTTGGCAAAGTTAGATATCCCCTCTACAGCTTTTCTACTGTCAATCATCAAATACTTTTGAGTACATATTATGTTCTAAGTACTATGATAGGCACTGGGGTAAATCCACAGTCCTAGTATTCAATGTTCATTTTCAATCTGATAGATAACTTTTAAATATCATCTTCTTTACTGAATGTAAAAAAGTCATGATTTGAACTGAATTAGAACAAAAAGGTTTTGAAAATAGCTCAAACCATCAAAAACTCTAGTTGAATTAAAGTATAAGCTCACCAGATTTTGGAACAGTTGTACCATAATATTTAAGACTCTTCTGTGTTGGGGCCAGACATTTCTTTTCCTAAATACGTATTGGGTTAATGGTTTGAATTTTCCAGACATCTGCCTCAAATGTGTTTTCTTTTGCTCAAGCAGAAAAAAAATAATGTTTGTCCCATATATTTTCTTTATTTTTGTAAGAGGTCTTACTGGAGGATGTATTAAAGATGGCTGTAGGGCTTCCCTGGTGGCGCAGTGGTTGAGAGACCGCCTGCCGATTCAGGGGACACGGGTTCGTGCCCCGGTCTGGGAAGATCCCACATGCCGCGGAGCGGCTGGGCCCGTGAGCCATGGCCGCTGAGCCTGCGCATCCGGAGCCTGTGCTCCGCAACGGGAGAGGCCACAACAGTGAGAGGCCCGCGTACTGCAAAAAAAAAAAAAAAAAAAAGATGGCTGTAAATTCTTTCCTACTCCCTTTGATAGGTGGAGTCCAATTCCCCTCCCCTTGAATCTGGGCCGGTTTAAGTGACTTGTCTGACCCATGGAATACAGTAGAAGGAAAATTCTGGGCTTTCTGAGGCTAAGACATTAAAACAACAATAACGACAAAACAAACACACACAGAGAAACCTTGCAGCTTCCACCCTTGCCTCTTATAAGTCTCTGGTAAACAAACTTGAACAGGTAATAAGTTCCAGTACCCTGAGACTGCAACATGTGACCACTCAGATCAAAAGTTTCAGCCAAGCCCAGCATTCCCACCATTCCCACCATTCCCACCAAAGCATCAGACATGTAATGAAGGCATCTTGGACCTTACAGACCATCTGCCAGCTGCATACCACAAAGTGACCTCAGTCAATGCCAAACAATGCAGAAGAATCTTCTAGCTGAGCCCTGTCCACATTTCTGACTCACAAAATTGTGAGATATAATGAATGGTTGTTGTTACATGAGACTAAGTTTTGGGGTAGTTTTTAACATGAAAACAGATAATTAGAATCAAGATTTTCAAAATACTTTATGAATTTGTCTAATATGGATAAAACTATTTGCAAATTGAAATAGAATGGCTAAATCAGAGAATTTTTCAAATGTAACTAATTAAGAGGGACAAACTTCCAGTTTCAAAATAAATGAGTCGAGGGTATGAAATGTACAGTGTGGGGAATATAGTCAATAACTATGTAACATCTTCATATGGTGACATATTGCAACTAGACTTATGGTGGTGATCAGTTTGAAAATGTATAGAAATATCAAAGCCCTATGCCGTATAACAAGAAGTAATATAATCTTGTAGGTCAATTTTACTTCAAAAACAAACAAAAAATAAATAAACAAACATAGAAAAAGAGATCAGATTTGTGGCTACCAGATATGGGGGACTGGGAGAGGAGGAACTGGATAAAGGCAGTCAAAAGGTACTACAAACTTCCAGTTACAAGGTAAATAAATACTAGTGATGTAACATACAACATGATAAATACAATTAACACTGTTGTATTCTATATATGAAAGCTCTTAGAGAAAATCCTGAGAGTTCTCATCATGAGAAAGAAACGTTTTTCCTATTTCTTTAATTTTGTATCTATATGAGATGATGCATGTTCAGTAGACTTATTGTGATAATCACTTCATGATGTATGTAAATCATTATGCTGTACACCTTAAACTTATCCAGTGCTGTACGTCAATTATATCTCAATAAAACTGGAAGAAAAATAAATGAATAACATGTAATTCAAACAGGAAACAATTGCTTTAGGGCAAGTATTTACATATCTCCTACTATGTTTCAGGCTCTTCACATATATTACAATCTCTAATTCAAAAAAAGCTATGGTTTTGGCTTTTCTTTTTCATTCTCATTTGCTCCTTTACAAATATTTTCCTATTTTTTTAATCAAAATAATACAATGCAGATGGCAAAATATATAGTAGTGCAGAACAACTGTAACAAAAGCCATATCTCCCGTCCTACTTCTCCCCTCCCCCATCTCCTGTCTCAGAGGCAACCACTTTTAACCTTTTCTGATTTTGGTTCTTCCCATGATTACCTCCCTAACTAATAGGTCTCTAGAAGATCTGTTGATTTATCACTTTAAGACATTATCTGTTAGTCCCCAGACACAATGAGGATGTGGCTCATTGCTACAATCCTCACCTCCACTTCTAACTTTGATAGTTGTAGGTTTAGCTTTTTTAATTGTTTACTTTTGTGCCTTTAAACAATATTCCTTTTTTGTGTGATATCTTAGAGTTTTGTCGGAAAAAAAATTGGTTCATTAAAACTTTGAGGAATACTCACAGACACCAGACTATGAAACCAAGTGTTTATTTTTGCCAAAGATTTTTGCCAAATTGAAGCACAATTCACAAAATTTATGTTTAAAAAGTAAATTGGTTTCATGAGAGAGTTTAGTACTCTATTATATTATATCACCAGAAGGGATTTTGGAAGAGAATTTACTTTCATGCTGAAAGTTATTTTCCTTAAGTATAAAACACCTCCATATAACCACTTATATTACAGGGAACTAAACAAATGCAGAAATATTCATGAGTTATTGCATGCTAACTCAGGGTAATATTCTTGCTAGCATTCATTACAAAACTATCCATTAGGTAACAGCTCTGCAATCTTCCTTCCCTCCTGTCTACTTTTTTTAATCATGAGATATATCATATAGATAGGAAAGTATATATTTATAAATGGTTTAAAGAATAATTATAGGACAGTGGAACTTCCCATGTCTGTCATCATTAGAATACCATTTTTTGGATTACTCGTTAGGCTGGTATTGTGATTTTGATTTATTAAAGACTGCAATTTATTTTAAACCAAAAAAAATCAAAAAAGAATAATTATAAAGGAAATACCCATGTAGCCACCACTCAAGTCAAGAATAGAAACACTGAAGAACAGAATAGCACATAAAGCCCAAATGTACCCCTTCCCATCAAAGCGCCCACTCATCTCTAGAGGTAACTACCACTGTCTCAACATCTGAGATGATTTTTTTCTTTATAGTTTAAAACTCTATGAATATATCTCTAAACTATTTATCTTTCAACTTTAATTAACTAGAATCATTCTGTGTATATTGTTTTATCACTTGTTCCTTTTGCTCACTATTTTTTGTGGGAGTCCTCTATATTATTCCATGGTAGCTAGCTGTAGTTTGTTCGTTGTTATACAGTATTTCATTGTATAAATATGCTAGGATTTATTTCTCTATTCCAGCGTTGATGAGTGTCTGAGGTCATTCCTATTTGGGGGCTCTTAGGAACAATATTGCCATAAACATTTTGTATCTGTCTCCTGGCTTCTCTAGGCACAAACATAGAGTAGAACTGCTGAGTTGTAGGCTCTGCATATCTTCGGCTTTACTAGAAAAAAATGTTTGTTTTCCAAAGTGGTTGTACCATTTTGCTCTCCTGCTAACATTTCCATTGTTCTACATGCTTGCCGACTTTATATACAGTTAGACTTTCATTTTTGCTAATCTGGTAAGTGTGTAGTATCCCATTGTGGTTTTAATTTGCATTTCTCTGCTTACTAATGAAGTTGAACACATTTTCATATATTTACTCACAATTCTAGGTCAAATTATATGAGTATCTTACAGATTGTTGATACACATAGGTATATTGCCCTATAAAATGTTATACCAAATTCCTTTATCACCAGTACTCTAGAGATATTAAATATCTTTGGAATGGCCATCATC